>NC_141878.1:553087842-553390873 GCF_056163025.1 Triticum urartu | reverse complement strand
ATGTTAGAGGTATCAATGATCCTAAGAAATGGACTGCTTTAGCTAATAAAATAGAGGAATCTCAATGCTCCATTATCTGCATTCAAGAAACTAAGAGAGAATCTTTTGACAGTTCCTACCTAAGAAACTTCCATCCCAAGAGGATTGGTAAATTTGCTTTTCTTCCCTCCATTGGGGCTTCTGGGGGGCTTCTTGTGGCCTGGAATGAACAGGTCTTTTTGGGTCAAATCCATCACAGCAATGAATTCTCTCTCTCAATTCTCTTTACTTCTAAACATAATGGAGAACAGTGGCTGTTAACCAATGTGTATGGACCTTGTTAACCTGATGAAAGGATTATATTCTTGAACTGGCTGCAAAATTTTGTCCCTCCAACTGATACTCCATGGCTCCTCATGGGAGATTTTAATTTTATCAGATACCCACACAACCGTAGCAGAGAAGGAGGTTGCATAAATGATATGTTCTCATTCAATGCAGCTATCAACAGACAGGCTCTTATTGAGATTCCACTTAAGGGTAGAAAATTTACTTGGAGTAATATGCAGGAAGCACCACTTTTAGAGAAACTAGATTGGTGTTTCACCTCAGAGGATTGGACCAACAAATACCCAGCTACATTTGCCATCCCACTGGCCAAAACAACCTCTAACCATGTGCCCGTTAAAATTCAGATTGGTTCCTCTATACCTAGATCCAACTTATTCAGATTTGAGGACTACTGGCTCGAACACCACCAATTCAAAGATCTTGTCAGCTCCATCTGGGCTCAAGAGGTAGATGCTCATGATAGTGCAAAGATCATTGCAGCAAAGTTCAAGAGATTGAGGAAAGGTATCAAAAACTGGGCCAAAGGACTGTCCAATCTGAAGAAGACTATTGAATATACCAATTTTATGATACTTTGTTATGATATCTTTGAGGAATTCAGGTGTTTATCCTTGGCAGAACACAATGCTAGGAACATTCTCAAACTGCACCTGGAAATTATTATGGACTTTCAGAGGCAATATTGGAAGCAAAGAGCCACTATCAGAAATATAAAAGTAGGTGAAGCAAACACCAAATACTTCCAGGCCAAAGCTACCATTAAGTTCAGAAACAACTCCATTTCCATGATTAAAGATGAACTTGGGCATGAACATCATGATCACAAAGCTAAAGCTGCTGTTTTATTCAGAGCTTTCAAAGAAAGAATGGGCACTGCTATTCCCACCTCTAACCCTCTGAATCTTCATCAATTGCTGCAACCATTGTCTGATCTCGCTGAGCTAGAAGTACCATTCACCAAGGAAGAGATTGATAATGTTATTAAAAACATGCCTGCAGACAAATCACCAGGGCCAGATGGTTTCAATGAAACCTTTCTCAAAAGCTGTTGGGACATTATTGCTTCTGATTTCTACAAACTCATTGAGGATTTTCATGCTGGGAAAGTGAACATTCAGAGTATTAATTACTCCTATATTACCCTCATTCCTAAGAATGATTGTCAGTGTCAAAACCGGCGGATCTCGGGTAGGGGGTCCCGAACTGTGCGTCTAGGCCGGATGGTAACAGGAGGCAAGGGACACGAAGTTTTACCCAGGTTCGGGCCCTCTCGATGGAGGTAAAACCCTACCTCCTGCTTGATTAATATTGATGATATGGGTAGTACAAGAGTAGATCTACCACGAGATCAGAGAGGCTAAACCCTAGAAGCTAGCCTATGGTATGATTGTCGTTGTCTATGTTGTCCTACGGACTAAAACCCTCCAGTTTATATAGACACCGGAGAGGGTTAGGGTTACACAAAGTCGGTTACAATGGTAGGAGATCTGCATATCCGTATCGCCAAGCTTGCCTTCCACGCCAAGGAAAGTCCCTTCCGGACACGGGACGAAGTCTTCAATCTTGTATCTTCATAGTCCAGGAGTCTGGCTGAAGGTATAGTCCGGCTATCCGAACACCCCCTAATCCAGGACTCCCTCAGTAGCCCCCGAACCAGGCTTCAATGACGATGAGTCCGGCGCGCAGATTGTCTTCAACATTGCAAGGCGGGTTCTCCCCCAAATTCCGTGTACCTGTTGAATAAAGTTCGGTTTCTTGTAGATGTTGCGCTCCTTGGCTTCTACGCCCAATAATGGCCTCTCCCCATGTGTCAAACGAATACGAAAAGTCTGAGTGTTTTTACATTCACACCCCTAGCCGCGTAAATGAGCTGCCCTATTTAAGGGGACGAGGATTTAGATCCAAACCACATCTTCCCCCCTTCGCGAGTGTTCATCAGAGCGCATCCGACAAAGGTCCATTCCACCATGGCCAGCCATCGCAACTCCTCCTTTCACCCTTCCAGCCCTTAGCCTGGGTATTGGGAGAGATGCTCCATCCCGCATAGCGAGCTAGTGACGCTCCAGACCAAGGGATTCCTCCCCCCGGCCAACATGGTCCCGGTTCGAGCCGGTCTTGCCATCTATAACGGCGGAAAGCAAGCGGAGAGTGCCCCCAATCCCTCCAAAGGAGAGCGGGTATGCCTTATCCCTTATTTAATAAGGGGGCTCGGGTTTCCAATCCATCCATTTCTCCGGGGGCTGCTGGAGTTCTACGGCCTCCAGCTACACAATCTCACGCCAGCCTCCGTATTGCACATCGCGGGCTACGTAGCCCTCTGCGAGCTGTTTTTGGGCGTCGAGGCTCATTTCGGGCTATGGAAAAGGTTATTCTGCCTTGTGCCCCGCTCTAAGGAGGGGTCAATGTATCAAGTGGGCGGAGCCGAAGTGTGGCGCATCGCCGGGACCGGATATCTATCCGGAACCCCAAAGAAGGCGTCCGAAGACTGGCCCACGGAATGGTTTTATATAGAAGACGTCCCGCTGCCGGATCCTGTCCGGATCGGCCTCCCTGAATTCGACAGTGCTCCTTTAAAGAAGCGCCTAAGCTGGCGTCCACGGAAACCACAGAGGGAAAGTGACAGGAACATCTTTTACCTGATGGGCCGAATAAGATTGTTAGCCCATTCCGGACTAACCATGATTGGGGTTATGGCCGAATGCATCATGCGGGGGGTGCAGCCGCTTCAGTATAGAAGCCACCCCATGTGGGACTTCAACGGGGAGGACGACGCCACCCGCTATGGCCGTAAGGGGCCGGATTCGGCTGTCGCTCTACTTAAGATCTTGTCCACTTTGTATAAGGGAGAAGAGGAGGAATTTCTCCGCGTCAACCCACAGGGTAAGTGGTCGCATTTACTTGCCCATCCGTTTTGTATTCCAATTGTTAAATATTCAGTCTGACGACTTCAACGCAGGAACTGCGCCGGGCTGTTAAGGAAATAAGCAGCCCTCCTCCACAACCCGAGGACCCAGGACGGTCCCTCGACCCGGCCTCTCAACAGGATCCGGACATATATGTGGAGCTAATTGATGGAGTGTTCCATCAATTGAGCAAGGACAACCCCTTGGTGGCCATTACGGCCGATTACCCAGGGCTAATCCCGGCCTCCCAGGTAACTGAGATCGAAGTCCTAGTACCCCGAATAGGTGTCCGCCCTCTCGTGTTTTCAGTTTCCTGATTACAACCGAGCTTTGCAGGGGAGGTTTATGAGGCGGAAGGCCGAACCTGCGGCGACAAGCCAACGAGGGGCCGCAGGGCCCTGTGGGCAGAAAAGAAGTGCAGTCCGGACCGAGGCGTCAGCGCAAAGGTATGGCGCGCCCCCCTATCCCAGGTGTTATACCTTCGAGGCACATTGACACTCGTGCTCTCTTTAGGACAAAGAGATCTCGCCGAACTATATCCGGAGAGGCTGCCAATCGCGCCTCCACCAGCCAGGCTCCAAAGCCTGGTCCGGAGGCGGAGGCGAACGCAAGGCGCGTGCCAGACGCTCCTCCGATGGAGGATGTGGACGGGTTGTCTGCCACCAACTCTGAGGTGGAGAGTGCCATGAACCACAGGCATCACCGGACAATTCTACGCGGCGCTTGTTTCTCCCAAGGGGCGTTAGATGCCTTCAATTTGGGAGATGCGTACCTCCATGCCGCTCAAAATGGTCTAGCCAGAGCCACGGAGCAATATGTAAAAGACATACGGGTAAGAAAATTTGGTAATTATATGTATACCAGTAGCCCCCGAGAGTTGAAACAGTTAGAATAAATTCTTTAAGGATCATTTGTTATGCAGGTTCTTATAGAAAAGAATTCCCTACTGTCCAAGGAGCTGGAAGAGTGCAAAGCCCAACTTGAGGCCGCACTAGCCGCAGCAGGGGAGCCCAAGGAGACCCCCTCTGGTAATATACACTTCGAAAGATAAGTATTTTGCGAAGCATGACATGGGTGCGAATCTGACAAATGAAATTGCAGATGGCGCCGGATTGAATCCGGAAAGGCAACACCTCCTAAGCCAGCTAAAGGCTGGTGAGAAGGTGCTGACAAAGGTGAGGTGGGAGAAGAACGATCTCCAAGATGCCAACACCAAGCTGGGCGTCGAGCTGAAAGATGTTCGTGCCCACCTGTCAGACTCCGTGAAGGAGAATCAGCGGCTTTGGCACGGCATATTTAGTAAGTGCTTGAACGAACCTTTGAAAGAGAGTTCGGCGAGGAAGTCGACTAACAGAGTAATGTCTGTAGGTGTGCTAACAGGTCGTCCTGCAGAGGAGATGCCCGGTTCTACGGGTGACCTTCTTCCCGAGCTCTCGCAACTTCTCGATCGAGTTTGGCAGGCGATGCAAGGCGTCACCCAGGCCCTGTGGCCATCCATCTCCATGCCCGAAGGTCTTGGAGAGCTTGCGGAGAAGCTAAAGGGAGCATGGCGGTGCTTCCGATTGGGGAAGATATCGGCCTGCCGTCAAGGCGCTAGGGAGGCCTGGGCCATGGTGAAGACGTGGTACACACAGGCTGACCCCAACCATATGGCTGAGGTCGGTCCTGTAGGGCCCGATAGGAAGGAGATCCCTGTAAGCTTAGTATACGGCCAAGTAGAGTTGGCCGCGAAGTATTGCCAGCAGGACTGTAAATTAGACAGCCTGTTAGATGGTATTGAAGAGGAATACAATCAGTCAAAATGACTATGTAATTTAATTGACATTTATAATGCCTTCTAGCTGGATTGTAGATCATTTGTCATGGCCGACCTTTTCGCTTCAGCCTCGGGACCTGACGGTCCGGAGTGTGTACGAATTCTCATGCGGTTATATAGGAACCGGAGAATGCATGGAGACCAGGCGTAGGTGTCATTATTGCGTGAACAGACAAGTGCCCAACTAGTTATGTTATATTACATGGTTAGTAAGAAACATCTTCCAGGGAGAATAGTTCCGTTAGGGGTTCCTTTCCCTGGGAGGCATGCCCTAAAGTGCATGTCTATGCTGCGAAAAGAAACGCAGGAAAAACATCTAGGGGCGTATAGAAAAATAAAAAAGGATCATCTTTAGTTCACCGACCGAATATTCCCTTAAGAATGCTAGCTTTCGGCTTCACCCAGTCTGAGGTACACGTCCGGCTGACCCGGCAGTAACAATCGCATAGGTGCTCCCTTTACCACCTAGCCGAACAATCGGAAACATAGGGGTAAGCACAGGAGCCAGGCAACCCAGCTTGGCCAAAACTTAAGTCATATCGATGCATATAATGGTGAATAAAAGGTACATGCGGAAGTGTGACGCATGTGCTGGGCATGAAGCTCGTATAAATAAGCTTCTGTTTAAAGAAGCCCCCAGGTTTAATGAGCGCGGATAGCGCGTCACTTTATGAGCCTTTAAAGGCTATAAGAGAGAGAGAGAAGAAGAAGAAGAAGAGAAATGTAAGACAGAAAGTATATAAAAAATGGACAAAGTAAGGAGACGAACACAGGATCCGGCGCTAGGCATAGAATCTTCGGAGACGGGCTGCGTTCCATGGGTTCGGCTCGAGTCGGTTATCCGATGCATTTCGCAGGCGGTACGCTCCACCAGTCAATACTTGGTCAATTATGAAGGGACCTTCCCACTTGGGCTTGTGTTTGTCCTTTTTCTTGTCCGGCAGGCGTAGAACTAATTCGCCAACGTTGTAATTTTTGGCCCGTACTTCTCTGCTTTGGTATCTTCGAGCCTGCTGTTGATAGAATGCGGAACGGGCTTTTGCCATGTCACGCTCCTCCTCCAATGCGTCCAAACTGTCCTGCCGATCGAGCTCGGCTTCTCTTTCTTCGTACATGCGCACTCGAGGTGAGTCATGAATTATGTCGCAAGGCAAAACTGCCTCTGCGCCGTACACCATAAAGAATGGTGTGTATCCGGTGGTGCGATTCGGCATGGCCCGCAGCCCCCAGAGTATGGAGTCGAGCTCCTCTACCCAGTGCGTGTTAGATTCCTTGAGGGACCGCACTAATCTGGGTTTAATGCCGCTCATGATAAGACCATTTGCACGTTCGACCTGGCCGTTAGTTTGTGGGTGATAGATGGAAGCATAATCGAGCTTGATGCCCATGTTTTTGCACCAGAGTTTTACCTCGTCGGCCGTAAAGTTCGTGCCGTTATTGATGATGATGCTGTGGGGGACGCCGTAATGGTGTACAACCCCGGATATAAAGTCTATCACAGGTCCGGATTCGGCCGTCTTAACAGGCTTGGCTTCTATCCATTTGGTGAACTTATCCACCATGACCAGTAAGTATTTTCGCTTGTGGGTTCCGCCTTTAAGGGGTCCAACCATATCAAGCCCCTAGACCGCGAAGGGCCAAGTGATGGGGATAGTTTGGAGGGCGGTGGGTGGCATATGGCTTTGGTTTGCAAAGAGCTGGCAACCGGTGCATCGTTGGACTAAGTCCTGGGCGTCTGCCCAGGCCGTCGGCCAGTAAAAGCCTGTGCGGAAGGCCTTGCTCACAAGGGACCGAGTTGTGGCGTGATGACCGCCGAGTCCGGCATGAATTTCAGCCAGGAGGTTCCGCCCTTCCTCTTCGGAGATGCACCTTTGAAGGACTCCGGTAGTGCTTTTCTTATAAAGCTCTCCCTCATGGACTTTGTAGGCTTTGGATCACCGCACTATGCAGCGTGCCTCATTTTGGTCCTCGGAGAGTTCCTGCCTAATAAGGTAGGCGAGGAATGGTTCTGTCCACGGGGCGATGACGGCCATTATTACGTGGGCTGAAGGTGTTATTTCATTGGCAGAGCCGCCTATTGTGTCAGAATGTTCGGTGTCGGGCAGTGCGGTTGGATCCGGGCTGTTGTTGTGCGGCTCCCCTTCCCATACTACAGATGGCTTGAACAGCCTTTCCAAGAAGATGTTGGGGGGGGGGACTACATCGCGTTTTGCGCCGATGCGTGCCAGGACATCTGCCGCCTGATTATTTTCCCGGGCTATGTGGTGAAATTCAAGCCCTTCAAACCGAGCTGACATTTTTAGGACGGCGTTGCGGTAGGCTGCCATCTTTGGATCCTTGGCGTCGAAGTCTCCATTTATTTGGGATATTGCGAGGTTCGAGTCCCCACGCACCTCTAGGCGTTGAATGCCCATGGATACTTCCATCCGGAGACCATGTAGAAGGGCCTCATATGCGGCTGCATTGTTGGAGTCTGTGTACATAATCTGGAGTACGTATTGAACTGTGTCTCCTGTGGGGGACGTCAAAACGACGCCAGCCCCCTGTCCGGCCAACATCTTGGAGCCGTCGAAATGCATGATCGAATTTGAATATGTGCCGTACTCTTTAGGGAGTTCGGCCTCCGTCCATTCTGTGACGAAGTCGGCCAAGACTTGCGATTTGATGGCTCGCCATGGCTTATAAGTTATGTCGAACGGGAGGAGCTCAATGGCCCATTTTGCAATCCGGCCCATTGCGTCACGGTTATTTATAATATCATTAAGTGGTACTTCCGAGGCTACTGTGATTGAACACTCTTGAAAGTAGTGTCGTAGCTTCCGGGATGCCATGAATACCGCGTACGCAATCTTTTGATAATGCGGGTACCGTGATTTGCAGGGAGTGAGGACAGTGGACACATAATAGACCGGCTTTTGAAGGGGGATTTTGTGTCCGTCCATTTCTCATTCGACGATGAGCACTGCGCTTACAACCTGATGTGTTGCTGCAATGTACAACAACATTGGTTCGCCAGTGTTTGGCGCGGCCAGGACTGGGTTTGTTGCCAATATGGCTTTTATTTCGTCGAGTCCGGCCATGGCTGCATCCATCCATTCGAAGTGTTCGGTGCGCCGAAGGAGGCGGTAAAGGGGTAGGGCCTTTTCTCCCAAGCGGGAGATAAAGAGGCTTAGGGCCGCCACGCATCCGGTTAACTTTTGTATTTGTTTGAGGTCCTTTGGGATATCCAGTTGTGACAGAGCTCAGATCTTGGCTGGATTTGCTTCAATTCCTCTACCGGATACAATGAAGCCCAAGAGCTTTCCGGCTGGAACGCCGAAAACGCATTTTTTCGGGTTGAGCTTGATGTCGTATGTTCGGAGGTTATCGAATGTGAGCCTCAAGTCGTCTACTAGAGATTCGACATGTCTTGTTTTGACGACCACATCATCTACATATGCCTCCACTATTTTGCCGATCTGGTTTGCCAGACATGTCTGAATCATGCGCTGATATGTTGCGCCGGCGTTTTTGAGCCCGGAGGGCATTGTGTTGAAGCAGAATGGGCCGTATGGTGTGATGAATGCCGTTGCGGCTTGGTCTGATTCTGCCATCTTGATTTGATGGTAGCCAGAATATGAGTCGAGGAAACACAACGAATCGTGTCCTGCGGTAGCGTCGATAATTTGATCGATGCGGGGGAGGGGGAAGGGATCCTTTGGGCAAGCCTTGTTAAGGTCTTTAAAATCAACGCACAGGCGCCAGGATTTGTCCTTCTTTGGTACCATCACCAGGTTTGCTAGCCAGTCCGGATGTTTTATATCTCTGATGAATCCGGCCTCCAATAGCTTTGCTAGCTCCTCTCCCATGGCATGTCTCTTAGGTTCGGAAAAACGCCGAAGAGCCTGTTTGACAGGTTTGAATCCTGTTTGGATATTTAAGCTATGCTCGGCCAGCCTGCATGGGATTCCTGGCATGTCTGAAGGGTGCCAGGCGAAAATGTCCCAGTTCTCTCATAGGAACTTTCGCAGTGCGGCGTCTACATCAGGGTCTAACTGTGCCCCGATGGAAGCTGTTTTATTGGGGTCCGTTGGATCGACTTGGAATTTGACTATTTCGTCCGCCGGTTTAAAGGATGTGGACTTGGATCTTTTGTCGAGTACCACATCGTCCCTATTCACCGTAGAGCGCAGCGCAGTCAGTTCCTCAGCCGCTAGGGCTTCGAATAGTGCCTCGAGGGCCAGTGCTGCTGTCTTGTTTTCGGAGCGGGGTGCTATGTCCGGATCACTAGCGAGAGTGATGATCCCGTTGGGCCCGGGCATCTTGAGCTTCATGTACCCGTAATGGGGTATTGCTTGGAAGATTGTAAACGCTTCCCGCCCTAGCAGAGCGTGATAACCGCTGCTGAACGGAGCCACATGGAACGTGACCTCTTCGGACCTGTAATTATCCAGCGTGCCGAACACCACATCTAGTGTGATTTTTCCTATACAGTGCGCTTCCCGACTGGGGATTATTCCTCTAAAGGTTGTGCTGCTTTGCTCAATGCGGTTCCAGTCTATTTCCATTTTTTTGAAGGGTTTCCTCATAAATAAGGTTCAATCCGCTTCCGCCGTCTATGAGTACCTTGGTAAGACGAAAGCCGTCCACTATTGGACTGAGGACCAATGCGGCTGGTGCTCGGGCTGTTCGGAATTTAGGTTCATCACTTGCGTTAAAGGTAATAACCGTGTCACTCCATGGGTTTATTGTTGCTACTTGGTAGACTTCGGCAAGGCTGCGGAGTGTCCTTTTTCACATATTATTTGATGCGAAAGTCTCGAAGACTGTTAATACCGTATTGGTATATCTGGGGTGGCTTTTTGTGGCCTCCGGAATTAGGAGATTTTCGCCAATTTTGGCCACCTGCCGGAGTATCCAACATGCTCTAAGGCTGTGAGTTGGTGTGGCGCCCTCTGTACTGTGAATTTTACAGGGTCCATTAAGCCATCCTTCCAATACGGTTCCATGCCTTGCAGAGGGTTTTTGCTTTTTGGTGTTTGGCCCGGGTGTCTGGCGATGATGCACCCGTTTACTTCGGACTGGGTTTCTATTCAGGGCCGGATCGTCCCAAAATTTTATTTCGGTTTTCCTGGCGCTTTCCATCGCATAGTACTTTCGTACGATGGACGCCAAGTCAGCGACACGTGCAATGTCACGGCGACTTATGGCGTTGAGGATTCCCTTGTCCGTGTAATTATTACAAAAGATTGAGATTGCGTCTTCCTCGCGGCAGTCCTTTATCCTGTTCATAACCAGGAGGAATCTGGCCCAGTAATGATGTACTGTTTCTTCGGGCTCTTGCCTAATTTGGGATAGATTGCCAATGTTCGGGTGGGTGGGTGGAATTAAATCCGAAGCCTCACCCCATCTGAGGCTCAGAGGCCGAGGAATTTCCGAACTCGAAAATTTAGATTCCTGGATGTTGTCCAATGAATCCAGTCCGTCGCCTGACTCTAAGTTCAGGTCTTGAGTGATATCCTCCCCTCCGCAGGTATCCGGCTTGGAGGGATCGGGAATCCGGACGTAGCTAGTCCTTAAGATAGATGAAGGGTCGTCGCACTGTCCCTCTACCATGGCAACGTGATGGGTGACTTGGGGAGAGTTAATCTCTCTCAGATCGGGTTTAGGCCCAATCTGGTCGTAATCCATAGCGACTCCCAGGGCGGCGATGCAATCCAAGAACTCGTTTATGGAGGAGAGCTCCATTGGATCCAACTGCTCGGCGAGTTCCGAGCTGACATGAAGATTCTTTTCGATGGCTCGAGAGGTCATCGTCGGCGCAGAAGCCGAACAGGCGGTCATAAGAAAACCACCTAGCCGGAGGGTTTGGCCGACAGCCAAAGCTCCCTTAGCGACGGTGCCATCTTTAAAGACGGGGCGAGGCATCCTTCCTGATGGCGACGACACAGAGGAACTCTCAATGAAAGCACCAATGTCGGTGTCAAAACATGCCTGCAGACAAATCACCGGGGCCATATGGTTTCAATGAAACCTTTCTCAAAAGCTATTGGGACATTATTGCTTTTGATTTCTAACGCCCCAAGACCGGAGCTTCAGATGCCTTCCATGTTTCCGGGTGTTGTCGGGTGTTTCGTTTTGGTTCGTTGCATCATGTGCATTGCATCATGTCATCATGTCATAAGTCTTTTTGCATCTCAACTAAATAAATGGCATGGATCTTTGATCCATTTAAACTGAGGGAATTCACATGGTGATTCTCTTTACAACATATTCTCTCGATATTTAGAGAGCTATATTAAATATTCCAATAATTTGGATTCGCCCATAAACACACTTGCAAAATAATTCCGTGTCTTTTCTGCTTCAAGTTTGGTCTCCAAACTTTGCCCTAAATTCTTTCTTCACTTTCCGGAGCTTTACCAAAAATCTCAACATTTTTGGGCACTCCTAAAACCTCGTTCTAGTTCAAACCCATTTGAATTAAATTCAAATGAGTTTGAATTCTTATCATTCGATCTTGCCATTTCTTATTTTCTCGGACCAAAAATATTGTTGTGAGTCCAAGAAAATTTACCGCTTGTCCAAATTCTTCTTCCACCTTCTCCTCTGTCCTTTTTCCTTTCTTTTAGTTCTCTGTTTAAAAAAAATCAAAGGAGTGGGGGGGAGAGAGAGAGAGAGTAGCCGAGCTGGCCACTTGGGCCTCAGTCCAGGACGGCCTGCTTCCCAGTCCCGCTCTAACCCTAGTACCGTAGCCCGATCCCCATCTCCCATCTCTCCCTCCTCTCGCTAACCTCGCGCCGCCAGGAGAGGATGCACGCGCCCGATGCCCGCATCCCGATCCCCATCTCCCTCTCGATCCCCAGGGCCGCCCCCACTTCCCTCGTTCCTCTCCTCGAACTCCCTCGAACCCCTCCTATGGCGCTGCCCTTGCCCCGAGCTCGCCACTGCCGTGCTACTTTGCCATGCTCCAGCGCCGCGCCGTTGCATCCTTGCTGCACGCCGCGCCCCTGCCTCCTCGACCTTCCCGGAGCACCAGTTGACGCCGGCGCTCGCCTTCGTCCGCCCCGCGGTCCTGTCCTCCAACCGCGCCAAGCCCCGCAGGTTCTGGCCCTACCTCGAGCGCCCCCGCGCACCTACATCGAGCCGCCAGGGCCGTGGGTCGCCGGATGCCGCCTCCTTTGCTTCGAGCTGCCTCCTGTGCCTCGATCTCCTTCAAGACTGGCCGGGTCCATCTTCCTGCACCCGTTCCCCGTCTCCGGCGCCACGCTAGACCTCCCTCACGCCTCGCTAGCTACTGCTGTGCCGCCGTGTTCCTGCTTCAAGCAGGCAGAGGGTCGATCCACCACCAGCGCTTGCCTCTGCCATGGACCTCCCCACCGAGGCCCATCTGCGTCATCCGCCCCGGCCTCCTGCACTCGTGTCGGACCACGACGCACCGCTATCATCATGCACCTCCAATTGTCGTTGCTTTTGATGCCAAGTCCAATGACCACTGAACAAGGAACAACGCCAAGTACCACGATAGACCGCCAAGTACCCCTTCAAATCCTTCAAGACCGTCAAGTGAACAACTACCATCGCTCCAAGATCCGAACGGCTACGACGACATGAACATCTACGAACGTTTACGACTACATGATGAACCGCCAAGGCCGGCTACAACCCTTGTACCACTACTATCGCCAAGTACCACGACGACCGAAGCATAGTACCTCTACATTTGCCATGTACATCGACCGTCACCGAAGACCCGTGTAGCACTAACGCCAAGTTCCCCTACCGTCCCCTCGGAAACATCGAATGCGTCAAGTCCTTCTCTGATACGTGTACCACTACTTCCTCTACCGTCGCGAGAACGCCTACTTCCGCTACGAACTTGAACTGTCCCGCTTGCACGCTTCGAAGGTATAACCTCGAGACGACGTCCGTGAATGGATGCTTGCGATGTTTGAGATGCTCGTGTCTGCACCTTGTCCTTTGTCACTCATTTCCTTGTCGCCAACTCGTGGGACACCCGGAATCCGGGAGCGCCCCACCATCTTTTGCATGCATCCGCACACTTCTCCTTTGCATCGGTATCTCAATCAAGTTACCAGAACCGGAACGTTGCCGTGGCACCGTTTTCGTTACCGTTGCTGTTGCACCCCTTTCCTTTCCACCACGGTGACAAATGCTTCATAATTATCTTGTCAACTTTTAATAAAAATTGCATAAACTTGTTCATGTCATCCGCATCATGATAACAACAATTAAAATGTTTAAATGGTTGTTGCAATAAATTACTAAGGCATATGGGGATTTACCGGATTCGTTATTTGTTATATCCGGCCCCATTTAAATTGTTTAGATGGTGTGGTTTTGTTATACTTCACCTCTTGCCATGTTTAACAACATTTAATATTGTTGAGTACCTAACCGGGAGAGAACTAAATAATTGATGTGGTGTTCCATCAATATGCAACTCGTTGCATATTGAGCTCCACTTAATTTGTAGGATTGTTTGTGCACTTTGCCATGCCATGCTTCTTTAAACCGGACATGCATCATACTGGTTGTGCATCGTGTCATGCTTATGTGGTGGTTGTTTACTATGTTGTTTGCTTCTTTCCGGTGTTTCTTCTTCGGGTTGGTTCCGATAACGTTGTGTTTGTGAGGATTCGTTCGACTACGTCCGTTTGTCTTCTTCATGGACTCTTCTTCTTCCTTGCGGGATCTCAGGCAAGATGATCATACCCTCGAAATCACTTCTATCTTTGCTTGCTAGTTGCTCGCTCTTTTGCTATGCCTATGCTGCGATACCTACCACTTGCTTATCATGCCTCATATACTGTTGAACCAAGCCTCTAACCCACCTTGTCCTAGCAAACCGTTGATTGGTTATGTTTCCGCTTCGCTCAGCCCCTCTTATAGCGTTCTTAGTTGCAGGTGAAGATTGAAGTTTGTTCCTTGTTGGAACATGGAGATGTTGTTCCTTGTTGGAACATGTTACTTGTTGGGATATCACAATATCTCTTATTTAATTAATGCATCTATATACTTGGTAAAGGGTGGAAGGCTCGGCCTTATGCTTGGTGTTTTGTTCCACTCTTGCCGCCCTAGTTTCCGTCATATCGGTGTTATGTTCCCGGATTTTGCGTTCCTTACGTGGTTGGGCTATAATGGGAACCCCTTGACAGTTCGCCTTGAATAAAACCCCTCCAGCAATGCCCAACCTTGGTTTTACCATTTGCACTAACAACCTATCACCTTCCCTTGGGTTCTGCAGACTCAAGGGTCATCTTTATTCTAACCCCCCTGGGCCAGTGCTCCTCTGAGTGTTGGTCCGACCGAGCAGACTGCGGGGCCACCTCGGGGCAACTTGAGGGTTGGTTTTACTCGTAGGATGTCTCATCTGAGTGTGCCCTAAGAACGAGATATGTGCAGCTCCTATCGGGATTTGTCGGCACATTCCGGCGGTGTTGCTGAATTTGTTTTAACTTGTGGAAGTGTCTTGAAGAACCGGGATACCGAGTCTGATCGGAATGTCTCGGGAGGAGGTCTATTCCTTCGTTGACCATGAGAGCTTGTCATGGGCTAAGTTGGGACACCCCTGCAGGGATTTGAACTTTCAAAAGCCGTGCCCGCGGTTATGGGCAGATGGGAATTTGTTAATGTCCGGTTGTAGAAAACCTGAAGTTGACCTTAATTAAAATGCATCAACCGCGTGTGTAGCCGTGATGGTCTCTTTTCGGCAGAGTCCGGGAAGTGAACACGGTGTTGGAGTTATGCTTGACGTAGGTTGTTTTAGGATCACTTCTTGATCATACTTTTATCGATCGTGCTTTACCTTCTCTTCTCACTCTCATTTGCGTATGTTAGCCACCATATATGCTAGTCGCTTGCTGCAGTTCCACCTCATACCTTTACCTTACCCATAAGCTTAAATAGTCTTGATCGCGAGGGTGCGAGATTGCTGAGTCCCCCTGGCTCACAGATACTTCCAAAACCAGCTTGCAGGTGTCGATGAGACCGTGCAGATGATGCAACCAAGCTCAAGGAGGAGCTCGATGAAGATCTTGTCCTTTATGTTGTTCCGCTTCCAGTTGATCAGTAGTGGAGCCCAGTTGGGGTCGATCGGGGACCTTGTCGCATTTGGGGTTCTTCTTTTATTTTGGTTCCATAGTCGGACCTTGATTGTATTTGGATGATGTAATGCTTTATTCATGTATTGTGTGAAGTGGCGATTGTAAGCCAACTATGTATCTCTTTCCCTTATGTATTACATGGGTTGTGTGAAGATTACCTCACTTGCGACATTGCTTTTAATGTGGTTATGCCTCTAAGTCGTGCTTCGACATGTGGGAGATATAGCCGCATCGAGGGCGTTACATGATTTCTACAAACTCATTGAGGATTTTCATGCTGGGAAAGTGAACATTCAGAGTATTAATTACTCCTATAGTACCCTCATTCCTAAGAATGATTGTCGGTGTCAAAACCGGCGGATCTCGGGTAGGGGGTCCCGAACTGTGCGTCTAGGCCGGATGGTAACAGGAGGCAAGGGACACGAAGTTTTACCCAGGTTCGGGCCCTCTCGATGGAGGTAAAACCCTACCTCCTGCTTGATTAATATTGATGATATGGGTAGTACAAGAGTAGATCTACCACGAGATCAGAGAGGCTAAACCCTAGAAGCTAGCCTATGGTATGATTGTCGTTGTCTATGTTGTCCTACGGACTAAAACCCTCCGGTTTATATAGACATCGGAGAGGGTTAGGGTTACACAAAGTCGGTTACAATGGTAGGAGATCTGCATATCCGTATCGCCAAGCTTGCCTTCCACGCCAAGGAAAGTCCCTTCCGGACACGGGACGAAGTCTTCAATCTTGTATCTTCATAGTCCAGGAGTCCGGCTGAAGGTATAGTCCGGCTATCCGAACACCCCCTAATCCAGGACTCCCTCAATGATACTACCTCTTTACCATCTGAATTCAGGCCCATCTCACTTTTGAGCTGCACTCTCAAGATCATTACAAAGTTGCTGGCTAACAGACTGCAGAAATATATCCCGAAGATGGTACACAGAAACCAATATGGATTCCTCAATAATAGATGCATTCAATATTGTCTGGCATGGTCTTATGAGTACATCTATCACTATCAACAAAGCAAAAGAGAGATGATTCTGTTGAAATTGTACTTTGAAAAGGCTTTTAATATGCTCAATCATGATACTATCATTGAGATTCTACAAGCCAAAGGATTTGGTTCTAGATGGATTCAGTGGATTAGAATGATCTATGGCACCGGTTTCTCTTCAATTCTTCTTAATGGTGTTCCTGGTAAACAGTTCCTATGCAAGAAAGGAGTCAGACAAGGGGATCCACTTTCTCCTTTAATCTTTGTTATTGCAGCTGATCTGCTCCAATCTATTCTCAATGAAGCTTACCAAACTGCTTTGGTTGAATCACCTCTTATTCATGCTTCATGCCCTGATTTTCCTATTATCCAATATGCTGATGACACTATCCTGGTGACCAAGGCAGATGCTACTCAACTGATGCACATTAAGAATCTTCTGTTACACTATGCTGCATACACTAGGCTAAAAGTCAATTACTCCAAATCCATCATGATCTCACTCAACACTCCAGCTCAAAAAATGGCAGATCTATCTACTCTCCTTGGTTGCAAGATTGGATCTCTACCCGATACGTACCTAGGTCTACCATTGTGCCTGAGCAAGCCCAAAATTGAGGATTTTGTACCTATGCTTAAGAGAATTGAAAGTAGACTTTATGCTGCTTCACTATGCTATCTACTGGAGACAAATTGACTCTATTAAAGTCAGTCTTCACTAGCTTGCCCAGATTCATTATGTGTACCTTGGAGATTCCAAAGACTGTGATTAAGCAAATCAACACATATCTGATGGACTGTTTCTGGAAAAAATTTGGTACTTTGGAAAGAGGGATGGTGCCTATCTCATGGGATATAGTATGCAGAGCTAAGAACCAAGGAGGATTGGGAGTGCTGGACCTAGCTGTTCACAATCAAGCACTGCTCATGAAATTCCTACACAAGTTCTTCAATAAAACTAATACTCCTTGGGTCGACATCATTTGGGAAACTCACTACCATGATAAGCTGCCTGGGGACAATAAGATTGGCTCTTTCTGGTGGAGAGCAATACTGAAGCACCTTCATACTTTCAAACTTCATGCTATATGCAAGCCAGGCCTAGGCAACACAGTGCTCTTTTGGTCTGATAAGTGGCTAGATCTCCCACTCCAGCAAAAATTTCCAGAACTGAATTCTTTTGCTATCAAATAGAACATTTCATTACAGGCTGTCATGGAGACCTCTGATATTGCACAACTTTTCCATCGACCCATGTCCCAATAGGCATTTGTGCAATTCAATGACCTGCAAGTGTTGCTCAATAACAGAGAAGTCACTACAAGCAAAGATTCTTGGACCTATTCATGTATAGCTACATCATACTCCTCAATTAAGATGTACAAAGCCATTCAAGAAAGGCACCCAACACACAACACTTTCCAACTTCTGTGGAAAACATCTTGTCTTCTCAGACACAAAATCTTCTTCTGGCTGCTTTTACATGACAAGGTCAGCACCAGAAATATGTTACAAAGAAGAAGCATGCATCTTGAAGACTATAATTGTGCACTATGTCATGAGCCATCTGCAGAAACCAGTACTCATCTATTCTGGGAGTGCACATTTGCACTCATGTGCTGGGATTCCATTCTTCCTAATAAACAACGAGGTATGTCGACGTATGATGGGATTCATCTTGGCTTGGCCGTTCTTCCACCAGACTTTGCCATGGAACTGATTGTTATGGGATGTTGGAGCATTTGGATGAGCAGAAATGACAAGATCTTCAGAAGAGCTACGCCCTCAATTGATACTTGGAGGTTCCATTTGAGGGAAGGTTTGACAACAGTAGAATTAAGAGCTAAACCAGTCACAACAACTAGGATTCGCTCCTGGATTCAGAATAACCTTTAGTTTTCTCATGATGTTACCTAGAACTGGCATTGGTTAAACGATTGTGCCTTCTGAGGCTTTTAATTTTGTATATATTTAGTAATGAAAATTTACCATAGAACAATTGTTCTACGGTTTTGGCTTAAAAAATGACTTCATGCTTCAGTACAACCGAACATTCCTGCATGGTTCATACCAATTTTATCATCAAAAAGTGTCTCAGTAATCTTCTCTGCAGCAGGAACCACATGCTGCAGTGCCGCTGCGTGATGTCCTCATCAGCGAATCAGGGAGGAGGAGAAATGAGACTGGGAATTGGGGCTGAGAGCATCTTCAGCCACGCCACCAACAAGGCCCCCCAAACGAGTTTTCGGTCGTCGTCGTTGAAAAATCGGTCCAGTCACGTCCCCAAAGACTCTTTTTTCACCGGTGCGGGTCGAAATTGGCGCCGGCGGACCAAGGCCAAACCCAGCGCGCTGGGGGCGCCGGCCAAACCGTTTTTGGCGCAAAAATCGGCAGGCCTTCCTTGCCAGCGACTCGACGCTTCTCGTTGCTTCGTCGTCTTCATCGCCTTGGTTCCCGCAGCGGAATCAATGCCAAAGCTGCCGCGCCTCCTCCTCCATTGGTGCCTCACGGGCGGTCCAGTGAAGACGGGACGCCGCACGTCCTCTCGCCCGCCATGCGTACACACTGCGGCCACGCGAGCGCCGCCTATATAAAGCCGACCCCTCCCGCACCGGTGACGCACAGCCTCTCCACCGCCGACGCCCCCGTTCCTCGACTCCCCCGTTCCTCCCTCTGTTCTCGCCGTCTCCAGTCCACCCAATGGCCGAGCGCTTTCCAGGCGACGGCGCGGCGGCGAACGGCTTCGGCCGCCGCCACCTTCACGAGGAGGAAACTCGGCTTCTCTATGAGGCCAAGTACCCGGTCCTGCCGGACATGCAGGTGCCCGGGGCTTGGAGGATCAGCGCCGGCGGGATCCTGGTGGCACCGCTGCCCATCGGGGCAGGCGGCGAGGAAAGGTCCGAGGTACGTCCCCGACAACCCGCTGTGGGAGCAATACTTCCGGCGGCGCCACACCGAGCAGCTCGAGGCCACCAACAGCGTCGTGCCCTCCGGGAGGCTCAACTCCGACGGCCACCACCGATGGTGGGGTGTGCTAGGTCAAAAGCTGGAGGCCGTCCTCGAGTACATCGATGACCGCAACACGCCCAGGCTGGAGTATCCCGGCCCCCCTCCTCCCGCCGGCATGGGAGCTCGTGGACGCTGAGACGCATGGACCCGGCGTCCTCCGCCTCGTCCGGTCGCTCGTCCGGCTCTCCCTCCCTCGCCCCCGTCAAAGCCGGAGCCCCAGGACGCGCCGATCAACCAGTGCACCCGCAGCTCCGGCGTCCGCATCGCCGAGCCCTCCCGCACCTCTGCCTGGCTTGTCAGGCCGAAGGTGGAGCCCGGCCTCCCCGCGGAGTACGAGGCCATAGTCTGGCGCGGCTTCTCCGTCGAGGAGGCCCTAAAGTGGGCGCGGGACAACTACCTCCGCGACGAGATGGTCTGGCAACGCCGAGCCCTAGAGGAGATAGCCGCCCGCCAGCGTGGGCGCGAGGACAAGAACGGCGTGGTGATCCTCGACAGCGACGAGGACGAGGACGCCCCCGGACCGTCCAACCCGCCGCGCGTCGGCGACCCTGGGCAGGGGAGCAGCAGGGACGGTGGCCGCGGAGGAGGCGACAACGACGACGACGACGACGACGAGTACACGAAGTTCTACAGGCTCCTCAGCATGTAGAGCTTCGCGGGCGGCGAGGAACGGTGAGGGCGACGGCGGGTCTAATAGTGTTTTTTTTCTTCTTTTGTAAAATATTTCAAAAATGTTATGAACTCGCCGAAGTTTGATTGAATTGCGCCTTGTTTATTCCGAATTTTGTTTTATAAACACGTGGGCGCGGCGACTAAGGAGCATCACATCCCCAGCGCGCGGTTAGCGCTGGCTCGTCCCCAGAGAGCGATTTTTAGCGTCTCCTTGGGGGGCAACGACTGGAGATGCTCTGAGGGTACCCAGGCAGCGGAGATCGAAGCTTGAGAGCGTTGTGGTCGCCTATATCGCTGTCATGTTCTTCGCCACGCATGTCTATTAGGGTTGAGAGTGCGGTATTTCCCCCCTCACGTCTTCCTTGCACACCGGCGGCCAAATTGCGAGCCGGTGGCAGCAGCGGGCCTAGGATCCGCCCAAGGTTGAGATCACCGGAGACGAGAGGTCGGCATGAGAGAGGATGCAACCGTGGAAAAGGAATTCGCCCGTCGTCGCAGCCATCACCTCTCTCCCCCGTGGCAGGTTTGGGGCATGAGGAGGTGGGGGGACTGTGCGCCCATTGCGCTGTTCAGGATGGGACGACAAATCGTGTTAATGAAGCAGAAGCTTCCGACTTGGTTTCTGCAATAGCGGCTACGGACAGCCGGCCCACGAGTGGCAACGCAACGGTGAATTGGACGATCAAGAATGACCTAGAGCTAAAATCCGACAGACAAAATTCCTGGTAGCCTGAGAAAGCTTCGTTTAGGCTCGGTTTTACTATCCTTAATGAAGGAGAATCCATTACGACGAGCATGACGTGCGACAAACAAAACCCACTCACACAATCACGACTACTCTTCCTCCCAAACTATAATAGCCCTTCAGTTAAAATAATAAAGGTGTGTCTAGGATACATCTAAATGTGACATAACTATATCACATTTAAGATGGCATCAGCAATGTTTATAGCCTTTTGTTTGTCTTATTTGTTTGTTGGGTAATTATTAGTCCAGCCCAAAATAGCACTGTCCACGCTAGTTGTCCTCTGTTGTTTTTTATCGCTAAAGCCACTCACGTCTAGCATTAACGACGTCTCTAACAAAAAGGAAAATAATAACGTTAGCGTCAACCTGCGAAAAAAGCACCGAAGCATGTACGTCCCCCAAAAACATGTCTACGCGGGCGCCAGATGCTTTCTTCTTCTTTTTTTTGCAGGAAAACTATTTTTTTTCTTTTCAAAACATGAAAGTGTGTTTGGGGTAAAATACTAATAAAAATGATGAATTTAAATATTATGCACTCATCTGAAAATTGTTCATGAATTTGGCGAGTACAAAAATTGTTTGTGTTTAAAGAAATGTTCACAAGTCCTGAAAATATCTGTGATTCCTTGTGGATGCTAAAACAAAAAAATGGTCGTGAATTTGGAAAATGTTCACAAGTTCAAAAAATGGTCACGAGTTCTAGTAAAGTTCCTGAATATGAAACAATGTTCACAAAGTTCAAAAGATGTACGTGGATTGATGAAATGGTCAATAACATGAAAAAATTCAAAAGCCAAATGTCCAAGAATATTAAAAATGTTCACAAGCTAAAAAATGTTCGTGTGTTCAAAAAATATTCGTGAGTTCCATAAAATGTTAGAGTATTAAAAATATGGTCGAGGATTAAGAAGATGATCAAGAATATGGAAACATGATCACGAGTTCCAAATACATTTACGACTTCAGAAAGTGTTCGTAGATATAAAAAATCATGAACTGAAAAAGATGATCATGGTTTCAAAAAATGCTCGGGAAACAATATCGGCGGATACGAAAAACAGTTCATGAGTTCCAAAAATGGCCGGGGGTTCCAAAAATGTTCACGTATTAAAAGAAATGGCCGACAATTAAAAACAATGGCCCGGAATATGAAAAAATGTTCACATGTTCAATAAATTGTTCTCGACATACAAAAAAGGAAAAAAAAGTAGGATCCAATTGCGAGTCAAGGGTGGAGTTAGCAAAACAGGAGTAAGGGCCCAGTTGCATGTCGATGGTGGACTTGCAACTGGGACAAAAAAATAGTCGAGCCTAGTTGTGAGTCGATGTTTGACTTGCAACTGGGAAAAACTCAACCATATCTGTGAGTCGGTGGTGGACTTGCAAGCGAGGCAGAAATATTTTTTGAACTAGTTGTGACTCGAAGAGGGAACTTGCAAATTGGGGAAAAAGAGTCGACCTAGTTGCATGCCAATGATGGATTTAAAACTTGAAAAAAGGGTCAAGCCAAGTTGCGAGTCGATCGTGGACTTGTATTTCAGTAAAAAAAAATGTCGGTCCCAGTTGCAAGTCAAGAGTGAACTTGCAACTAGGGAAAAAATAGGATCAAGATCCCAGTTTCATGGCAATGTTGGACTTGCAATGGGGACAAAAATGGTCGCCCCCTCCCAAGTTGCGTGTCAAGAGTGGATTTGCAATTGGGAAAAAACGGGTCGAGTCTAGTTGCATGTTGAGAGTGGACTTGCAACTGAGACAAAAAATGGGTTGGGCCTCAGGGTGGAATTATAACTAGGACAAGAAGCCCCCGGTTGCGTGTCGAGGGTGGACTTGCAACTGAGGTGTGTCGGGCCCAGTTGCGAGTCAATGGTTGACTTGCAGTTGGGGCAACTACAAAAAAATAGGACACGCCCCAGTTGCGAGTGGATGGTTGACTTGCAACTGGTCCCCTACAAACATGCGCCCCCTCCCTAGTTGCGAGTCGATGGTTGACATGCAACTGGGGCCACTACAAAAAAGTACAACGCGTCCTAGTTGCGAGTCGATGGTTGACTTGCAATTGAGGCAACTACAAAACAGTTGGACACGCCCCAGTTGTGAGTTGATGGTTGACATGCAACTGGTCCCCTACAAACATGCACCTCCTCCCTAGTTGCAAGTCAATGGTTGACATGCAACCGGGGGCATTACAAAACGTACGACGTGTAGTTGCGAGTCGATGGTAGACTTGCAACTGCGCCCCTATAAACATATATCCCCCTAGTTGCGAACCAATGGTTGACATGCAACTGGGGCCACTACAAAAAAAGTAAGATGATTCGTAGTTGAGAGTCGATGGTTGACTTGCAACTGGGCCCCTACAAACTTACGCCCCCTAGTTGCGAGTCGGCGGTTGACTGGCAACTGGGCCCCTACAAACATACGCCCCCCTAGTTGTGAGTCCATGGTTGACTTGCAACTAGGCCCCTACAAACATACGTCCCTCGCCTAGTTGCGAGTTGATGGTGGACTTGCAAACTGGGCCCCTACAAACATATGCCCCCCCTAGTTGCTAGTCGATGTTTGACTTGCAGCTAGGCCCCTACAAACATACGTTCCCCTTAGTTTCGACTTGATGGTTGACAAGCAACTAGGGCCACTACAAAAAAGTACGACGCGTGCTAGTTGCGAGTCGATGGTTGACTTGCAAGTGCCCCCCCTACAAACAAACACCCACCCTAGTTGCGAGTCGATGGTTGACTTGCAACTGGGTGCCTACAGACATAGGCCCCCCTAGTTGCGGGTCGGTGGTTGACTTGCAACTAGGCCCCTACAAACATATGCCCCTAGTTGCAAGTCGATGGTTGACGTGCAATTGGGGTAACTACAAAAAAGTACAACGTGTCCCAGTTGCAAGTCGATGGTTGACTTGCAACTTGGCCCCTACAGACAGACGGCCCCCTAGTTGCGAGTCGCAACTGGGGCCACTACAAAAAAGTAGGGCATGTCCTAGTTGCGAGTGGATGGTTGACTTGCAACTAGACCCCTACAGCACATACGCCCCTCTAGTTGTGAGTTGATGATAGACATGCAACTCGGGCCACTAGAAAAAAGTACGATGCGTCCTAGTTGCAAGTCGATGGTTGACTTGCAACTTGGTCCCTACAAACATACGCCCCTAGTTACGAGTCGATGGTTGACATGCAACTAGGCCACTACAAAAAGTATGATGCGTTCTAGTTCCGTGTCGTTGGTTGACTTGCAACTGCCCCATACAAACATGCGCCCTCCTAGTTGCGAGTCGATGGTTAACTTGCAACTGGGGCCCTACCTAGTTGCGAGTTGATGGTTGACTTGCAACTGGCCCCTCCTACCAACATACGTCCCTCCTAGTTGCGAGTGGGCGGGTCACTTGCAACTGGGGCAACTATAAAAAAATTGATTTTCGAGATGACTAATTGCAAATGAGACGACTACAAAAACTACAAATAGCTCTATTCTGGAGTCGAGGGGTTTACATACAAAATTGGGGAAAGATTGTGAAAAAAAACTAGGCAAACACTTGCATATGCAATATACAAAAAGTTTGCCATGGAAAAAAGAGTGCATGAAACTAATAGGGGAAACAAAAAAAGAACATTCCATGCCATCTCTGAGCCACATACCTGCTAGGTCTACTTGTCTCCTTCGGATACAAAACAAAACAATAAAAATGGAAGAATAGGGGAGGGGAGCGACGACTCAAGGGAGGCTGCCATATCGATGTAATATACTCTCGGCTATACCCGTCGTATTCTAAAAGAGCCCAACATAAACAAAGGCAACACCGGCCCATCAAAAAAGAAAAGAAAGGCAAAAACGGTCCTGCTCCGCTATAGGCCTCCCAGCCCAGCAGACTCTGCAACGCAGCGTGGATCGATCACGACACGGGTGATCACTCGAGCATGAAAAATAAAGACAATATACCGGAGGGCTGGACATCTAGATGTGAGATCACTAAATTTCATCTAGATGTGTTTTAGCAACCCCACTAAAAAATAAACAAAAAGAAACATAAACACGGAAAGGACCGAAAAAACAGATGGACAAGGATGCGCATATCACTCGTGCTGGGACAACAACAGCACGTGAGCCGTGCTAAAAATATATGAATCTTGGAAATTGCATATATATAAAGAGAGGAAAAAAGAAGAGAAAAATGAACATCACAGCCTAAAAACCAAGCCTAAAACACACAAGAAAGGGCAAAAAAAAAAGACGCCTACAGCCCACGTACAGATGCCAAAGAGCAGCATACAGCAGGTCAACAGGGGCAACAAAAGCCAACAACGACGCCGTGTAACAGGAGCAGGCCGACAACCGTGTAGAGCCGTACACACGCAGCCCACACACAAACAAACCACAACTGTGCATAGACAACAGCGGCGCTACTTATATACAGTATATATAGAAAAAGGGACAACAGCCGCTAAAGTGGATTGCCAAGAAAAAAATGCAATACGAATCTTAAAGCCTTTAGATCATGTGGTGGAGAGGTTAGATGTGACATAGTTAATTTTCATCTAGATGTGAGTTAGTCTTTTCGAAATAATAAACACTATAATATCCCTCTTTGATCGCGGGAAACCCAAACTATAATATCTCACCAACTACATTATGCCTAACATTTTTCGCGGGAAAACCCAAACTATAATATCTGTTGGCTAGCTAGAATGGCACGTATCAAATCTCCATATGGCATCAGTAACTAACAAAAACCCTAGCCCAAAATCAAACGGATAGGGAAATAGAAATAATGGCTGACCTAGCACATCACGAGGAAGACAAATCAAGCAGCAATGCAGCGCAATATATCGTTGGAAGTTTTCCATTGATTGATTCGATCATAAGGACCGCAAAGTTCATTAGAAGATGCGAAAACAAAACTCAACCGATTTGGCATCGTTGGTGCCATACCATATCCCAACTAACACTCTTCGCTAAACAGATGTTTTTGTAAGCAAAAACCCTAACTAAGAACTGATAACAGATACTAGATGAATCCCATCTCGGTCTAGTTCACACCGACGAACTGTTTGATGGAGCCCTCGACCTGCTCCATGACGGCCGCCCATCCGGCCTGGGTCGGGTTCATGTCGTCCCAGTAGAAGTATTCCTCGGGGCCCGGGAGGCCCAGGCTCGGCGTGGTGCACACCTCGTAGAGGTCCCCGTTGGCGTCCGTGGCCCCGCAGAAGCTATCGGCCACGCAGCAGGGCGTGAGCCTGTGCTTGAACTGGCCCGTCGACCCCTGGACGATGGCGCTGAACGCGGCGTGGAGGTCGACGACGAGCACGTTGTCCTGGTCCCCGAGCAGCTGCTTCAGGATCTTGTTGTGGGTGTCGGCGCCAATGTTGCCGGCGTCGTCGCACGCGCCGTACTTCGCTGCCTTGGTCTGCGACGGCGCGCAGCCGATCGGGGGTAGGTTGTTCACGAGCACCTTCTTCACGCCGAGCTTGAGGAGGCGGTCGACGCTGTCGGAGATCCCGGCGGTCACGTTGCGGATGAAAGCGGTCACGTCGCCGAACGCTTTGGGGTGCGCGATGCCCACGCGGTCGTAGTCGGTGCCGGAGACGGCGACGAGCGCGACGGACTTGGCGAGACGCGCGGCCGGGATGGCGCCGGAGGAGACGAGTTGTGCGAAGGTGTCCACCTGCGCGCTCAGCGTCGGCACGCCGGCCGGCACAGAGTAGACGCCGGAGCCCCCCGTGGCGAACGTCATGCCGGTGTTGTCGCAGGACGCGTCGCCCTGCACCTGGTGCGCCGGGGGCGCCATCTTGAGCCCAAGAATCGTCGCTGCATGCCATGCACCATACATACATACACGTGAAATTCATTAGACATTACCGAAAACTTCATCTCAAATGACAGATCCTGGAGCTAGCTAGATTATGGATATTAAAAGGGGCTAGCTAGGTAGCTGGGTTGTTGAGAGAGATTATCGCACCGACGAAATCAGTTTGGACCTTATAGTTGGAGAATCGTCCGGTGGCCTGGGGCGTCGAGGAGACGGATCCGTCGTCCTTGCCGTAGGAACTGCCGTAGGGAATGTGCCACGGGCGCATGAGCGACCAGGCGAGGAGGAAAAAAATTGGGTGAAGACGGGCTGCAAACCTCCTCCCGTGCATACCCGCTCTAATCTATCGCCACCTGTCCCTGCTCTCCATCTAACGCTAGCCTCTCATCCGCCCCTGCGCGTATGTTTCTCGGCTCGAGTACCTCGCATCGGCTCCAGGAAAAAACTACGCGGCTCGTATCAATCACTTCCGCAATAATCGGAGTTTCCATGGCTGAGCGATCGGAGCCCTCTTCTCCAACACCACGCGATCGGACTGGTGGGCGTGGGATCCCTGAGTCGGGGATGGCCGCACCGCGCCAGAACGCCTCGCCGCCCTCTCTCTCCCATGGCTGCATCGGCCCGGAACGAGAGCCATGGCCGCCGCGGGTCGTGCACCCGCTGCGTGAAGTGTCACCTCCATCGAGAAGGACGGGAGTCACCACGCCGGAGTCCGGCACTGTCGCCGCCTTGGATCATGTAAACCATGCGGATGAGGACGGCCGCTGCTCCACCTCGTACAGCCCGCTGTCGACAGTGGCACCGGAGGCAGCAACATGCGACATAGACTTGCCGCCACCGCACGTAACAGAAGACCAGGAGTATGACACAACCAACATGACTGGAGAAAGAGGCCAGGAGGACGATCTGATCGACAGTGGTCGTGGAGCTGACGGAGAGGAGATACAACAGGTATGGTTGTTGCCTGGTTCTTTGAGATTGTCCCTTACAACAATCTCAGCTTGCATGTGTATAGTACATTATAGTACATTGTCATGCCAAAAGCTAGATCAGGAAGTCAAGATAAGATGTTTCTCTGTAATGAACAATTTGAGGATGACATATTAATAATTTTGTAAACAATGATTTACTCATATTTGATTTGATAGTACAATAGCTTATTCAAAACAAAGTATTCCATCCATGACGCACCTAATGTAAAATTAATGTGTTGTGAAGAAGAACATAATATATATTTTACATTGTGGTAATGTAATTTTAATTCTCAACACTTTTTACTGTAGATGGTTGATAAAGTTGGGCAAGCTTTGATTGTTCCCGAAGTGGGAAAGTCATTCGATTCAGAGCAGAAAGCATACGACATGTACAACACGTATGCCGGCAAGATTGGGTTTAGTATCAGAAAGAGCCAGACAAAGCGCCACCAAGATCGAACTATATACCAGAAATATATAGTTTGCAGTAATCAAGGAGAACGAGAAACCGAATCATCAAAGGCCACTACAAGAATAGGTTCTCGTGTTCAATTTAGTGTCAGTAGAGAGGGGATTTGGACAGTGCAAAAGGTTGTAACAGATCACAATCATTATCTTGCTAGTCCCAATAAGTCACACAAGTTGAGGTCCCAACGACGTATTGTAGAAGCCGACAGAGCGCTAATTGGCCAGATACGTGAAGTTGGGATGAAGCCATCTCAGGTGTATGATTTCATGGTAGCGTTCTATGGAGGAGTCGACAAAGTGCCATTCTCAAAAATGGATTGCAATAATGAGATTGGTAAGGAAAGGAAGAAGTATTTAGAATCCAATGATGCAAAAACATTGTTAGAATACTTGAGGAATAAGCAGAGGGAGGATCCAACATTTTTTTATGCGATTCAAGTAGATGAGAAGGATGGTCAGATAGCTAATTTTTTTTGGGCAGATGGTCAGTCCATTATGGATTACGCATGCTTTGGTGATGCTGTATCATTTGACACCACGTTTGATACCAATAAGTTCGAATTGCCTTTCGCTCCAATCCTTGGTGCCAATCATCACAAGCAGACAGTAATATTTGGGGCTGCACTGATATTTAATGAGTCCATTGATTCATTTGTTTGGCTATTTGAGACATTTCTCGCGGCAATGTCAGGCAAGCATCCAAGTACAATTTTCACTGATCAAGACAGGGCCATGGACGGAGCAATTGCTTATGTATTTCCAAATACAAGCCATCGTCTTTGCTTGTGGCACATCTATCTAAATGCTGGTAAACATCTCGGGCATGTAATTCATAAGCATCCTGAGAAGTTTCTACCGGATTTTAAGAGATGTGTCTATGAAGACAGATCCAAATACAAGGAGCGAAGGAATGAATAATGTCTTTAAGAAAAGATTTCGTAGGAAACTTGGTCTTTCCAAACTCCTTGTAGAGTGTGACAAGGTTACAGCGAGCCTTCGCGATAATGAGTTGGATGAAGATTTTAGTTCGCGTCGAAAGAACCCGGTTACTTATAGCAGTTTACCATTGTTGAAGACCGCGGCTGAATCATATACAAGTAGGATGTATTCTGAGTTTGAGAAAGAATTTAAAATGCAATTCACATTCTCGTGTAAACTGCTAACAAATGAAGGGCCAATCTTCACATATATGGTTACACATATGCGTAGAGAGCATGGAGCAACAGTCGTATTCAACAGTACGGATATGACTGTTACATGTTGTTGCAGAAAGTTTGAATCCATAGTTATGTGTACACATTTTTTATTGCAATATGATTTTTAATACAAGCTGATAAAATATGAAATGCATATCTGATAGGTTTGTTGTGCAAGCATGCTCTCAAAGTCTTCAACATGAACGATGTGTTCATTTTGCCATCGCAATATATACTAAACAGATGGAAAAAATATGCAAAGAGAGGCTTCTATATTGAGAAGCAAGGAACTGATACGGAAAATTTGAAAACACAAGTGGCCCGTATCTCACGGAAGGCAACATCTGTTGCATTGAAATGTTCGACAGTGAAAGAGCTTCTTGATGATTTGGAGAAAGCCATAGATAAGTTGGACTTGGAAGCAGATAATTCTCTTAGCAAGATGAAAGAAAAATCCAACGAGGTTCGGCTAGTTTCGACTGAGTGTGTTGCAGAGACATTAAAAGGTATTGTATCATTTAGAGTGCCTCCGGTGGTAAAAGGCGCAAAGAGTAAACGATCAAAAATCTCTCTTGAAAGGAAGAAAGGAAATAAAAAGAAAAATTCTAAAAAGAAAGGTATTGATCGATTGTACCCAATCTAGCAAAGCTATTATCCAGTATATGTTTCTATAGTCATTTTTATTTTTTTTATTTTTGTATGTCTGACTATAGGAGAAGATCCAAAGAATGCAACAGAAAATAGAGAGGAACACAATGATCCAGATGAATTGATCGTAAGACATGGCCTGTACTCATTATTTTCCTTTCATATTGTACTTAATCTGTTGTTTTAAACTATTTATCTTCCATGATGTAGGACCTTAATGCTAGTAGCATCGACGCTATGACAAACTTTGCAAATGATGTTCATTGGCAACCTTCGACCATAGATTCTTCCGTGATCCAAGGCGGATATGCTACTGCCTCAATGCCAACATTATCAAGTGACTTGTATGGTCAGCCTTCGACCATGGCTTCTCCCTTTATTGAAGGCGAATATGTTAATGCATCCATGCTAACATTCTCAACAGATGTGCACGGGCAGCCTTCGGCCACGCCTGCTCCTTTCGTCCAAGGCGGATTTACAAGTCTTTTACATGGAGTTCAATAAGAAGCCACATTGTCCTCGTCCGTTAGAAAGTTACATTTCAATAAATAGCAGTTCTGGACCTGTAGCATGTTTTCTGTTTTAACATGTGAGTGTGACATGGTTGAAGTTTGACGATTTTTCATATGCTTTCGAGAATCTCTCTCTAGAAGTAGAAAAAGAAGGACCACACAGTACACTCGAGTTTTTACCCGGCTTTACAGCCCCGTTACTATTCCCATTGCCACAACTTAATGAATTACAAAGACGGCTTTGTAGCCTTGGCAACAAACGCAGTGCCCACACATCCGTCGCGCTGCATGCACGGACATAATCTGCATGCCCACAGACGCACATGACCCGGCCGTGGCCACTAATCCCTGCACTGCCAAACTGCCTTGACCGGCCCATGCAAGTAGCTAGCTTATCCATCCCACGCATGCACTGACGCATGACGCGGACAGCTCCACTCCATCGGCCACACCTAACAGACTGACTACTACCACCAGTACACACGCATGCTACTGCCACGAGCACGCACACACACTACACATGCATGCCACGCTACTGCGTTCTACACGTCCCGTCCGTCCCACGCGTCACCGACACATCCGACGAACCCGACCGTATCCATATATCCCGCATGTCCCGCGCGCACCCGACGCGCCCGACGAGCCCGACACATCACACGCCGTGGCTTATTTCAACACACACCACCTAAGCCACGGCCTAGAGGAGTCTGTCGTCGTCGACATTGGCGCCGACCAAGAGAGCCTGCTCCGCCGCCGGTCCTTTCCGCAACTGCGGGCACTCGCGCCGGAAGTGCCCGTGCTCCCCGCACTTGTAGCAGTGCCTGCGCCTGTTGCCGCCGCTCCCCGACGCCATGCTGCGCCCATCGTCGTCGTCCCGAGCACCGCCGTGTCGACGCTCCCATGCTGCCCATTGCGCCGCCGTCATGAGCAGCTGCTCACCCCCGCGCTCGCCGCCGTCTTGCCCACGGCGCCGAACCCGCTCGTCGAACGCACGCAGCCGCCCGAGCGCTTCGTCGAACGCCATCGTCGTCACATCGTGGAACTATTCGATGCCGGGACGACGGGGAAGAGACGATCCGGCACCGTATCCAGCAACTTCTTGACAAGTGCTGCGTCGCCCAGCGTCTCCCCGAGGTTGGCATACCTCGCCGCCATCGCCGCGAGCCTCCCGCCGTACACATCGAGCTCCTCGCCGCCCGCCATCTTCATCCGGTCGAATTCGCAGCGCAGCGTCCCCAGCCTCGCCGCACGGACCCGATCGGCGCCGACGAACCTCACCTTCAGGGAGTCCCATACCTCCCTGGCGGTGAGCTTCGTCGAAACCTGCAGCAGCACATCCTCCGGCAACGACCCGAGAAGCAACGCGCGCGCCATCTTGTCCTTCCGCGCGTTCACCGCCGCGTCGCTCGGCGCCACCGCCTCCCATACGGTGTGTACATCGAGGATCGCCTGCGCCTTGATGGCCCAGATCGTGTAGTTGTCCGCGGTCAGCATCGGCATCACCATCGTCGCTGATCCGCCCGCGCCACCGCCATGCGGGACGAGCGCCATGGTCGCCGGTGATCGCTCGAACCGAAGCTCTGTATACCAATTGTTGTTGCAGCTCTCTCTCTTGTAGCTAGAGGTAGAAGAAGAAGGAGCACACAATACACTGGAGTTTTCACCCGGCTTCACAGCCCGGTTACTATTTCCATTGCCACAACTCAATGAATTACAAAGACGGCTTTGTAGCCTTGGCAACAAACGCAGTGCCCACGCATCCGTCGCGCTGCATGCACGGACATAATCTGCATGCCCACGACGCACATGACCCGGCCGTGGCCACTAATCCCTGCACTACCAAACTGCCTTGACCGGCCCATGCAAGTAGCTAGCTTATCCATCCCATCGCATGCACTGACGCATGACGCGGACAGCTCCACTCCATCGGCCACACCTAACAGACTGACTACTACCACCAGTACACACGCATGCTACTGCCACGAGCACGCACACACACTACACATGCACGCCACACTACTGCGTTCTACATGTCCCGTCCGTCCCACGCGTTACCGACACATCCGACGAACCCCGACTGTATCAATGTATCCCGCATGTCCCACGCGCACCCGACGCGTCCGACGAGCCCGACACACCACACGTCGTGGCTTATTCCAACATCATTCTGATGGAGTACCAAATCATGAAAATATGGAACCTTGCTTTGTAATATCTACAGGATTATCTATTTATTCTCATAGGGCTGCTTTACTGGAATGCTACTCCTTGGTGTTTAAATTTCAGTCCAATTTGAATCCATTTGCAATCACTTTCCAATCAGGGCTATATGAGTACAATGAAATGCTCAAATGTAAAATATGAAATCTGCATGCTTTCAGTTTCGATACATTGATGCATCCTTTTCTAACAAAAAGGAAGTGAGGTTCTCTAAAAGCTAGCAGGACCTAGCTGTGCTTTCCTGTTTGCAACAAAATCAAGATGTGAGCATGTAAAAGATGATATAAAAACATCAGTTTTTTTTAAAATTTATAGATGATTGCAAGAATCTATCCTTTTACAGATCAGAAAAATTACAGTCAATAATTCTCAACAATTTACAATAGAGTATCATTATTATTTTCATTATAAGCTTCTGAATCTTGAAATTCACTGAAGAAAGTATGTTGTAACCAAAAGAACATGCTTCCTTTCAATCCATTAAGCAGAACGTCAGCGAGCATTTTGACATCTTTTCAGACCTCATAGCAGGCCATGAAAATGCAGAAATAATATTGTGTACTTCACACGATCTACTTCATGTTCTCGGTGTCATCGGATTCTCTGTTTAACCTTTACTTGTTCCCACTTCCTACCCCAGTTATCTATAAATCCAACATCACCGTTAGGCCACTCTAAACCTATTTGCAAACCTGAACTATCAATGCATCAATCATTATTATTTTTTGACAATGACAGTGCATCAATTATAATTCAGAGAAGTTCAAAAAACCTTTTGCAAACCTGAACTATCAGTGCATCAGTTATTATTATTTTTTGAGAATGACAATGCATCAATTATAATTCAGAGAATGGTCAAGTGGTCCGAGATCTGTAGACCCCGCGACCAGGGCGGCCTTGGGATCATGTCATCCAAACGCATGAATTAATATAGCCCTTTTGACTCGATGGCTCTGGAGGATTAACAACGGAGATGGTGGCCTGTGGCTGCGCATTATTCAGCAGAAGTACCTCCGCGGACAGCCACTCGCCTTCTGTCAACGCTCTGGAGGCTCCCAGTTCTGGCAATCTGTCATCCAGCTCCTCCCTGTCCTTCGGATAGGGACCTCGATTGAGATCGGGTCCGGCACCGCCACACTGTTTTGGTTTGATCGCTGGACTGGGGACGCACCCCTGGCGTCCCGGTTTCTGGTCCTGTTCTCCATTGCGGTGGCCCCCCAGATCTTCGTGGCAAACGCCCTTCTCGACCTTGGGCGCCTTGCGTTCCAAAGGCCTTTTGGTCCTGCGGAGAATGCGGACTGGCAGGACTTGCTTGACTGTGTGGCTCTCCATGAGCCGGATCTCACGTCTGACGATGACCGCGCTAGATGGCGCCTTGAACCATCCGGTCAATTCTTCACCAAATCTCTCTATCGGGCCATCGCCCCCTCGCCCGGTCATGAGGCGCTCTCATCTATTTGGGAGATTCGCCTCCCATTGAAGATTAGGATATTCTTGTGGCAGTGGATTCGTGGCCGCCTTCCATCTGGCGTTGAGGTTCTGAAACGCAATGGCCCTGGGGACGGGCGCTGCCCACTCTATGGGCCTGAAGAGGACTCGAACCATATCTTCTTCACCTGCGTGTCTGCGCAGTTCCTTTGGAGTTGTTTCCGCGAGATTGTGGGTGGAAGCTGGGATCATACCAACTTCCCTGCTCTCTTTGCCGAACTCCAGGCGACTCCCCCCGCATTACGCCGCATTAGGTGGCTGATCATCGGTGTCCTTGCCTGGACGCTGTGAACTGTTAGGAATAAACTTGTGATTCAGCGTATCCCTCTTCGTCGGGCTACTGACGCTTTGTTCAATGGTCTGGTTACTTGCAGCTTTGGCGGCCGCTTAGCCGCCCCAGGGAGAGAGACGCCATCACCTCCATCATCACTCAGCTTCGCGCGATGGCTCTCCGACTAGCTCCCCCGCTCCCTCCACCACCACCTGAGCCAGATTAGCTCTGCGTCTTCGTCGCCGTCGCCGTCGCCACCGCCGCTTGTTGTATGTGCGTCCCTGGGTGTTGTGTTGGGCTTGTGGTACTGTGCCCACAGCTGAACCGTTGTTGTGTGTGAGTTGTGTTTTGTGCGTCTGTGTTGGACCTTCGTGCGGTGGCGTTGGGTGTGTTCGTGTTTCGAGTGGTACCTTGTGAATGTTGTGCTTGGTGGTTGCTTTATTTATAAAGCGGGGCGAAAGCCTTTTTCGGTAATTCAGAGAAGTTAAAAAAACTCTGACATCTAAACTGTAGGAGGCTTTGTGGAACACAAACAAGTTGCATGTGATGGTGTCGGAAACATAGAGCACATAACAATGCAATCCAAGAAACGGACATGAACAGCTGCTGCAATAAAAGGGAAACTATTTTGCTTATTGATAATAGAAATACAGTGTAATATCATACAGAGTTGAAATCTGAAAATTATACTCGTTCAACTATTATAGCCATGCTCTATGGAGAGAGGATATTACAATTGTGATGCCCGTTGACAAGAAAATTGCAACGACCACAAAGCTAGAAAATCAAACTATTATGGAAGGCGTTGGTTCATCAGTGAAAAGCTACTCTTCTTTTCAATCGGGAAACTGAATTCATTCAGTTGGTGAAAACGGATATCATATCCAGCAAGCTCATGGCTACAAGAGCACGCCGGCGCCATGCACGCACATACTCGCTGAGCGGGCGCTGCACGCCGTGAGCCAGCAAGGGCGCCTCCATGCCCAACTTCGCCCGCCAAGGCGGCTGCCATCTGATCTAGGTCTTCTGACGCCAACAGTTTGAGCAGCTCTCCCACAGACACGCATCACTCGTGGAGTCGTGGGCATAGGTGCCCATGGTGCCTTCTGGTCTGCCGTCGTCGCCACTCTCCGTGGGCGCCGCCACCTCGCTCCATCGGCATCGCTCGGCCTTGGCTGTCCGCTGGACGTGGAACAAGATGGGGATTGTGTTCGGTTTCTTGAGCCGATATAGCAGCTTACCGATCGAGCCGAGCGGAAGCGCCGGGAGCGACGGAATCGAGCCGAAGAAAGGAGCGCTACAGCGGGCGTGAGCGGATGCCGTGGGATGCATTGGTACGACAGGTGGCAATAGATTAGAGCGGGTACGCACGGGAGGAGGTTTGCAGCCCGTCTCCACCTAATTTTTTTTCCGGCGAGGAGGCTGGTGGCATTGTATGGGAGGTTGCCGGTGTCGGCGAAGGAGTCACCGAACACGAACATGCTGTACCCGTCGTAGTTGTCGACCGGCGTCGGAGGCGGTCTGGGTAAGTAAGGGGAAGGATCACTACAACGACGCGGAGGGTAAGGAAGACGACAGGGATCCAGCGGCGGGAACCGCCTACGCCACTGACCCTCCACCGGAGCACCTGCGCGCGGTACGTCAGAAGACGTGAGTAAAACTTGCATGCATGCATGCATGCATGATCGTTAAAGAATCCTCCAATCTGATGCTTACGTGCATGCATGCACCTACGTACGTACCGGTGAGGGTGGCGAGGAGGAGCACCAGCGTGACGACCTTCATTGCGCCGGGGGTGGGTAGATCGCGAGGAGGAGCGCCGAGGGGAGGGGTGCGTGGTTCGTTCTGATGATGAACGAGGCGATGCTCTTAATTTATAGCCCTCCGGGCGCCGGATCGGCCAGCTAGCTATACTAACTACCAAACAAATATTTTCTTTTCTGGTACTAACGAGTAACAACCGTAGAAGATCTCTTGATGTTCAGTAAAAAAAACCGTAGAAGATCTCTTTCCTTTTGACAGCACAACAAGATAAAGATAAAGATCTCAGTCGTCGGTTTTCCCCCGAGTCTCGGTCGATCTCGTCTGCGGTCCATTGCGGTGCGTTTCTGCTGCAATTTTTTAGAACGACCCACTGAGCTCTGTTAATCAAATTAGTCCCTTGTATTTACAGGAAATAGACAATTGAACATTGATATTTTAACATATATTTCGTTGTACCATAATCTAATCTTACATTTTTAAGAAGTTGATCCCCACTACTATTAATTCTCTCAACATGCACACTATCCACATAAGCTTCATGCCACATCAGCAAAAATGTCATGTCATCCTGCCATAATCAGCTCAGCAAATAGATCTTTTCTTAATCAATAAAACATTTCATTTAGTGTGCACCACCCCTCTTTTCATCTGTAACCGACGATACATGTCGTCTTCCATCTTCCATAACTCATACTTCTTATCCTCAACTTCCCCATTTGGTCTGCACATCTCCTTCACTCCAATCAAAATCCTGAACAGGCACCACCAGTCATCCGTGCTGCCCAAGCCGGTGACAATCTCTTCCTCTGTGCTGCCCAAGACGGCGGCATCCTCTTGATGCGTCCACACAGGTGGCGCTTGCCTTCCCTGGCCATCAGCGCCGGCCGCACAACCGCCGGCAACCTAGTGATACGTCCATTTTGTATCATACTTTTATATCAATATTTATTGCATTATGGGCTGTTATCACATATTATGTCACTATACTTATGCCTATTCTCTCTTATTTTACAAAGTTTACATAAAGAGGGAGAATGCCGGCAGTTGGGATTCTGGGCTGGAAAAGGAGCAAATATTAGAGACCTATTCTGCACAGCTCCAAAAGTCCTGAAACTTCACGGAAGACGTTTTCAGAATATATAAAAAATACTTAGCGCAAGAAGTTCACCGGGGGGGGGGGGGGGGGGCACACCCTGCCCACGAGGGTGGGGGGCGTGCCCAGGGCGCGCCCCCTACCTCGTGGACCCTCTGGTGGCCCTCCGATGGCCATCTTCTGCTATATGGAGTCTTTCGATGAGGAAAAAAAATCACAAGTCATCGTCCCGGACGAGACTCCGCCGTCACGAGGCGGAACCTTGTCGGAACCAATCTAGGGCTCTGGCGGAGCTGTTCTGCCGGGGAAACTTCCCTCCGGGAGGAGGAAATCATCGCCATCGTCATCACCAACGCTCCACTCACCGGGAGAGGGCAATCTCCATCAACATTTTCACCAACACCATCTCCTATCAAAACCCTAGTTCATCTCTTGTATCCAATTCTTGTCGCCAAGTCCGGGATTGGTACCTGTGGGTTGCTAGTAGTGTTAATTACTCCTTGTAGTTGATGCTAGTTGGTTTATTTGGTGGAAGATCATATGTTCAGATCCATTATGCATATTAATACCCCTCTGATTATGAACATGAATATGCTTTGTGAGTAGTTACGTTTGTTCCTGAGGACATGGGAGAAGTCTTGCTATTAGTAGTCATGTGAATTTGGTATTCGTTCGATATTTTGATGAGATGTGTGTTGTCTCTCCTCCAGTGGTGTTATGTGAACGTCGACTACATGACACTTCACCATTATTTGGGCCTAGAGGAAGGCATTGGGAAGTAATAAGTAGATGATGGGTTGCTAGAGTGACAGAAGCTTAAACTCTAATTTATGTGTTGCTTCGTAAGGGGCTGATTTGGATCCATATGTTTCATGCTATGGTTAGGTTTACCTTAATTCTTATTTCGTAGTTGCGGATGCTTGCGAGGGGGGTTAATCATAAGTGGGATGCTTGTCCAAGGAAGGGCAGTATCCAAGCACCGGTCCACCCACATATCAAATTATCAAAGTAAAAACGTGAATCATATGAGCATGATGAAAACTAACTTGACGATAATTCCCATGTGTCCTCGGGAGCGCTTTCCTTTATATAAGAGTTTGTCCAGGCTTGTCCTTTGCTACAAAAATGATTGGGCTACCTTGCCGCACCTTGTTTACTTGTGTTATTTGTTACATGTTACGAATTACCTTATCACAAAACTATCTGTTACCGATAATTTCAGTGCTTGCAGAGAATACCTTGCTGAAAACCGCTTATCATTTCCTTCTGCTCCTCGTTGGGTTCGACACTCTTACTTATCGAAAGGAGTATGATAGATCCCCTATACTTGTGGGTCATCACCTAGTCGGAAGTGGCGCTCCTCCTGGCGACGTAATTGCGTCCGCCTCGCCGCAACCCCATGGCACAACACGCCTCGGGGCATCTGCTACACACTCCATCTAAGTTGTGGATCCCCCTGTTGATGATTTCAAGGGAACACATTTTCTCATCCAATTCTCATAACCCCTATCCCTCTGTTTATCTCCCCCCAAAGCATATGGATCCATTCCCTTCCATTAGTATTGTTGTTTGGGATGGCCCTATGCACCTGCCTCTCTTTGATTTAGATGCAGGCACGCTGTTGGGAATCTAGTAGTTCTTACTTTGTTCAATGCAACAAGGTAAGCACACACGTTTCTTCTATATTCACTAGTAGAAAAAGGGCCTTCAGTCCCAGTTCATAAGGGCCTTTAGTCCCGGTTCTGGAATCGGGACTAAAGGGCGCGGCCACGTGTAGCTCCACCTTTAGTCCCGGTTGGTATTTTATGATTTTTTTTGAAATTTTTTGAATTTTTTTTGAATTTTTTTATTTTTTTGATTTTCAAATTTCTAAATTATTTTAACCTCTAGTTTGTAATCACCACCCCTCATCACTTCTCAATTTATCCTCTAATCACCTCGCATCATTCCAAATCATCTAACTTCCCGAACGGTCACCATCCTCCCACTCCCCCAGCCTGAGCACGCTTAACTTCCGGGTTCTATTCTCCCTCGCTCCAAGTCTGCACTTGTTGTTTTCCTGACAATACTAAGATGTCAATCCTATTAACCTTCAGGAATTTTGCTTGAGTATGAAGTGACACATTTCATAGTTTTATTTTGAAACTATTGTTTTAGAAAACAATAATTATTTAGTAACACTAATATTTCTTGAATAATTAGTTTGACCACTGTTTGACCACAGTTTGACCAGATTTGACCAAAATTGAAATAACTGAAATAATTATTTAGTAACACTAATATTCTAGAATAATTAGTTTGACCATTGTTTGATCACAGTTTGCCCACTGTTTGAATTTTTTTCACTCTAGATCTTAAAAGCCCCGTAACTTCTTTCTATTAGGTTTTTGAGGATTTTGAAAATGTTTAACGGGGAACCCCCCCCTGTTAAATTCGGATGTAACTTTTCGAGTAGATTATTTTTCATATAAAAAACTTTTTCATCCGAGTTAGTATGCAAAAGTTATGCCCATTTTTACAAATTTCAGAGAGATTTTGCAAATAAAGTCAAAATTCACATTTGCAAATTTTCCCAACAACTAGACCACATATCACATGGGAAACTTATTTTCTTTTATTTTTTTGACATTTCCATCATTTTCTTTTATTTTTTTAAAAACTGAAAAGGCGATCCACGGGGGGGGGGGGGTAGAGTTTGAAAATGGGACCTTTAGTACCGGTTCGTGGCACGAACCGGGACTAAAGGTCTCAACCCCATTAGTCCCGGTTCGTGCCTCAAACCGGGACTAAAGGTCTAATCTTTAGTCCCGGTTTGAGGCACGAACCGGGACCAATGGTTGTGGGCCAGGAGCGAGGCCCATTGGTCCCGGTTCATCCCACCAACCGGGACCAAAAGGTCCAGATGAACCGGGACCAATGGCCCACGTGGCCCGGCCGGCACCCTGGGCTCACGAACCGGGACCAATGCCCCCATTGGTCCCGGTTCTGGACTGAACCGGGACTAATGGGCTGACCCGGCCTGGACCAAAGCCCTGTTTTCTACTAGTGATTTGACCTTTCAAACCCTTCATGTTGCTACTCCTTCTTTATTTTTTTCTCCGTGATGGTCCCATCTAGCTGCCGCTCTTGATTCATGTTCAACCTTCTAATTGCCAGCGATCCGAGCTAGCTTCTGATGGAAATATGCCCTAGAGGCAATAATAAAGTTGTTATTTATATTTCCTTATATCATGATAAATGTTTATTATTCATGCATAGACAAACAAAGTGTCCCTAGTATGCCTCTTCTTGACTAGCTCGTTAATCAAAGATGGTTAAGTTTCCTAGCCATAGACATGTGTTGTCATTTGATGAACGGGATCACATCATTAGAGAATGATGTGATGGAAAAGACCCATCCGTTAGCTTAGCACTATGATCGTTTAGTTTATTGCTATTGCTTTCTTCAAGACTTATACATGTTCCTATGGCTATGAGATTATGCAACTCCCGAATACCGGAGGAACACTTAGTGTGCTATCAAACGTCACAACGTAACTGGGTGATTATAAAGTTGCTCTACAGGTGTCTCCGATGGTATTTATTGAGTTGGCATAGATCGAGATTATGATTTGTCACTCTGATTGTCAGAGAGGTATCTCTGGGCCCTCTCGGTAATGCACATCACTATAAGCCTTGCAAGCACTATGACTAATGAGTTAGTTGTGGGATGATGCATTACGGAACGAGTAAAGAGACTTGCCGATAACGAGATTGAACTAGGTATGACGATACCGACGATCGAATCTTGGGCAAATAACATACCGATGACAAAGGGAACAACATATGTTGTTGTGCGGTTTGACCGATAAAGATCTTCGTAGAATATGTAGGAACCAACATGAGCATCCAGGTTCCGCTATTGGTTATTGACCGGCGATGTGTCTCGGTCATGTCTACATAGTTCTCAAACCCGTAGCTAGGGTCCGCAGGCTTAACGTCCGATGACGATTTGTATTATGACTTATGTGATTTGATGATCGAAGTTTGTTCGGAGTCCCGGATGAGATCACGGACATGACGATGACTCTCGAAATGGTCGAGACGTAAAGATCAATATATTGGAAGGCTATATTCGGACATAAAAAATGTTCTGAGTGATTCGGATATTTTTCGGAGTACCGGAGAGTTACGGGAATTCGCCGGGGGAAGTATTGGGCCTTCATGAGCCTTAGTGGAATGGCGAGAAGGGCCACAAGGGGAGGCCACACGCCCCCCCCCATGGGCTGGTCCGAATTGGATTAGGAGGGGGCGCCCCCCCCTCTTTCCTTCTCCCTCTCCCTCTCCTTCCTTCTTCTCCTACTTGGACTAGGAAAGGGGGAAACCTACTCCTACTAGGAGTAGGAATCCCCCCTTTGGGCGCGCCCCTTTAGGCCGGCCCTCCTCCTCCTCCCCTCCTTTATATACGGGGGAGGGGGGCACCCCATAGACACACACGTTGATCTCTTAGCCATGTGCGGTGTCCCCCTCCACAAATTTCCAACTTGATCATATTGTCGTAGTGCTTAGGCGAAGCCATGCATCGGTAACTTCATCATCACCATCAACACACCGTCGTGCTGACGAAACTCTCCCTCGGCCTCAGTTGGATCTAGAGTTCGAGGGACGTCACCGAGCTGAACGTGTGCAGATCGCGGATGTGCCGTGTGTTTGGTACTCGATCGGTTAGATAGTGAAGACGTTCGACTACATCAACTGCGTTACTTAACGCTTCCGTTTTCGGTGTATGAGGGTACGTGGACACACTCTTCCCTCTTGTTGCTATGCATCTCCTAGATAGATCTTGCGTGATCGTAGATTTTTTTTTTAAAATACTGCGTTCCCAACAGCTTCTTGCCACATTTGCATTCTTCTACAGAGGCTAACTCTATGCATTTTATGATGAGATAATTCATCGTAGATTTCTTACGACTAATGTAGCTACTTCGTAATTATCTCTGTACAACAATACTATCAGGATGTTCTAGCAATAACATGGTTTGTATGCATTCAGGTATACAGTCCAGTCTACACTTTCTTTTATATTTTACCCAAATCAATATGACCTCACACAAGAGTGGGCTACTATTGAATCATAATCTCAGATGCGAATGATTGACATTTTTTTCTCTAATCTTGATTGGGTCTAATATTTATAATTGCAAAACTTTGATCACTTTCAGGTTTGCTGCTTCAACTTCTCACGCCTATAATTTGTTTTAATTTCCAAAGGCGTCATTCATCAATTATGTCACTGAAGTACAGATTGGCTGTGATATTATCTCTATACTATCCTATGATCGGGGTGTTCTAGCAATAACAAGGTTTATTTGTTTATGCTTGCATGTATACAATGTGCTCTAGGCATTTTTATATTAATCCCATATCAATATGACACACAAAACATTGACTCTGATAACCTCTCTGCCCTTGAATCAGGATATAAAATATGGCTGACGGACAAAAGATTTTTTCTCTATTGTTGAATCCAGCTAATATTTATCATTGAAAAAATTCAGTCATTTTTAAGCAGGTACTTAACTTAATCTTATTCATCTGAGTTAACCGGAAGTACCTATGTCGCAGCATACTACCAATTGGTGTCATTCCAAAATAACATGTGCACTTGACTTTTGCTTACTCCTTTTACACCCGTGCAATTCTACGCATGTTTATTTTTGATATACCAATAGGTCACTGCAGGTTGGGTTATCTGTTTGTGAACTTACATTTTCCTTTTTGTTCAGAATATGTTTTCTCAATGGTAGCAGAATTTCTTAGATTTTTTTTGAAAAAGGGGAATATATTAGTATCAAGTAGATATCCACAGATTATATATCTTCAGAGTATTGTTTTTGCTCAAAAAATATACTATATCTTAAGAGTCCATTGCTAGCCGTTAACTCCACGGAAAAGTGCTAGCTGCCAATAGAAATTCTTTAGTGATGAACAGCGTGAACAATACCATGCACAATCTCACTATACAAAATTGCTGAGATGCCGGATGCTCTATCTTTTTATTTCCATCATCTGCTCTTCTAACACTTGCACTCCAGGACGCCTCTGCAATCCTCAGGTCACTCTTCCATCAGTTCTGCCAAAAAGGCACACAGCAGATACATGCACGCAATGAATCGGCTCAAGGATTCTACAAAACGAAAAGTATGTGTAACTATCACAAGGAAATTTCAGGGTGAAGACTACAGTATCCAACTGCCGCATGAACATCACATTTATCACCGTTGGTACATCAAAAAGGTGAATGACACCTCAAGACATTTTCAGCAACATGGACCCCCACTAGTAGAAAACAGGGCTATGGTCCAGGCCGGCTCAGCCCATTAGTCCCGGTTCAGTGTAGAACCGGGACTAATGTGGGCATTAGTCCCGGTTCGTGAGCCCAGGGGGCCTGCCGGGCCACGTGGGCCATTGGTTCCGGTTCGTCTGGACCTTTTGGTCCCGGTTGGTGGGACGAACCGGGACCAATGGGCCTCGCTCCTGGCCCACCACCATTGGTCCCGGTTGGTGGCCTGAACCGGGACCAAAGGCTCCCCTTTAGTCCCGGTTCTTGCCACAAACCGGGACCAATGAGGTGCCTATATATACCCTTGCCCGCGAGCAGAGCACTCCAGTGCTCTATTTTTCTCTGGCCGGCGAGGGGAGGGGTTTGTGGTGCTCTAGCTCACCTCCTATGCACATGAAGTGTTCGATGGAATGCCCGAGCCACACTACTTAAACTTTCTCCTCTCGAAGCTCGACCTCCAAGCTCCATTTTCCTCGAGATTTGTCTAGATTTAGCGGTCCGTCACGCCCCGTCCCCGTCTTCACCGCCGTCGATCACCCGCGCTGATCTCATCACCGACACCACCGTGGTGAGCCTCTTGTTCTTATCTTCTTTCTGAAAGGAAAAATATTCTTACTTGTCTGTTTAGATAGATACTTGTATCATTTTCTTACATTTATTATTGCATCTTATATAGTGCGATGGTTTTGGTATCCGCCCCCATCGGCCCTCGTCCTGTCTATGATTCGGATTTGGTATGTATATTATCTTCATAACTATTGGTTCATTTATTGTTTATGAAAATTATGCCGACCAACGTGACATAGATTTTATTTATCTAGGATGTATGTGAATCGGAAATGCCAACCGACCCTATTGTCGAGAGGTTAAATTTAGTTGAAGAAGAAAACAATTTGTTGAAGGAAAAAATAAAAAAAATTGAGGAGGAGAAGATGATATTGGAGTTGCATGTTGCGGATGTCGTCGATGATCACAAGATCAAGATGGATGCAATGCGCTTGAAGATTAGAAAGATTAGAAAATATGCCATTCATACCGAGGCTTGGTATCATTATGCCGTTGGATCAATTGTTACCTTGGTTGCGATTATGATCGCATTTGTTTTCGCATTGAAATGTTTTACATAGTTTCAATGTATGGTTTAATTAATTAGATGCTCTGGAGAGCTATATGTTGTTAGATGAGAACTATGTATGCACTTTGGTTTTAATGTGATGATGAACTTCTATTAATTTGGACACTTAATTATATATAATGCACGCAGATGAACCGGCAATGGATGTACGGTGACAGACACACCCGCGAGTACATTAAGGGCGTGCATGAGTTTCTCGATGCGGCTGAGGCAAACAAGCAGAATGGTTTTATGTGTTGTCCATGCACTGAATGTGGGAATACGAGGTCTTACTCTAACCGGAAAATCCTTCACTCCCACCTGCTTTACAAGGGTTTCATGCCACACTATAATGTTTGGACGAGGCACGGAGAAATAGGGGTTATGATGGAAGACGGCGAAGAAGAAGAGTACGATGACAACTATGTGCCCCCTGAATACGGTGATGCTGCAACGGGGGGAGCTGGTGAAGATCAAGATGAACCAGACGATGTGCCCAATGATGCTGCCATGGGTGAAGCTGCTGAAGATCAAGAGGAACCAGACGATGTGCCCGATGATGATGATCTCCGCCGGGTCATTGTCGATGCAAGGACGCAATGCATTAGTCAAAAGGAGAAGCTGAAGTTCGATCGCATGTTAGAGGATCACAAAAAAGGGTTATACCCCAATTGCGAAGATGGCAACACAAAGCTCGGTACCGTACTGGAATTGCTGCAGTGGAAGGCAGAGAATGCTGTGGCTGACAAAGGATTTGAGAAGCTACTGAAAATATTGAAGAAGAAGCTTCCAAACGATAACGAATTGCCCGACAGTACATACGCAGCAAAGAAGGTCGTATGCCCTCTAGGATTGGAGGTGGAGAAGATACATGCATGCCCTAATGACTGCATCCTCTACCGCGGTGCATACAAGGATCTGAACGCATGCCCGGTATGCGGTGCGTTGCGGTATAAGATGAGACGAGATGACCCTGGTGATGTTGACGGCGAGCCCCTCAGGAAGAGGGTTCCTGCGAAGGTGATGTGGTATGCTCCTATAATACCACGGTTGAAACGTCTGTTCAGAAACGAAGAGCATGCCAAGTTGATGCGATGGCACAGTGAGAACCGAAAGAAAGATGGGAAGTTGAGAGCACCCGCTGACGGGTCGCAGTGGAGAAAAATCGAGAGAAAGTACTGGGATGAGTTTGCAAAGGACCCAAGGAATGTATGGTTTGCTTTAAGCGCGGATGGCATTAATCCTTTCGGGGAGCAGAGCAGCAATCACAGCACCTGGCCCGTGACTCTATGTATGTATAACCTTCCTCCTTGGATGTGCATGAAGCGGAAGTTCATTATGATGCCAGTTCTCATCCAAGGCCCTAAGCAACCCGGCAACGAAATTGACGTGTACCTAAGGCCATTAGTTGAAGAACTTTTACAGCTGTGGAATGAAAATGGTGTACGTACGTGGGATGAGCACAGACAGGAGGAATTTAACCTTAAGGCGTTGCTGTTCGTGACCATCAACGATTGGCCCGCTCTCAGTAACCTTTCAGGACATACAAACAAAGGATACCACGCATGCACGCACTGTTTAGATGACACTGAAAGTATATACCTGGACAAATGCAGGAAGAATGTGTACCTGGGCCATCGTCGATTTCTTCCGACCAACCATCAATGTCGAAAGAAAGGCAAGCATTTCAAAGGCGAGGTAGATCATCGGAAGAAGCCCGCCATGCGCACTGGTGTTCACGTGCTTGTTATGGTCAATGATTTACACTACGTAATCTTTGGAAAGGGTCCCGGTGGACTAGCTGTTCCGAATGATGCTGAGGGACACGCACCCATGTGGAAGAAGAAATCTATATTTTGGGACCCACCCTACTGGAAAGACCTAGAGGTCCGCTCCTCAATCGACGTGATGCACGTGACGAAGAACCTTTGCGTGAACCTGCTAGGCTTCTTGGGCGTGTATGGGAAGACAAAAGATACACCCGAGGCACGAGAGGACCTGCAACGTTTGCACAAAAAGACGGCATGCCTCCGAAGCAGTATAAAGGTCCTGCCAGCTACGCTCTTACGAAAGAAGAGAAAGAAATCTTCTTTGAATGCCTGCTCAGTATGAAGGTCACAACTGGCTTCTCGTCGAATATAAAGGGAATAATAAATATGCCAGAGAAAAAGTTTCAGAACCTAAAGTCTCATGACTGCCACGTGATTATGACAGAACTGCTTCCGGTTGCATTGAGGGGGCTTCTACCGGAAAACGTTCGATTAGCCATTGTGAAGCTATGTGCATTCCTCAATGCAATCTCTCAGAAGGTGATCGATCCAGAAATCGTACGAAGGCTAAGGAGTGATGTGGCGCAATGTCTTGTCAGTTTCGAGCTGGTGTTCCCACCATCCTTCTTCAATATCATGACGCACGTCCTAGTTCATCTAGTCGACGAGATTGTCATCCTGGGGCCCGTATTTCTACACAATATGTTCCTTTTTGAGAGGTTCATGGGAGTCCTAAAGAAATATGTCCGTAACCGCACTAGGCCAGAAGGAAGCATCTCCATGGGCCATCAAACAGAGGATGTTATCGGGTTTTGTGTTGACTTCATTCCTGGCCTTAACAAGATAGGTCTCCCTAAATCGTGGTATGAGGGGAGACTGACTGGAAAAGGCACTCTGGGAAGAGACTCAATAATATGCAGGGACGGATATTCTTGGTCTCAAGCACACTACACAGTTCTACAGAACTCTACCTTGGTGACCCCGTATGTCGATGAACACAAGAACAGTCTGCGCTCCAAACACCCGGAGCAGTGCGACGACTGGATTACATGTGAACACATCAGGACTTTCAGCAGTTGGTTGGAAACACGTCTCAGAGGTGACAACACTGTTTGTGATGAGCTGTACTTGTTGTCCAGGGGACCATCTTTGACTGTATTGACTTACAAAGGATACGAGATAAGTGGGAATACATTTTACACGATCGCCCAAGATCAAAAGAGCACCAACCAAAACAGCGGTGTCCGTTTTGATGCAGCAACCGAGAGCGGAAAGGACAAATATTATGGTTACATAGTGGACATATGGGAACTTGACTACGGACTTGATTTTAAGGTCCCTTTGTTTAAGTGCAAATGGGTCAATCTGTTAGGCGGCGGGGTACAGGTAGACCCACAGTACGGAATGACAACAGTGGATCTGAAAAATCTTGGGTACACTGACGAACCGTTCGTCCTAGCCAATGATGTGGCACAGGTTATCTATGTGAAGCACATGTCTACCAAACCGAGAAAAAGAAAAGATAAGGAAGCGAATACATCATATGACGAGCCAAAGCGCCACATAGTTCTTTCAGGAAAAAGGGACATCCTGGGAGTGGACGGCAAGACAGACATGTCTGAAGATTATGAAACGTTTCATGAAATTCCTCCCTTCAATGTCAAGGCTGACCCAAGCATCCTAATAAACAATGAAGATTATCCATGGTTACGGCGCAATAAGCAAATGACACAAGCGAAGAAAAAGTGAAGACTTTCTCCCGCAATAAGCAAATGCTATGTGGGTGAAATTATGATACCATCCCAACTTTCAACTTTTTCAGAGTTCATTTGAAATGCTTTCATGTCTTATGGTTCGAAACTTTGATACTTCGAAAGTGATTGTCCATTTTGTACACGAAGTGCATCAAGTTTTTGTCGTAACCCTCTCTACTTTTTGGAACATGCTATGTGGGTGAAATGATGAGACCATGCCAACTTTCAACCTTTTCAGAGTTCATTTTGAAATGCTTTCCAATTTCAGAGTCATTTAGCTCAAAGAATGAATTAATAGCAAACAGAATGAACTACAAAACTTTTATGAAAATAAAAACAATCAATTAAAATGTTATGTTATGATCAACTAAAATAAAACTATAATATTCTTCAATAGCAAAAAGAATATAATTTGTGTGACCTAAAATCAAACTATAATTTGTGTGACCTAAAATAAAAAATAAATGGCAAAGAAGAAAAAAATAAATAGAAAAAAAATTCTAATTTTATAGTAAAGTTATTCATAAACTAGTGATTCACACAAATTTTTAAAAATTCAAATTTAAACTATTTAAAATTTAAAACTAATGGCACTAACAGAAAGTTTATAATTTTTGTGACCTAAAAGCAAAAAGAAATCACTAAAAAACTGTAAGTATTTAGTTGTAAGTAGAAATAAAAAATAAATAGAAAAAAAATTCTAATTTTATAGTAAAGTTATTCATAAACTAGTGATTCACACAAATTTTTAAAAATTGAAATTTAAACTATTTAAAATTTAAAACTAATGGCACTAACAGAAAGTTTATAATTTTTGTGACCTAAAAGCAAAAAGAAATAAAAAATAAAAAACCAAAAAAATGTAGAAATAAAAAAGAAAAAACCAAAAAAAAATGCCACCTACTGGGCCTCCACGGCCTGAATACGACTAGAAACCCTACATGGGCCAGGATTCAGGCCCGCAGAAGGCCCAATAGGCCCACAGGCAAAGCAGTGTCAAATTAGGCCCATTGGCCTGCAGTTCAGAGGAGTTCGAGAGGGAGGATGCAGCAGAGCTTATAAACTGGTGTTGGGCGCTGTCAACTAGCGATGTGGGACTAAACTTTTGGGCGCAGGGCGCACAAGGGCATTGGTCCCGGTTGGTGGCACCAACCGGGACTAAAGGTGGCATTGGTTCCGGTTGGTGGCACCAACCGTGACCATTGCCCCCCTTTAGTCCCGGTTGGTGCCACCAACCGGGACCAATGGCCTTCGCTTCCTGCCCTTTGGGCTGCCAAAAAGAGGCCTTTGGTCCCGGTTGGTGGCTCGAACCGGGACTAAAGGGGGCAATGGTCATGGTTGGTGCCACCAACCGGGACCAATGCTCCGTCTATATAAGCCACACTTGTGAAAATTTTGGTACAGTTTTTTCGATCGCCGCCAGGCTGCCCCTCTGCTCGCCTCGCCGTCGCCGCCGTTGCCCCTACCCCGCCCCCGAGCGCGCCCGGCCTCGCCGTCGTCGCCGACCCCGAGCTGCCCCGCCGTCGCCCTCGCCCTCGCCCTCGAGCTCCGCCGTCCCCGAGCCCCCGAGCTCCTGCCCCGCCCGCCCGACGCCGCCCGCCCCCATCGTCGCCGTCGCCCGCGCCCATCGTCGCCGCCGCCCGCCCCCATCGTCGCCGTCGCCCGCCCCCATCATCGCCGTCACCCGCGCCCATCGTCGCCGTCGCCCGCCCCGGCCCGCCCCCGTCGCTGTCGCCCTCGTCCCTGCCCCGACGCGCACCGCCCCGTCCGGCCCTCGCCGTCGCCCGCTCCGGCCGGCCCCTTGCCCGACGCCCGCCGCCCCGGCCCGCCGTCGCCGTCGCCCGCGTCTCCTCTGGTCCGGCCGGTGCCCTAGCTAGCATTTTTTTTCATATATATGCTTTTTTTCATATATATATATGCTTGTTTTTTATATATATGTATACATATGTTCTCTGTGTATATATCTATGTTCATGTATATATGCAAAAGATTAGGATTAGAAAAATTAGGATTTTTTTCTGTTCATAGATTTTTTTTGGTGATATTAATTATTGTAAATATGAAAATGTTTGTATATTCATATGAACAAATGAATTAGAAGAGGGAGAAGAAGAGGGGGTCGAGGGTCGTCGAACATGAGAGGAGGAAGAGGATAAAAAAAGAAGAGGAATAAGAAAAGAAAAAAGAGGAGAAGAAAGAATAGAGGAGATGATCTTCTCCTCTATTCTTTCTTCTCCTCTTTTTTTCTTCTTCTTCCTCTTTTTTTTATCGGTAACGAGGGTCGTCGAGGGTCGCCGAGCGGTAGAGGAAGAAGAGGATAAAATAGAAGAGGAAGAAAAAAAAGAGAGGGGTCGACGGTCGCCTAGGGGTCGAGGGTCGAGAGGGGGTCTAGGGTCGCCGAGAGGGGAGAGGAAGACGAGGAGAAATAAATAAGAAGAAGAAAAAAGAAGAAAAAGAAGAGGAGAAGAAGAAAGGAATAGTGGAGAAGAAGAGAAAATAGAATATATTCTATTTTCTCTTCTTCTCCACTATTCCTTTCTTCTTCTCCTCTTCTTTTTCTTCGTTTTTTTCTTCGACACGTGGGGGGGGGTCGAGAACGTCGGACATTCATGAGAGAGGCGAGGAAGAAGGGGAAGAAGAGGGAGAAGAAGAGGAGAGGAAGAAGAGGAAGTCTTGTCCTCTATTCTTTCTTTTCTTCTTTTTTCTTCTTCTTCTTCCTCTTTATTTTATCGGGAACGAGGGTCATCGAGAGGTCGAGGAGCGGTAGAGGAGAAACCCTAAATAGAAAGTATCGTCGGTGTGAGATACATGTACCGTCGGTGTCGGACACTACACCCACATCCCACAAGTCGCGCGGGCTTCGACGCCCACGTCACTTGTGGGACGTGGATGTAGTGTCCGACACCGAAGGCCACATGTATCTCACACCCACGATACTTGCTAGCTATTTAGGGTTTCCTCTACCGAAAAGAAGAGGAGAAATAAATAAGAAGAAAAAAGAAGAAAAAGAAGAGGAGAAGAAGAAATGAATAGTGGAGAAAAGAGAAAATAGAATATATTCTATTTTCTCTTTTCTCCACTATTCCTTTCTTCTTCTCCTCTTTTTTTTCTTCTTTTCTTCTTCTTCTTCTTCTTCTTCTTCTTATTAGCCGGAAGTAGAGAGAGGTTTCCTAGTGTCAAAGTATTGAAGAAATCCATGCCTTCATCATTAGCCGGAAGTAACCAGGGCATGTTGGTACGAAGTTCTGCAAAGTTATTCTGGAATGGAGTCCCGGATAGAATAATCCGCTTTTTGGTACGAATTCAGCAAAGGCCTTCCAAATAGCGATATTCGGAAGGCTCTTGCTGAACTTTGTACCAAAAAGCGAATTATCCTATCTAGGGCTCCGTTCCAGAACAACTTTGAAGAGCTTCGTACCATCATGCACATGTTACTTTCGCCTAATGATGAAGACATGGTTTTGTTGAATCCTTTGACACTAGGCAACCTCCCGACCCCTCGGCGATCCTCTTGAACATGAGAGGAAGAAGAGGGTCGTCTAGGGGTCGAGGGTTCCAGGGTCGTCGAGGGTTCGAGGGGTCGAGGATCGCCGAGGGGTCGAGAGAGGTTTCCTAGTGTCAAAGTATTGAAGAAATCCATGCCTTCATCATTAGCCGGAAGTAACCAGGGCATGTTGGTACGAAGTTCTGCAAAGTTGTTTTGGAATGGAGTCCCGGATAGAATAATCCGCCTTTTGGTACCAATTCAGCAAAGGCCTTCCAAATAGCGATATTCGGAAGGCTCTTGCTGAACTTTGTACCAAAAGGCGGATTATCCTATCTGGGAGTCCGTTCCAGAACAACTTTGAAGAGCTTCGTACCATCATGCACATGTTACTTTCGCCTAATGATGAAGACATGGTTTTGTTGAATCCTGAGACACTACGCAACCTCCCGACCCCTCGGCGATCCTATCGAACATGAGAGGAAGAAGAGGATAAAAAAAGAAGAGGAAGAAGAAAAAAAGAGGAGAAGAAAGAATAGAGGAGGTCTTCTCCTCTATTCTTTCTTCTCCTCTTATTTTTCTTCTTCTTCCTCTTTTTTTTATCGGGAACGAGGGTCGTCGAGGGACATAGATGTAGTGTCGTCGTTGTCGATATATACCCCCTCCCGATAGCTTACTATGATTAGGTAGCTAGTTCTACGTTTGGCACTAATATATCCATCTATCATGTTTGAATAATAATTGCCATGTTGTAAATATTTGTAGAAACTATGGACACCGCCCTAGACGAAGCAACAAAAGAAGCGTTGTTGAGGGACATAATCGCAGAAGGAAGTGATGCCATCTCGTTGTTTCTCAACGAAACCGATGGTCTGGAAGGAGAGGGTGAACAAGCTGGCTACGGTGACCTAATGCCGGTGCAAGATGAAGAACATGAGGACGGCTCCGGTGACCGAACCGAGTCCGGCCAGGTATATATATTAGTTAAGCCTATGCTGACTAGCTGATTGATGCATTCATTGTTTTCGTATGTACACATATTAATTAAGTCTTTGTTCTTTTTTCTAGCCCTCCGGATCGAGCACAACTTCGGTAAAGAGACGAGGCCTGAAGAAAAAGTTGAGCTCGGATGAAAAGTTTGAGATCATAGCAATCGCGCCCTACTGCCAACCTATTGAACCCCTCCGGACAAAGAGCGCATTTGTTGCTCAGTGCGGGGTTCTGGTTAGGGACAAGATCCCGATAAGCATCCAGCAATGGTTTAAGCCGGCTACAGAAGACCCTGAGGTCTCTTATGTCAATGATATGCAGAAAAATGATCTTTGGACTGAGCTGAAGTCAAATTTCACCCTACCGCCTGAGGATAATCCAGAGAACCCAGTTAAAGAGAAATTAATCAAGTCTTTTGCTCTGAAGAGGATGGCAGAACTATTCAGGAGGTGGAAGAAAGAGCTGAATAAGTTTGTCGAAAATAATGAGACACCAGAATTTAAGGGCAGATATGAGAATATCAGAGATCACTGGCCCGCATTTGTGGCCCACAAGACATCGGAAAAGAGTAAGAAGATGTCGGCGACAAACAAGCAAAATGCTGCGAAGAAGAAGCTTCACCATCGCACGGGGTCAGGTGGCTACCTCGTAGCCCGGCCTAAGTGGTCCAAGACTGAGAATGATCTGGTTCATAAAGGGATCGAACCAGAGACAATTAACTGGCCAGACCGTTGCCGGACTTGGTTCTTCGGGGCTGGCGGAACACTAGACCCTGTAACAGGGAAGTGCATTTGGACGAACGATCAAATGGACATACCAGTCAGTAAGCTTAAGCAGTATATCGAAGCAGCGCAGGAAGGGACGTTCTTTCCAGACAGAGAGAACGACGAGCTCACAATGGCCCTCAGGAATCCTGAGCACCCTGGACGGACACGAGGCACGCCAGGCTCCATTCCGTGGAAGGTTGGGTTTCCGGACGCAGGCGGTTACAAATCCCATGAGAGGAGGAAAAAAGTGCAGCAGACCCAAATGCAGGCGCTGCAAGCAAGGGTAGACGCGATAGACGAATGAGAAGCAAATCACAGCAAACGTACTGCCGAAGCCTCCCCCGAAGCTACCCCGCCATCTTAGCGCAGAAGCAGCATGGCTTCCACCGAGCTGCTTCAGCCGGAGCATGCCTTGACGGCTCCTGCCAGCTATCCCGTGGATGCTATAACAGAGTCTCAAAATTGGCACCTTATGACGCAATGGGTGAATTTGAAGGTCAAGGCGGCTGTTGGCTCTGTTTTTCCTACTGAACCCGGTGCAACTTTTCACTGCCGGCCGATTCCAGAAGGATATGCTAGGGTGATGGTGGATGAGATAACGGAGGGATTTGAGGACCTCCAGCTTGACCACCCTACCGGTGAAGGGGAGACTCGGCTGGGGTCTGCTCTGAAGACTCCATGCCTATGGCGGAAGGAGCTCATCAACCTTCCGAGCTGGACGCCACCGCCTCCTCCTCCTCCTCCGGCGAGTCAGGGCACTCCGCCTCCACCGCCTCCTCCTCCGGCGAGTGACGATCAGGGCCCTCGGCCGGCTCCTTCTCTGGCGCGCGGCGGCACTCCGCCTCCTTCTCCGCCTGCGCCGACGCGCCCGAGCAGCCAGCCTCCTCCTTCTCCGCCTCGTCAGTAAGGGCGGAAGAGACCTGCCGCCGCTCCAGCTGCTCCGGTGCGTCGTAGTCCTTCTCCTCCGCCTCTTAAGCAAGTAAAGAAGACAACCGCTACGTCTGCTCGGTCGGCGTCTAGCAGTACAACCAGAGGCGGGAGGACATACAGATTCGGTCCTTCTCTGAAGACTCCAGAGAAGTTACCATACGAGAGGACCCAGGAGGAGAACGCCGAGATCGCGCGAGAAGAAGTGAAGAAATTCTTTGAAGGGGTGAAAGCAAAGAAACATCCACCTCCGGAGGAGAAGGTAGATCGGGTGAAAGTGAAGCGCACTCTGGCTGCCCTGACAAAACCACCGAAGTCTGATTCGCCGAAAGGAAACTATGACCGCATTATTGGAAAGGAATTTGCCGAAGCAGAGCGGTCCGGAAGTACTGCCAGTGATCAAAGGCTGAAAGAACGACGAGCTGGGAAACAAATTGCCCAGCTCGGCGAACAAGCGAAGCAATGGTGCCCCCCGCTTAAGGTGCCTAGCCACAACGTCGCTAATGATCCGAGGATGGTGCCCGGTTATAGCAATCTTGCAGATTACCTGCCCGACGATGTACATTATGAACCCATGGATGTGTAGATACAAAGATACGAGTACGGGAAGCCTCTCGTCAAAGATGAAAGATCTCTATCAACGATGATGCGAAGATTGCATGATTGGTACTTGAAAATCTGCAGAGACTCTGGGGGGAGGAGCACTTTGTATTTGAAAGTTAAAAAGGAGCATGACCTCGTTGGAATTGATCTGTTGCCTGTTCCATTTGAGGAGTTCTATCAGTTTTTCAATCAATTGGCCCTCGATAAAGCAACTGTCACCTGCTACTGTCTGTAAGTAGTACTACTTCTGTCATTAAGTTTCTCTATATAGCTTAGCTCTTTCATTGCATGTATTTATAATCATCCTCACTATATTATGCAGATTGAAGATCATCGAATTGAAGAAAAGACAAGTCGGTGATATTGGGTTCATTAACACATATCTCATATACCGAGGCCAGGTTAAATTTCATGCCGCAGAAACCGAGGCCAGCATGCTACAATCGTTGATAATAAATCAAAACAAAGATATAATACTCTTTCCTTACAACTTCAAGTGAGTGTTACTGTCTTGTGCGTATTCGGTTTCCCTTATATATTAGTCAAGGTTATAGTAATGTAATTGATGAGTTATGCATGCGTGTGCAGTTTCCACTACCTACATATTAAGCTTGAGCAGGGACTAGTAACCGTCTTAGACTCAAGACGAAAAGATCCCAAGGACTATGCAGACATGACTCAAATACTCGAGAAGTAAATTAAATCGATCATTATCCACCATATCAGCAACTTTGTTCATTTCCTGATATATCAAGTAATTGTTTTCTTTGTCCGGCAGGGTTTGGAGAAAATTCACCAGAAAAGCTCCGGGACTGCCGAAGGAGCTGCAATTTAGACACCCGAAAGTAAGTACTAGCTATAGTAGCATTTTAAGCGCATCTACTAGTCATTCAAGCGCTAGTTTCATCAATACCATTTGGCATTCTTGCTTATCAGTTTGATTAACCTCTATTTCTTGTAAAGTGGTTGTGGCAGGAACAAGGGAATGATTTCTGTGGATACTATGTTTGCGAGTCCATCCGCCACACGACCTGTGAGCGGTGCTACACTGACGAACAATATGAAGTACGTAAATAACAACATTCACAATTTTATTTTATTACCATCATTTGTGTTGAGTTTCATTCATTCATATATATATATGTATTGACCCCCTTCTTTAAATTAGATGTTTCGGAAGCGGGATGAACTCCTAGCACCAGCTCGCATGCGAGGAATTCAAGAGGAATTGGCGGCATTCTTTCTTGACCACGTGATCCCTGAAGACGGAGAATTCTATGTTGACCCTGAGTCCGTATGATTATATTTGTAAGAGATAATTACTTTATATATGTAGCCGGTAGTGTCAGATAGATATACGAGAACTTGTTGTTCGACCAATCTCTCGGAGAAGGAGAGGTGGTCGATATCACTTCTCTCTGTATGCATATATGTTCATCACGATCTTCTGTTTCCTTCGTTTGCTTACTAGCTAGCCAGCGTGTCTAGTCCTCTCTATACGTATGTATAGTACGTAGCGTCGACCAAGCACGGACATAAGAGAGGACACTTCTCTCTAGTAATTATAGCTAGCTAACACAATATATGAAACACCTAAATTAACCCCCCAAAACCCCCAACCCCCCCCCTTTCAAAAAAAAACCCAGCCACAGAAATGCTGACGCGTGGATGCCTATTGGTCCCGGTTGGTGCCACCAACCGGGACCAAAGGGTCTCCTGACTGGGCTCTGCGCACTGCCCGCGTGGAGGGCCTTTAGTCCCGGTTCTGGATTGAACCGGGACTAAAGGGGGGAGGTATTAGTACCGACACTTTAGTCCTGGTTTAGGAACCGGGACTAAAGGCCCTTACGAACCGGGACTATAGGCCCTTTTTCTACCAGTGCCCAGCAAAAAGAAATTGATACATATTAGCTCCTTTGCTTATTAACAAATAATATTTATAAACAACATATTTATTTCTACATATTACCGCATTTGTAAATATACTGTACTAAGTACTTGCATTCAATATAACTTTTGTTAGTATACACTTCCTAAATTTCCCCTCTCAACTCAAGCCACTGTATTTTGCACTTCTAACATACTATGGTTCTCTACGAGTATCAAGTATTTCATTCTTTTGAATCGTTAACGCATTGGTTCTCTAAAATTAGTTCTCAGATACCTGCAGCAATCGCGTGGGGAATTATCTAGTGTTATTAGTTTATTACACACCACTGCTGTAAAGATTAGTAGTAGCCAGCTTAATTTAGGCCCTGTTTGGTTCATAAGTCTTAGGACTTTTTAGTCCCAACTTATAAGTCCCAAGTCTCTAAAAAGTCCCTACCTATTTGGTTCCTGGGACTTAAGATGGACTAAAAGACCATACTATAATTATAAGTCCCTATAAGTTCCTCCTTGAGAGTCTTATTTCATAAGTCCCAAATCCCTACTTTAAGTCCCTATAAGTCCCTCCTGTTTGGTTTAGATGGGACTTATAGGGACTTTTTTAAGTCCTTAAACCAATAAGTCCCTGGAAACAAACACCCTCTTAAGTCCCGAGAATCATATAGTGTTGCAGTCTGCCTTCTGGAAAGAAATCTGCTGGTTTTCCAGATCGTACAGTACATGCATATCCTTCTGCACATTGGTGCCTGTCGTGGTTCTAACTCTGACAGTGATGTAGGGGGGTATGTATGGAGAGGCTAGATCTTAGCTATGGAGGAGTTGTAAGCACACGAGGATTACGAGTTCAGGCCCTTCTCGGAGGAAGTAACAGCCCTACGTCTCGGTGCCCGGAGGCGGTCGACTGAATTATGTGTGTATGAATAACAGGGGTGCGAACCCTTGATACTGAGGAGGGGGGTGGCTTATATAGAGTTCGCCAGGCCCCTCCAGCCCTCAGTAATGCAGGGTTTAAAATACATTAAGACTGGGCATTACTGGTAACGCCCGTAATAAAGTGCTATGATGACCATAAAAGCTACTTAATGTCCGACCGTTTGCGTGCGGAGTGACTTTAGATCTCCTCGCAGTCGAGTGGTTGGCTTCGTGGTCGAGTGATAGCTTCGTGGTCGAGTGTCTTGTATCCGTCGAGTGGGATACCTCCAAGTCGATTGAAAGGTGACTTCTTCTAGGGATGTCCTTGGGTAGGGTACTTAGGACAGGTCCATTCCCCTACCCTAGGTACATAGCTTCATCAGTGCCGACGATATCAGTTCGGTTCATCGACGGGACCAGGGTCGCCGAGTTGATGACCACATACAGGACGTCTCGCGGTCCACCGGCGCCCAGTAATTCTCCGCCGGGATCGTCAAATCCTCGCCACCGTCCTGGCAATGAAGCCCCCGAATGGATCGAGGTTCGAGTGGGGAAGGAGTCGGGGATCTTTCCGACTGGTTCTTCATGTTATATGAACATCTTGTTTTGGATCAGCTGTCACGGATGACGTCGTCAGCTTCTTTCAGTCGCCTTGATCCATTCTTGGCCTCTTGTCGAGTGAATTTCTTTACTTGTGAAGTTCCGAGTGACGGTGCGAATGGGATCTTCTGTTTGACGAGTTGTTCTGCGGCCCACGGATTTTGCGGGATTTGAATTTCGGGAAGCGCGCGGGACGGGGGCGGCCGCAGTAATCGGATGGGATAGGACGGAAGCTCCTCGATCTCCACGCCACCTTTTTCGCCACGTACCGCACGTGCGCCTGTTGCAGGATTTGACGGGATTGCCTCGGCCTACCAGTCAGCCACTCGGAAGCGACCTCTTATAAGCTGCTGGCTCGGGACCTCCGAACAATGCGCCTTCACTTCTCCCCCCTCTTTCACAAGATCCTCCGCCACCTCCGCTCTCACCTTGGTGTCGCAGGTCTGTTCGAGCTTCGCCGGCGACAATGGTGAAGGAGAAGACGTCGGCTCTGGAGCGCGTGAAGAAGGCGGCGGTGCAGGGGAAGGGGAAGAAGTCCGCTCGGGGTGGATCTTCCTCGAGGACTGCTCTCCCCAAGGATTGGATCCAGGGCGACTGGATGCCGTCGGCGATTCGGCAGGATGATCTTGATGATCTGGTCGAGGGGGGATTCATTCCCCACAAATCTGCGCGTCTCCTGGGGAAAGAAATCGAACCCCAGCCTCTTGATGGTGAGTGCGTCCTCCTCACCACCCATATCGATCGTGGATTCTCTCTGCCTCCTCATCCTTTTTTCCAGACCTTCTTGAACTTCTTCGGAGCGCAGCTCCGTCACTTTACTCCCAACTCTATTGTGTATCTTGCTGCTTTCGTTTCCTTGTGCGAAAACTTCTTGGGTTGCCGCCCCCATTGGGGAATCTTCAAGCACATCTTCACTTGCCGCTCTCAGTCGGTCAAGAAGGCCAAGTCGAGTGACGAACGGACGCAGGTGATCCAGCTGTGTGGGGGCCTGGCGATCCAGATAAGGGGAAAAAGTTCCTTTCCGTCTATCACTTTTCCCGAGTCAGTCCGTGGGTGGCAGTCGACTTGGTTTTATTGTAAAGACCAGGTGACCCCAGGACAGTCGACTGGGCTTCCCCCTTTTTCTCTGAATCGAGCACAAAAACCTGCCTCTCTGAAAGTGATGCTGGAGGAAAAGGCGCAAGTCAAGGTGCTGGTCGGTCGAGTGGTTCAGCTGGTCCGCGAGGGTGTGACTGGCATGGACTTGTTGGAAGTCTTCCTTCGGAGGCGCATCCAACCGCTTCAGGCTCGTGACCACCCGATGTGGCTGTACTCGGGTCTTGAGGACACCACTCGGATTCACCCAGAGGAGGTCACTGATGAGATGTTGGAAGGGTGGTTGTTGAGTATCACAGGGAACAAGGACAACCCCCGAGGAGCCAGGAGGATTCCTCCACTCGACCAAACATACGAAGTGGACAAGGTCTGACCTTGCGTTTTCGACTGTGATCTTGCTTTCTTTATTTGTTCTCTTTGGATAAGTCAATTGACTTTTGTCTTGCTTGCTGTCCTTTAGGCCACTACTGAGATGTACTCGACACCCAATGGAGCACAGGAGCAGGCCGAGGAAGGAGAGGCGAGCGGAGGCGAAAGTGGAGACGAGGGAGAAGATTGGGAATCTGATGGCGAAGGAGAGGGGGATGGCGACGACGACTCCAGTGAAGAAGAAGAGGAAGAAGTCGAACCTCCCTGCTCGGAACGGCGATCCAAGCTCACACACGACCCTGCGCGAGAACGTGGTAAGGCGACTGTCCCTGTTGGGCAGTCGTCGAAGCGCCCTCGGACCTCATCTCCAGCACCGACAGAAAAAGCTCCCAAGCATCCACGCGCGACGCCGTCCAAGCCGCCCAAGGCTCTGCCCAGGATGAAGATGGCTGTCCCCACCATTTCTGGGTAATAGTAGAATTTATTTTCCTTTGTTGAATGTGATAGACTCTTGGTCGACTCATTGAATAAGCTGACTGACTTTCGAAATTTGCAGTGCTGCCACCTCGGAGATCTCCGCCAAGGATGATGATCAAGAGATGGAAGACGCTGTTACTTCCAACCCCGGTACGATTACTGATGCTCTGCTTTTAGTCAACTGACGATTTCTTATAATTCCGGTCGATTGGATTTTTCTTGTAGCTCCTCCTCATTTCATTGACCTCCCTGACGATGACGACGAAGTGCCGCTGAGGGCGCAAAGGAACAGGAGGGCGCCGGCTGGCAAGACCCCACAAACTACTCCGGCGCCTGAGGCCGTAGTTCGGGAGGGTGGTGATACCACTCGGGCTTCTGTGACCTTCGCTGAACCCCTGACGAGTGTCCGGCCTTCAGTGTCGACTGTAAATCCGCCTTCGCTTTTTGCCACACACTACGTCCCTGAGGACCAAGTGGGTGCCGCTAAAGAGGCTATACGCCAGGCGGGGATCATGATGGAGCAAGTGAAGGTGGTTCGGGACGCCAGCCAAGCAGCTTATGACGCGAGTTCAGCTCTTCAGAACAACGTCCAGGTCAGTCGATTCACCACTTGTTCTGTTAGGATATGCTATCTGAAGAATCTCTTTTCCGAAGATCTTTATATCTGTACACCCACTGGGTGTGTCTATTAATCTTTTTGACGAATGGGGGCACGCTAAGTGCACCCACTGGGTGTAGTCCCCGAGACTACGGTGGACTGCTGGCAGTCGACTGTAGTCTCTATAGTGTGTTGCTTTAGTTGAACTTCTTCACTCGGTCTGGTCAGGCCATGTCGAATGGAACTGTACACGGTCGATTGCGGGTAGTCGATTTTTTTGGTCGAACCAGTGGGGGCACGCTGAGTGCACCCACTGGGTGTAGTCCCCGAGACTACTGTCGAATGTTTTTGATTCGGCTATAGTCTTAGAAACGCCATCGTTGTCTCTTGGTTACTCGGAAGCAACTTATCTTGGATGTCTGTCGACTGATTTTTTGCAGAAATCCTGCGAACTTGTTGTTGGGGAACGTAGTAATTTCAAAAAAATTCCTACGCACACGCAAGATCATGGTGATGCATAGAAACGAGAGGGGAGAGTGTGATCTACGTACCCTTGTAGATCGACAACAGAAGCGTTTGGTTGATGTAGTCGTACGTCTCCACGGCCCGACCGATCAAGCACCGAAACTACGGCACCTCCGAGTTCTAGCACACGTTCAGCTCGATGACGATCCCTGGACTCCGATCCAGCAAAGTGTCGGGGAAGAGTTCCGTCAGCACGACGGCGTGGTGACGATCGTGATGTACTACTATCGCAGGGCTTCGCCTAAGCACCGCTACAATATTATCGACGACTATGGTGGCAGGGGGCGCCGCACACGGCTAAGAATATGATCACGTGGATCAACTTGTGTTCCTCTGGGGTGCCCCTGCCTCCGTATATAAAGGCTCAAGGGGGGGGGTGCGGCCGGCCTAGGAGAGGCGCGCCAGGAGGAGTCCTACTCCCTCCGGGAGTAGGATTCCCCCCCAATCCTAGTTGGAATAGGATTCGCGGAGGGGGGAAAAGAGGAAGGGGGGCCGGCCCCCTCTCCTTGTCCTATTTGGACCAAGGGAGGGGAGGGGCGCGCGGCCCATCTCTGGCTGCCTCTTCTCTTTTCCACTAAGGCCCACTAAGGCCCATATATCTCCCAGGGGGTTCCGGTAACCTCCCGGTACTCCGGTAAAATCCCAATTTCACCCGGAACACTTCCGATATCCAAACATAGGCTTCCAATATATCAATGTTTATGTCTCGACCATTTGGAGACTCCTCGTCATGTCCGTGATCACATCCAGGACTCCGAACAACCTTCGGTACATCAAAACGTATAAACTCATTATATAACTGTCATCGAAACCTGAAGCGTGCGGACCCTATGGGTTCGAGAACAATGTAGACATGACCGCGACACGTCTCCGGTCAATAACCAATAGCAGGACCTGGATTCCCATATTGGCTCCTACATATTCTACGAAGATCTTTATCGGTCAGACCGCATAACAACATATGTTGTTCCCTTTGTCATCGGTATGTTACTTGCCCGAGATTCGATCGTCGGTATCCAATACCTAGTTCAATCTTGTTACCGGCAAGTCTCTTTACTCGTTCCGTAATACATCATCCTGCAACTAACTCATTAGTTGCAATGCTTGCAAGGCTTAAGTGATGTGCATTACCGAGAGGGCCCAGAGATACCTCTCCGACGGTCGGAGTGACAAATCCTAATCTCGAAATACGTCAACCCAACATGTACCTTTGGAGACACCTGTAGAGCACCTTTATAATCACCCAGTTATGTTGTGACGTTTGGTAGCACACAAAGTGTTCCACCGGCACACGGGAGTTACATAATCTCATAGTCATAGGAACATGTATAAGTCATGAAGAAAGCAATAGCAATATACTAAACGATCGGGTGCTAAGCTAATGGAATGGGTCATGTCAATCAGATCATTCAACTAATGATGTGATCCCATTAATCAAATGACAACTCGTTGTCCATGGTTAGGAAACATAACCATCTTTGATTAACGAGCTAGTCAAGTAGAGGCATACTAGTGACACTCTGTTTGTCTATGTATTCACACATGTATTATGTTTCCGGTTAATACAATTCTAGCATTAATAATAAACCTTTATCATGATATAAGGAAATAAATAATAACTTTATTATTGCCTCTAGGGCATATTTCCTTCACTTGTGGATCGCTACACTGAGTTGGAGAACAAACAGATCCAGCTGAACCTTGACTTGAAGCTTGCTCAGGAGAACTTGCAGAAGGCGAGGGACAAAGCAAAAGGTATGGCTGGTGATCTTTTGTCGATTGTCCTTTCTTTTTGGCTGTCCTCGATGTTGATCTCACTTGCTGTTTCGCAGACAAAATGGAGGAGGCTCTGAAGAAGAAGGATCAAGACCTTGCCGAAGCTCAGAAGGAGGCCTTGAACAAAATGAAGCTTGCTGAAGAAAAACTGGCTTCAGTCGGTATTCTTGAAAAGGAAAACTCCAGGCTGAAAACTACTCTCGACGTGGCTAATCAGGAGGTCAGCCGTCTGAAGAAAGACAAGATGGCTCTGAGTGACCAGGCAGGTGAACTGGCTGGGAAGAGGAACGATCTGGAGGTTTATCTCGGTGGACTTGCCAAGAAGCTGTTCGTCATGCTCGAGGGTAATTGCTCCGGTCTGACTGACTTGCAGTTATCAAACCTGCGTAGAGCCACTGACTTATCCTTGAATTGTGTTTACAGAATTCTGCCGGAACTTCGAAGAGGAGACCAGTCGAGTGGAGACAGGCTTGGACCCCATCAATTCTCCAGTGAAGGACGAGGCTGCTATGAACGTGCTCCGGCTGGAATCTCGTGTTGCCGGAGCTGTTGACTATCTTGCTCGGTTGTAGGTTGCGATGTCGCGGATCAACACATCGCTCTGGCCTAGGACGACGCTTCAGAATGACCTCGAGTCCCTGATGACTCGACTGAATGAAGTCCCAGGTCGAGTGGTGGAATCGAAGAAATCTTCTGCTAGATGTGGTGCTGACGTCGCTCTGTCTCTGGTCCGCGTCCACTGCAAGGAGGCGCGAGAAGAAAAGTTGGCCGCCATCCAAGTTGCCAATACCAGGAAGCACAACTTTCAAGACTTCATGGAGACTTTCATTGCTGCTGCCACTTGCATTGCAGACGGGATTGACTTGGACAAGTTCGTCGCCCCTTCCAGTCCTCCGCCTGAGGAATAAAAACTTTTATGCTTCACTTTCAATTTGCCGCAGGATGCCGAGTGGATTTTGTAATCGTTAAACCCTATCGAGCTGGAGGCTCAAGTACTTCGATCTGTGGTCTAGGTCCTTTGGATCTTATCTGAACTTGATTTATTGTTGAATATCTTCATGAATTATCCGTCGAGTGGAGCTTGTTCTTCACTCGAAATAACTTTGTATTTGTGGTGCAGCTCCAAAGGAGAAGGTAGCAGTCGATTTGCATCTCGTCGTCCTTGCGGATTGGGATGTGTTCCGTGCTTAGGCAAGCACTGGGCTGCAGCTAAGCCCCCGAGTGGGAGGTCTGCTCTCCACTCGGTAGGATTTTTAAAAACTTAGGCGAGTACTCGACTGCGGCTAAGCCTCCGAGTGGGAGGTCTGCTCTTCACTCGGTAGGATCTTTTCAAACTTAGGCGAGTACTGGACTGCAGCTAAGCCCCCGAGTGGGAGGTCTGCTCTCCACTCGGTAGGATTTTTTAAACACTTAGGCGAGCACTGGGCTGCAGCTAAGCTCCCGAGTGGGAGCCTGGCTCGCCACTCAGTAGGATTTCTTAAACACTTAGGCGAGCACTGGGCTGCAGCTAAGCCCCCGAGTGGGAGGTCTGCTCTCCACTCGGTAGGATTTTAAAACACTTAGGCGAGCACTGGGCTGCAGCTAAGCCCCCGAGTGGGAGGTCTGCTCTCCACTCGGTAGGATTTTTTAAACACTTAGGCGAGCACTGGGCTGCAGCTAAGCCCCCGAGTGGGAGTCTGGCTCGCCACTTGGTAGGATTTTTTAAACACTTAGGCGAGCATTGGGCTGCAGCTAAGCCCCCGAGTGGGAGTCTGGCTCGCCACTCGGTAGGATTTTTAAAACACTTAGGCGAGCACTGGGCTGCAGCTAAGCCCCCGAGTGGGAGTCTGGCTCGCCACTCGGTAGGATTTCTTAAACACTTAGGCGAGCACTGGGCTGCAGCTAAGCCCCCGAGTGGGAGGTCTGCTCTCCACTCGGTAGGATTTTAAAACACTTAGGAGAGCACTGGGCTGCAGCTAAGCCCCCGAGTGGGAGTCTGGCTCGCCACTCGGTAGGATTTCTTAAACACTTAGGCGAGCATTGGGCTGCAGCTAAGCCCCCGAGTGGGAGGTCTGCTCTCCACTCGGTAGGATTTTAAAACACTTAGGCGAGCACTGGGCTGCAGCTAAGCCCCCGAGTGGGAGTCTGGCTCGCCACTCGGTAGGATTTCTTAAACACTTAGGCGAGCACTGGGCTGTAGCTAAGCCCCCGAGTGGGAGGTCTGCTCTCCACTCGGTAGGATTTTAAAACACTTAGGCGAGCACTAGGCTGCAGCTAAGTCCCCGAGTAGGAGGTCTGCTCTCCACTCTGTAGGATTATTTAAACACTTAGGCGAGCACTTGGCTGCAGCTAAGCCCCCGAGTGGGAGTCTGGCTCGCCACTTGGTAGGATTTTTTAAACACTTAGGCGAGCATTGGGCTGCAGCTAAGCCCTCGAGTGGGAGTCTGGCTCGCCACTCGGTAGGATTTTTTAAACACTTAGGCGAGCACTGGGCTGCAGCTAAGCCCCCGAGTGGGAGTTTGGCTCGCCACTCGGTAGGATTTTTTAAACACTTAGGCGAGCACTGGGCTGTAGCTAAGTCCCCGAGTGGGAGGTCTGCTCTCCACTCGGTAGGATTTTAAAACACTTAGGCGAGCACTGGGCTGCAGCTAAGCCCCCGAGTGGGAGGTCTACTCTCCACTCGGTAGGATTTTTTAAACACTTAGGCGAGCACTGGGCTGCAGCTAGCCCCCGGGTGGGAGTCTGGCTCGTCACTTGGTAGGATTTTTTAAACACTTAGGCGAGCATTGGGCTGCAGCTAAGCCCCCGAGTGGGAGTCTGGCTTGCCACTCGGTAGGATTTTTGAAACACTTAGGCGAGCACTGGGCTGCAGCTAAGCCCCCGAGTGGGAGTCTGGCTCACCACTCGGTAGGATTTTTTTTACAAACTTAGGCGAAACGGATTCATAGCTAAGCTACCCACTGGGGGATTTCACACGCAAACAAAGGCGACAACAATTATAGGAAGAATTGTAACACTCTTGTTTTTGATAAATAGACTACAGAAGTTTTTCTTATTACATCTCATCCGAGTGAGAATTCAAGTGTAAAAGGGGTGGAGCAGTTCCGCATTCCAAGCCCATTGGCTCATCGATCTGGCGACAGATATTGTAAAGGTGATATGCTCCATTGTGGAGGACTCTGGTGACGATGAAGGGGCCTTCCCAAGTAGGGGCGAGCTTGTGTGGTTTCTGTTGATCCACTCGGAGGACCAAATCTCCTTCTTGGAAGGCTCGACTCTTCACATTTCTGGCATGGAATCGACGCAAGTCTTGCTGATAAATGATCGATCGGATCATAGCCATTTCTCTTTCTTCTTCTAGGAGGTCGACTGCGTCTTGCCGGGCTTGTTCTGCTTCGTCTTCGGTGTAAAGCTCGACTCGTGGCGCATTGTGAAGTAGATCGCTCGGCAGGACTGCTTCAGCTCCGTAAACCAGAAAGAACGGAGTTCTTCCAGTTGACCGATTTGGGGTGGTCCTCAATCCCCACAGAACTGACGGAAACTCGTCGACCCATGCGCCCGCTGCGTGCTTGAGATCACGCATCAGCCGAGGCTTTAGTCCTTTGAGAATCAGACCATTTGCCCTTTCTGCTTGTCCATTCGACTGGGGATGGGCGACCGATGCGTAGTCGACTCGTGTGCCTTGAGAGGTGCAAAAAGCTCTGAAACTTGTCCGAATCAAAGTTTGACCCATTGTCGGTGATGATGCTATGCGGTACTCCATATCTGAATGCTAACTCCCTGACGAAACTGATAGCAGTGCAAGCATCAAGATTCTTGATGGGCTTAGCTTCAATCCATTTGGTAAACTTGTCGACTGCCACAAGCACATGTGTGAAACCGCTCCTGCCTGTTCTCAGTGGACCAACCATGTCCAGTCCCCAAACAGCGAAGGGCCAGACGAGTGGAATGGTCTTCAGGGCTGATGCAGGCTTGTGCGACATGTTGGAGTAGAACTGGCACCCTCCACACTTGTCGACTATCTCTTTTGCCATTTCATTCACTCTTGGCTAGTAAAATCCCGCTCGGTATGCTTTAGCCACAATGGTCAGAGAGGACGCATGATGACCACAGGTCCCCGAGTGGATATCATCAAGGATTATCTGACCTTCTTCTGGTGTTATACACTTCTGACCGACTCCAGTCGCGCTTTCTCTATACAACTGTCCCTTTATGACTGTAAAGGCCTTGGATCGACGGATGATCTGTCGAGCCTCTTCTTCGTCCTCCGGGAGTTCCTTTCTCAGGATATACGCGATGTACGGTATCGTCCAGTCGGGGGTGATTGCCAGAACTTCCATGATTAGGTCGACCACTGCCGGAATTTCAATGTCAGTCGGATCTGTGGCACTCTTTGGCTGCGGGGCTTCATCTGTAAAAGGATTTTCTTGGACAGATGGCAAGTGGATGTGTTCCAAAAACACATTGCTGGGGATGGCTTCTCTCTTGGAGCCTATCTTTGCCAAATCATCAGCCGCTTGATTTTTCAGTCGGGGGATGTGATGAAGCTCTAACCCCTCGAATTTCTTCTCTAACTTTCTCACTGCATTGCAATACCCAGTCATAGCTGGACTTCTGACGTCCCACTCCTTCATCACCTGATTAACCACCAAATCTGAGTCGCCATAGACCATGAGGCGACGGACGCCGAGTGAAATGGCCATGCGCAACCCATATAAAAGTGCTTCATATTCTGCTTCGTTATTGGAGGAATCGAAGTGAATCTGGAGAACATATCTGAGCTTATCTCCTCGGGGGGAAACCAATACTACCCCAGCACCGGAACCATTCAGCATCTTAGATCCATCGAAGAACATGGTCTAGTGCTCCGAGTGAACTTGAGTCGGAAGTTGCTGTTCGATCCACTCGGCGACGAAATCTGCAATTGCTTGGGACTTGATAGCTTTCTTTGCCTCAAACTTGATATCCAAGGGAAGAAGTTCAATCGCCCATTTGGCCACTCGACCAGTTGCATCTCTGTTGTGCAAAATCTCTGATAGCGGAGCGTCGCTGACGACTGTAATGGAATGATTAGAGAAGTAATGTGCAACCTTCTTCGTGGTCATATAAATCCCATATACAAGCTTCTGGTAGTGAGGATATCTTTGCTTTGAAGGAGTCAAAACTTCAGAAACATAATATACTGGGCGCTGAACTTTGAAGCCTTTCCTTCTTCTTCCCGCTCGACCGTAAGTACTGTACTGACAACTTGTCCTGTGGCTGCAATGTAAAGCAGGAAAGGCTCCTTGCTGATTGGGGCAGCAAGCACCGGCTGGGTGGAGAGCAGAGCTTTTAGCTCTACAAACGCTGCATCAGCTTCGAGAGTCCACTCGAACTTGTCAGACTTCTTCATCAGTCGGTAAAGAGGCAATGCCTTTTCACCAAGACGAGATATGAATCGACTTAAAGCGGCCAAGCAACCTGTAAGCTTCTGAATGTCATGTACACGCACAGGACGCTTCATCCGGAGTATAGTACCAATTTTTTCAGGATTGGCGTCGATTCCCCGTTCGGAAACGAGAAAACCGACGCATTTTGATGGATTGAGCTTGATATCATACCCCCTGAGGTTGGCAAAGGTTTCAGCAAGGTCAGTCAGCAGATCGGAACCTTTGCGTGACTTAACCACAATATCATCCATGTATGCCTCCATGTTCCGACTGATTTGAGTGAGTAAACACTTCTGAATCATCCTCATGAACGTGGCTCCGGCATTCTTGAGGCCGAATGGCATGGTAACATAATAGAAGCACCCGAACGGAGTGATGAAAGCTGTTTTGATCTCGTCGGGCCCGTACAGACGGATCTGATGGTACCCGGAATAGGCGTTTAGAAAAGACAAGCGCTCACATCCCGCAGTCGAGTCAACTATCTGGTCGATGCGGGGGAGAGGAAAATGATCTTTCGGGCAGGCCCGATTGATATGCTTAAAATCAATGCACATGCGAAGTGACTTGTCCTTCTTGGGGACCATGACAACATTGGCGAGCCACTCGGAGTGGTAAATTTCTCAGATGAATTCCGCTGCTAAGAGCCGAGCCACCTCCTCGCCAATGGCCTTGCTCTTCTGGACGGCGGACCGTCGAAGATGTTCTTTCACAGGTTTAAATTTTGGGTCGACTCGTAGACGGTGCTCAGCCAGCCCCCAGGGAACTCCAGGCATGTCAGAAGGCTTCCATGCAAAGATGTCCCAGTTCTCACGGAGGAACTGGATGAGCGCTTCTTCCTATTTGGAGTCGTTAAGATTTGAATCGGAGCAGCATTTGGATCGGTCAGGTGAATGTGAACTGCCTTCGTTTCACCGGACGACTGAAAAGCTGATTCTGAAGCAGGCTTCTTAGCTCGTAGCAACTCACTCGGATCTGCAGTCTTCTGATACTCTTGCAGTTCGACCACTGCCATCTGAGCGTCAGCAATCTTTGAGCCTTTCTAAAAACACTCTTCTGCTTTCTTCTGATTGCCTGTAACAGTGATCACACCTTTGGGACCAGGCATTTTCAATTTGAGATACACATAACATGGTCGAGGCATGAAGCGTGCATAAGCTGGCCTGCCCAAAATAGCGTGATAAGCGCTTTGGAAATCCACAACTTTGAATGTCAACTTTTCCTTGCGGTAATTCTTGGAATCACCAAAAACCACATCAAGAGCAATTTGGCCGAGTGACTCGGCTTTCTTCCCAGGAATGACTCCATGGAAACTCATCTTACTGGTACTGAGCCCGGACATCGGAATGCCCATCCCTTTCAATGTTTCTGCATACAGTATGTTCAAACCGTTGCCTCCATCCATCAGGACTTTGGTCAGTCGAGTGCCTTCGACAACTGGGTCGACCACCAGAGCTTGCCTCCCAGGGGTGGCAATGTGCGTAGGGTGATCAGACTGGTCGAATGTGATGGCAGTCTGGGACCACTTCAGATAATTGGGTGTTGCCGGAGCAACCATATTTACCTCACGGTTAATAACGTTCAATCGACTTTCGCTCTCAACATTAGCAAAAATCATCAGGGTGGAATTGACCTGGGGGTACCCATCGTCACTATTTTCCTTGTCCTCAACTTTGTCCGACTCCTTTTTCTTATCTTTGGACTGCTTGCCTTGAAACTGCTGGATCATAAGCCGACACTGTCGAGTGGTATGCTTTGGGTAAATGAGTTTACCCTCTTCATCTTTTTTGGTGTGGATGTGACACGGTAGATCCAAAACATCATTTCCATCTTGGTCTTTAACTTTATTGGGGTTCCAAGGTCCTTTGGGTTTTCCCTTAAATTTTCCCTGGGTTACGGCCAGGGCCTCCCCAGGAGCGGCTGGCTCGGCTTTTCGCTTCTGTTTCCGACCGGAATTTCCTCCGGTTTCCTGGGCGACTGCTTTATGCTTGCCACTCCGGAGTCGATCCTCATCTTCACCATTAGCGTACTTGGTGGCAATCTCCATCATCCGATTCAGAGACATCTCTCTGGTTCGACCGAACTTCAGATTCAATTCTCTGTACTTCACGCCTTCTTTAAAGGCACAAACTGCTTGATGATCTGGTACATTTTCAACTGTGTGATGTAATGTGATCCACCTCTGGATGTAATCCCTCAGAGTTTCATTTGGTTTCTGCACGCAAGACCGCAATTCCGTAAGGCCTGCAGGTCGCTTGCATGTTCCTTCAAATATGGTGACAAACACTCAGGAGAGATCCTCCCAAGTGTAAATGCTGCTGGGTGCTAACTGATTCAGCCACGCTCTGGCCGAGCCTTCTAACATGAGAGGCAGGTGCTTCATGGCTACCTCATCATTCCCACCGCCAATCTGGACAGCCACTCGGTAATATTCGAGCCAAGTATTAGGCTTGGATTCACCGGTGAACATACTAACTCCAGTCGCCAACCTGATGTTGGGAGGAATTACAGCGGCTCTGATGGCTCGACTGAAACACTCCGGCCCTGAAACATGTAATCTGCTACTGGTAGGCGCATCTCTGTCGTGGCCTTCTTGGTGAGCTCTATTCCTGTCGACCAAACCTTGAATGAGAATGAATCTCGCATCAAAGCCTCGTTCCCTGGGGTCGACTGGAATTCTCCGCCCAACACTATGAGGGCGTCTGTCATCCTGCTGTCGAGGCACATATGATCCACTCCTCGGGGGAGGGGTTGGCACTCGACGTCGATCATCACGATCGAATCGGTGATCATACTGCTCGTTCCTTCTGTACTGATCACGCCGGTCTCCACGTCCCTCACGCCTCGGAGGCGATCTTGGGCTGTGAGCCGACTGGACTGTATCCGCTGCAACGGATCGACTGTGGATCCTGTTCTGCGACTGAGAAACAACGGAATTCTGGTCTCCCGCTGCCCAGAGCAACGCTCTGATTTGCAGCAAGCCTCTGCCAGCCTCTGACTGGGAAGGCTGAATCGACTCTGCTATACGGGCCGCAGCCGCCAAATTCTGAATCGGTGTACGATATACCTGCAGGGGCGAAAAGAGTTGACGTCGACTGGATTCTGGAGCCCATTGACGCGTTCGCTCGTCGAGTGTTCGCTGGAGATTCTCCAGTCGAGTGCGCTCGGTCAAGTTAGCCAAGCGCGCGTCCTCCAAGGCTCGGGCCTTGGGGGTTTCTCCAATGATAGAAGTGTGGAGTGCATCCATGTTCCGGCGGCGAAGCTCCTCCCGCTGCAACGGCGTGAGAGGCTCGGGGAGATACTCCTCGTGAGGACGCGACGGGTCGCCTCCATCCGCGCCTCCGTCGGCGCGAGGGAAACCGGGAGGACTGTGTGGCCCATCGATCACCAGAACCTCTGCAGCTGGTTCACTGCTGTCGCATTCGGATGCGATCTCTGCGGAGCCAGTCGACAGGTCGAACAGGCCGTAGAGGGATTCGTCGGGCTCGATTGCCGCGACTTGTGGGGTGGCCGACTGGCGGGCCATCGCATGCCTCACCCACCTCTGAAGCCTCGACCGACCGGAGCGCTTGCGCCGGCGAGAAACAGGGCGGGGAGATGCCACAGGAGCCGACCGATACTGGGTCGACGGCTGCCGCAGGAGGACACCACGGACGCATGCGCGAAAGTGCATCGCCCCGCGGACGGGGAGCGCATCGACGTCGAGTGGAGCCTCCTGAAGCCAAGCGGAGTCGTCGGCGATGAACATGAGCGCGCCGAGACGGATCTCACGGCCCTCCACCAAAGCTCCGCCCGAAACCATGATCAAAGAGATCGGAAAAAATCGCAACTTCTCCAACTAGGCGCTAAGACTCCTAGCCCCAAGGTGGGCACCAACTGTCGTGGTTCTAACTCTGACAGTGATGTAGGGGGGTATGTATGGAGAGGCTAGATCTTAGCTATGGAGGAGTTATAAGCACACGAAGATTACGAGTTCAGGCCCTTCTCGGAGGAAGTAACAGCCCTACGTCTCGGTGCCCGGAGGCGGTTGACTGAATTATGTGTGTATGAATAACAGGGATTCGAACCCTTGATATTGAGGAGGGGGTGGCTTATATAGAGTTCGCCAGGCCCCTCCAGCCCTCAGTAATGCAGGGTTTAAAATACATTAAGACTGGGCGTTACTGGTAACGCCCCTAATAAAGTGCTATGATGACCATAAAAGCTAATTAATGTCCGACCGTTCGCGTGTGGAGTGACTTTAGATCTCCTTGCAGTCGAGTGGTTGGCTTCATGGTCGAGTGTCTTGTATCCGTCGACTGGGATACCTTCAAGTCGATTGAAAGGTGACTTCTTCTAGCAATGTTCTTAGGTAGGGTACTTAGGACAGGTCCATGCCCCTACCCTAGGTACATAGCTTCATCAGTGCCGACAATGTCAATTCGGTTCATCGACGGGACCAGGGTCGCCGAGTTGATGACCACATACAGGACGTCTCGCGGTCCACCGGCGCCCAGTAATTCTCCGCCGGGATCGTCAAATCCTCGCCACCGTCCTGGAAATGAAGCACCAGCAGTGGCACAAGGCTACCGACGTCAGCCGTCGCCACGCACAGCTCCAGCCAGTCGACGGGCGACGCCACCAGGCTGCTGCCCAGCTGCCGTGACACCTGTCGACTCAGCTCCTTCTAGGCCACGTCCACGAGGGACAGGAACGGGAGGCTGGAATCGATGATCACGTGGCGTAAGGGGATGTTTAACCAAGCTTTGCCAACCGACATGCCGGCAACGAGTAGGTAGTAGAAGGAAGAGAAAGGAACAACGAGGTTTTCATACGGAACGGACGTTACCGGCGTGCCGCCACTCAGCCCGGCCGACGGACCGATGAAGAGGGTTCTCGAGTTGGCGTTGTCGCTCAAGGAGTCGGTTAGGCAGTACGAAAACTGGGTGGCGCCGAGCTGGATGATGAGTATCCCAGGCCGATGAGGCCGGACGCGCCGGCGAGCGCCATTCCCATTTGCACGGAGCTGTTCGTTTCGTTGATGCAGCCGAAGGCGATGCTGGCATTGGTCGAACCGAAAGTGAACTCCTCTCTGCGCAGCACCCCCGCGATGCAGAATTCGCCGCAGGTTTGCCAGGACAGTACACGTGCCGCCGTGGCCGCCCGCGCACAGCTGCTTCTCGTACTCGTTGTCATCGACGCACAGCGAGTCGTTGCAGGGGATAGCGCTGCCGGCACTCGACAGGGAGAAGTCGTAGTGCTCGAGGTTCTGGGCGAAGCAGTTGGGCCTGCACGTCATGCACTGGGTCCACCGCAAAGTTGCAATGTAGGCCGAGCTACCTGAGTGAAACTGGACAAAACTGGCCCTTATCTGAAACTTCAACACAAAATGACCTCAATCTGAATATATTTCACGAAATGACCCATTTTGCATGACGCCCGGGGCTAGGGTGTCATGCTAGATAGCATGACAGAAGAATGGTGGAATTACTCAGCGCTTCTATTCCATTCAACAGAGTTGTTACATATACACGGAGGCACGAAGCCGAACTCCCTACATGCAGGGAGTGGATGGCGTGAGTGGAGTTACAGGCGGAAGACTAGGGCCTAATTACAACAACCATCTCATACAATACAGGTACATGCAACTGTACAATTCAACCCCCCCCCCCGCAGTGCTTGTGCGACGCGGTGGCAGAGGTGTTGGGAAAGCATAAGCAGCCGAAGGTCCGGAGGTGAGTGTATGTTGGGCGGACGCCGTAGAGGAGGAAATGGGGCGTAAAGTAGTGGACGGCGCGGGAGGGGTGAATATTGAGCAGGGTGGTGGCGGTATGGAGAGCTTCTACCCAAAAGGGCGGTGCTAGGTGTGCTTGAAAGAGGAGCGTGCGGATGACATCATTGGTGGTACAGATGAACCGTTCTGCTTTGCCGTTTTGGGGAGAGGTGTGCCGACACGTGAGACGGAAAGCGATGCCGTTAGTAGAGAAGAACTCACGAAGGCTAGTGGTAAGAAATTCACCGCCATTGCCACACTGCAAACATTGCACAAGCACATGAAATTGAGTAAGAATAAACGCAAAGAAACGTTGCAAAGTGGCACATGTGTCGGATTTAGCACGAAGAGGAAAGGTCCACAAGTCACAATGCAAAAGCTGAAATGGCGTAGTGGTATAGGTTGTCGAGGTGGAGAAGGGAAGGCGAGTGTGTTTGCCCATTTGACAAGCAGTACATAATGGAGACTTGGGAGTTTCATTACATGTGGATGAAATATCAAAGGGAAAATGAGCTAAAGAAGAAGAGCCCGGGTGCCCGAGCTGTTTATGCCAAAGATCCGAAGTCGCAAGAGCGTAAGCCGCCGGTGTAGTGCCGCCATGGTCGCCGGAGAAGTGGTAGAGGTCGTCACCACTATTGGACCTCAGAAGCACCTCCTTGGTGTGAAGATCCTTCACGGAAAAGCCAACGGGATCAAATTCCGCGGAAACAAGATTATTGCATGTAAACTTTCGTACAGAGATAAGGTTTTGCACAACATTGTGGGACAACAGGATGTCAGTAAGGTAGAAAGGGCGAGGAGGGAGGCGAGTGTTACCGATGGTGACGACAGGGAGATGAGCCCCATTACCGACAATGATATGACGAGAGTTATGCGCTAAAAGGGAATGAGACTCGAGCAAGGTACCTGGGTCGCTGGTGACATGTGAGGACGCACCAGTGTCCATGATCCAGTCGGCGTAGGGCGGGTAGCCGTGCCCCTGGCTGAGCGCGGCGTGGAACATCGCGGTCGCATCCCACGAGTACGGCGAGGCAGCGGCGTACGGAGGTGGTGGAGGCAGGGTCAGAGCAGTGGCGTACGCGAAGTAGGCATGGTGGGGCGCGTCTGGACGTGGGCCGAGGACGCCCGCAAAGTTGGGTCGAACCCACGGGGAGCGCGGCGGCGGGAAGGGTATACCCATGGGCGCAAAATAGCCCAGCCACGGCTGCGGCCCGCGGCCACCCCCAGCGGGATGGCCGCGACCCCGTCCATGGCCGCCACGGCCGCGTCCGCCACGCCCGCGGTAGCCGCCGCCCGGAGGAACACCGCCTGGATGACCGCCACGGCCGCCGTTGCCGCCACCCGGAGGACCATCGCCAGGATGGCCGCCTGGAGGAGCGTGGTCACCGCGGTCGGCACCGTGGCCGCCATGCCCGTCGGTGCCCCGCACGTCGTCGTGGAGGACGGCCAACACTTGCGCGCCCTCGGTGTGCGCGCGCTTGTCGATGGCGAGCTCGGCGAGGACCAAGCGCGACCGCGCCTGGGCGAACATGGGAAATGGCACAGTGGACTGGATGATGGCGGCCGGTAGCTCGAACTTCTTGCCGACGCCATCGAGCATCTGCATGGTCAGGGTGCGGTCGGTGACCGGTTTTCGGACGTCAACGAGGGTGGCGGCGATACCCTGGAGGCGGCGGCAGTATTCATTGATGGTGAGGTCACCGCGGATGCATGCCCGGAACTCCTGACCGAGGTGCATCGCGTGCTCAGCCTCGTTGGCGAGGAAGTACTCGTGAAGGCGCTGCCAGATCGTGTAGGTGGTGGAGTCAGGCGGAGTGACGAGGTCGAGGAGATCGCCTTCAATGGTGGAGAAGAACCAGAGGCGAATAGTGTTGTCATCGTCGCACCACTGTGGATCGGAGAGGCGCGCCGCGGCCCCGGCCTGGACGTGCGTCTCCGCGTGGTGCCACGCGAAGATGAGGTTGAGGTAGTTGCGCCAGCGGGTGAAGTTGGTCCTATCCAGGGCCAACTTGAAATCGACGACCCCGGCGATTCTCGGAGGAAGGCTGCCGGGAGGGGGAGTGGTGGTGGACACAGAGAGAGGGATCGGGGGAATGGGGTTGGGTGGGGATGTAGCGAGAGGTAAGCCGCCGGAGTTGGTGAGATCTAGGGTGAGCGATGCACGGGGACGCTCAGCAGCGGCTGCAGCGGCGGCGAGTTCGTCGGTAGAGGGGTTGTGGTCGCGAGCGTCGTCGACGGGAGAGGGAGGTGGGCTGGTCGACATGGGAGAGAGACACCTAAGCTGTGATTACCAAGAAGAATGGTGGAATTACTCAGCGCTTCTATTCCATTCAATAGAGCTGTTACATATACGCAAAGCACGAAGCCGAACTCCCTACATGTAGGGAGTGGATGGCGTGAGTGGAGTTACAGGCGGAAGACTAGGGCCTAATTACAACAGCCATCTCATACAATACAGGTACATGCAACGGTACAATTTAACAATGACGCCCCGGACTAGGGCGTCATGCTATTTGGCATGGCGCCCTAGGCCGGGACGTCATGTCACGTCCCAGGCCGGGGCGCCATGTCGCTATCATGGCGCCCTAGCTTGGGGCGTCATGCTATCTAGCATGGCGCCCTAGCCTCGGGCGTCATGTAAAAGAGGGCTATTTCGTGAAATAATTTCAGATTGGGGTCATTTTGTGTTGAAGTTGCAGATAAGGGTCAGTTTTGTTCATTTTCACGCTACCTGGTACTCACTATCCTAGTATTTGGTTCATCTCGTGATATGTGCAGTTCTCTTGAAGCAATACCAGATGTTTACCAGAGGCAGCTGCGTTAGTACATTGGGACTCCACCATTCAACAACAATCTGTTTCAACTATAAATCTGTTTGAACAACAAAATAATGCCATCTTTCTGTGAACTTGGTGTAGTTTGCATTGGGGGTCGTGAAATCTCGATGCCCTGAGCTCGTCATCGCCATTTCCCCTCTGCATTGGCAGAGCACAAGATTAGCATTTCTCAAGAAAGAAGCCACTGCCTCTGACTGAACATAAACGATAAGAGAGTAGTAGAACATCGATGTCAGTGGTGTTGCTACTGCATCTTCATGAACCGCCGGTGACAGAACATCAATGTCAGTGGTGTTACATTACACCGAATTTTGTTAGGGTCCCATGATAACAATATGCAACGAATTGAAGTATTCGTTTGGAGCCATCTTCCACATGCGTGCATATGTTCTAAGGTTGTATGCCAACCAGTGTGTTGTAGAGCATCTCCAGTTCTTTCTTTTTTTGCAGGTGATCTCCGGTTATTTCTAGGAAAAGCTAAGAGCGCCTACACACGGGCTCCTCAAATGCCCCATATGCATTCGCGTGGATGGCCCGATCAGCGAGCAGTCACAAAATCGCAACCTAGCCAGGCTTCTCAAACTGGCCATATATGTCCGGGCTAACCGACATCCCTCCATATCCAGTCCCTATCTAGAGCGGCTATGAGGAGGCTCGATCGCGCCCGGACATGTCCTACATGTCCGACTGACGGGCGGGACTCGCATGGACACACATTGAAACTGGTTGGTCTGGTGAGAACTCCGCTCCGGTGCGCTGGAGGGGACAAATTCGGCTATATTTAAGCCGAACGGCGAGCCCCAAGCCCAGCCACTGTTAGTTCCACCCCTATCTCCCGTCCGCGCCGCCACTCACATTCGCTCCAAGTTTGTCATCCAGTCCCAACTGCTCCGAACTCGCCGTTAGCCATGCTCCGCTGCCAGATCATCACCTACGCCATTCTCACTCCGCAGTGCTGGTTGGAGCTCCTAACGAACATCCAGGCACAACGTGCTACTTGCATTGCAGCCGGCTTGCCTCCATACTCTCCAAAGCAGGAGGAGGTGAAGCAATAGCACGCCAGACGTAGAGAAGAAGGACGGCGGGGAGGAGGAAGGCGAGGTGGATCCGACACCTCCTCCTACCGGATTCGACATGGGCAAGGCGTTGGCCAAGTTCAAGGTAGCCCAAGAGAAGGAGGCAGTGAAGCAGCAGGCTTTCCTCGACTCCATCTAGTCGGAGCTAGAGGTCGCGACAAACCGGAGAGGATCCAGAGTAGCGGGCCGCGATCAACGACCAGGAGGCTGGTCTGGCTGGCATTGTCGGCACGAAGGCTGTCCACATCTCCAATGATGAGAAGTGTTGCTTTATCTATGTAACATAATATGTAGCTTATTCGTGTTGTATGGTGTAGTATGGATTGAGAGTATGATATTTGAGGTTTGTGGTTGCGGTGGATGAAAAATGAGGGGTACTGGCCCTGTCCGTGGACATATGAGGGGTCATTTTTTAGGAGCCCGGTTGTAGATGCTCTAACTAACAAAAGAACTTTTGGTGTTAGGAGTTAAAAGGTAGTAATCTAAATGCTCTTATATTTCTTTACGGAGGGAGTATATAACACTTTCTTTATAAGGGCATCCTAGGTGGGTGCCCATTTCACCCCATTCGCCCGGATTGTCGGGTCAGGACAATTTTTGCACTCAATCGGGTTCCCCATTTGGTTTTGAACTATCCAGAATCCCCTAGGCTAGTCCCAAATGAAGATATTATTCTAAATTTGGGGCTAAGAAGGGGAATCCGGGCTATCCTTCACATCGGATCCGACAATTTGGTCCTACTCCATTTTTTCCTTTTCCTACCGGAGTCGCCGCTCCCTCCGCTTCCCAAAGAGGTTTTCTGCCAGGCTACTTCGCTTCCCAATGGGGTTTCCAGATGGCCCCATCCCCTCTCTTTTAAAATATGGGATACCCTCCACCTCCCCCTACCTTGCGTCTGTCATGGCGCCTTCCTCCTTACGTCCCATTTCACGTTGCGCTCCAAGGAAGTCATGCACGCGGCCCAAGCCAAGGAGAAGACACTTGTTGATCCCCTCCACCTGTGACCATGCTATCTTAATCGTCATGATCACGCCACCATCGACAAGGGTGCAGAGGCATGCACCGCTCGTTCCACCGCTCGAGCCAAGGGGGGAGGGGGATATGCCCACTACCCCTCACACCATCCGAGCTAAGGCGGAGGCGTGTGTCGCCCATCACACCACCCTAGCAAAGGAGGAAAAGGTGCTCACTACCCATCACTCTGCCCGAGCCAAGAGCTAGAAGTTTACCGCCCATGATGTTATTGACTAGCCGACCAAGTGATACCTTTCAAACATATGTATAATTTTTGGTATGTTCATGCTACTTCTTTTAGTACATAGTTTTGTCACATTTTTATACAATTTTATTGGACTAACCAATTAATCCAGTGCCAAGTGCAAGTGTTGTTTTTTCATATTTTTAGAGTTTATAGAAATACTACTTTTATACCATTAGTACATAGTTTTGGCATAGTTTTATACAATTGGACTACAAAAACATCTTATATTAAGGTACAGAGGTAGTAATATTTTCTAGGGACGAAAAATATACAAAAAATATGTTCACGAAGTTTCAAGGTAGGATGGCCCGGATGGGCCAGATGAGCGCCTGTACCCAAGGCCCCCACGCATCCCTGCCTCACGTTTAAGGGAAGGTCGCAACGGCCCCAAGTGTGGGCCCCCAGGGCGCCTCTCCACTGAATGCATGTCGCGACGCCTTTATGTTCTCCCGAATCGTCGGACGGATTTATTGAGGAAATTTTTTCACCGCCGCCACCTCACTTTTCGAGGTGACTCAATCTGGAGACCATTTTCGGTACTCTGTCGGTGGAAAAATTCACCATCGGAGCTATGTTCATCAACTCCACTGCTCCAATGACCATGTGCGAGTAGTCCTCCCTGGACTATGATCCAGAGCAGTAGCTATGTGGCATCATCTCTCCCTTGCTTATCAATACAATTACATAAGCTTCCTTACATGATTGATCCATATGATGTAATTCTCGATGTGTTTCTTTCAGTGTGATGACTTGTCACGCTATGATCAGATTATATATGGATTTCTTATGGATCCTTTTGAGTTCTTTGATGCATGATTTATAGACATATATGATCTTCGATCTATTAGTCTTTCACTGGCCATGATTAATTAGATGAATGATCTTCAAGAGGGAGTTATGTATGTTAGATGGATTTAACCTTCTTAGTGACAGAAAGAGGGAAAACTTGTATTATGTTATTGCCATTCAAAGTTGACCAGTTGTATAGGTGATGAATCAGAGGTAAAGAGAATATACTATGTACATTATGTCACTTTGCTAAATGTGATGCTCCATTTTTTTACTTAATACTTAGAAATGCATGTTAGATAGCGGTCTTGGGTGGAGTATTAACTATAGATGTAGTTGTATGGCGGTCAATGGATACAATAATGTAATGTTTATATGCAGTCATAACACTACAAAAAATACACTTCCGTGATGATACGTGTTTGTCACAGTAGGTCGTGTTTTTTGTCATGCATGTACATCCATGACAAATTTATGACAGAATCAAGATAGTCATACATGTGCTGTCGTAGAAGTGTTCCATGACATTACCAAAATTATCATCACGGAAGTGCCCACTTCCATGACGATAAATCGCGCGTCACAGAAGTGCTTTCTTCAAGGGTGACCGACACATGGCATCCACCGTAACGGAACGCCGTTAAGCTATCGGGTCGGGTTTTGGATCCGATAACCCGTTAACAGCCCCGACCAATGGGGATTTTCCACGTGTAAAATCATCATTGGCTGGAGGAGACACGTGTCAGGTCCGCGTTGGCACAGGTGTCACTCATCCAATGGGCGACACGCGCCTATGATATGTTGACACATGGATCGGCCCATCAAGTTTAAATGGGCCGGCCCAACTGAAGGCCCACAAGATTTTGCGGACCATAATGGGCCGGCCCAGCTAAAGGCCCACGAGATTTTGCGGACCATAATGGGCTGGCCTAGCTAAATGCCCACAAGATTTTGCGGGCCATAATGGGCTGGCCCAGGTAAAGGCCCACAAGATTTTTGTGTGCCATAATGGGCCGGCCTAGGTAAAGGCCCACAAGGTTCTTGCGGATCATAATGGGCCGGCCCAGCTAAAGGCCCACGAGATTTCGCCGACATTAATGGGCCGGCCCAGCTGTAGGCCCACAAGATTTTGAGGACCCTAGTAGGCCGGCCCATTAACTGGCTGCCATGTTTTGGGCCAAATGTCGGCCCATATTTGATCTGGTGCATTAATGGCCTGCCATGCTCCGGGCCTAATAGTGGCCCATATGAGACCCGGCCCATTAAAAGCCTACACATTCTGGGCCAAATTATGGCCCAGATCAGGTCCGGCCCTTAAGAGGCTTTGGGCTCAATTATGGCCCATATCAGATTCGGCCCGTCAACTGGACACTATGCTTTTGGGCCCACTTGCTAAAGGCCCACTTAGTAATTCGGGCTAATATTAGTTTTGGCCTGTTAAGGGCCCATTTAACATTTCGGCCCTATATTAATTTCGGCCTGTTAAAAGCCCGTCATATAGTTGGGCCTAACTACGGCCCGGTTTGCATCCGGCCTGCTCGCAGCTGATATCTGATTGGGCCAAACAAGGACCGAGACAATTTTGGCCTGTTAAAAGCCCGTGATTTGATTCGCACAATCATGGGTCGGGGTTCATTTCGGGCTGCTGCCGGCCCGTGAGCTGTTCGGCACGTTTCAGGCCCAAACTACATCGTGATTGCATGACGGCCCGATTATGTATCGTAATTTTACGGTTTGGCCGGTTTACTGCAAAGAAAGGATATATATACAGTAAAATAACTGCAGCATCGTGAATAAGAAAAAACCTAGACTATACAATAAAAAAATTACGGCATATTACATCCACTGGGCATCAAAGTTTGCCACTATGATAATAAAGCACAAGCAGACAGTAGATTATATACACGGGGCATCAAAGATCGCCACCAGTGCAAATAAACACGCCGACAAAATAATATACCAAATCGACAGCACTTCAATAGAGTTCAAGAAAGGTTAGCCCTGCTGGGGAGCTGCAGCGCAAGCAGCTGAGCAAGATGATGAGACTGCGCTTGTTCAACACTTATATCTTCCTCACTCTGAAAGATAAACAAGCAGACAGATGACAGGTTTTGCACATAAAAGTATCAGTGTTGACAATTCATCACATTTCTTACCGACGAATAAAGTGACACAGCTTAAAATTGCATTAACACAATATGGTATTGTTCAGGTCAAGACATGGCAGGAAATGACATTATGAAGGAGTTGGCAGCTTCACGACACCACTGGATTACAGATCAAGAACTCATAAGTATCAATGGTTAGTGTGCTGTCAATTTATACCATTTCAGATTGGCAAATAAAGAGACGGTTTAAATAATAGTAGAATGATATGACATTGTTCATAGTTAAGACATTGCAGAATATGACATTGTGCTGTAGTGGGTAGGTTCACCACACCACTGGATTACGGATGAAGAATAGAAGCATACATGCAGTGCAAAAGAAGAGCACTTGCTCTGTATAGTTTAATTTACATGGTATGAAGAAGGAACTTGGTTGTACAACTGAAAACTTAAATTGAGAAAGGACAAACTTTTTTTTACGAACTACATAATAAATTTTAAACAAGCAATTTGATGCAAACACCAAAAATAAACAGTTGTTGCAGTCATGCCTAACTAAATATATACGACAAAGTTTGAAGGCTTGAGATGGACAAACTTACATTATTGGTGAAGACAGGCTCTATAAAGGCCTTGTCCATGCTGATGGGGGGGGGGCAATTCAAGAAGTTTACCACAGAATCTTCTTCAAAAGCATTGCCTTTATTCTACATTTTGTTAAGAGTAAATATAGATGTGATAATATATGAAAAAATTGAGAATATTTAAGATAAGATGAAGAGTGATGCTACATAACCAAGTATGTAAGTGCAACGATATAGGCAAAAGGTACAGCCAAGAGCAATGCACAGCTAAACTTCTTCAGTACCAACCTTATGGTAATAGTAAATATAGATCTGATGTGTAGAAAATGGAGGGTAAAGGAAAATAAGCTGCAGAGTGATGGTACATGAACAACTACCTGTCATTATAAGTACACTGATAAAGGACAGCATGTAGTTACAAGAACAATGCAGAGCTAAAAAACATTGGCATTGGATATATTCTACACTAATGTAACCATTCATATAGATCAGATAATTTGGAGCGAACAATTGATAAGCAAGCTATCATGCATACTGCTGTCACATAATGAACCAGGTATGTATGCAAGTACAGTGATACAGGAAAACAGGTACTAACAAGAGCAAAGCAGCGGGCAGCATATTTGCGATATCCTGTCGTTCTTGTCAAACCGGAATTCTTCTTCGAGCAAATTTCCTGCAAAAAACATCCGTAAGGCACATGCGGAAAAGTAGAAGTTCAAATTGTCATGTGATTTCATAGACAGTACCTCATCCTGGGAACAAGACGAGTGCATAACAAGCTTTTTCCATTCAATGTCTTCTAAATTTAGCACAGGAGACTTCATCGGAAATTCATTTATAGACTTGCCATCAAAGTGTGATTTCCTTAGGTAACACCGATACTGCTGCAATGCTTCCTTGAAAAGCACAAGCAATCTTTGCTCGTCATGACTATCCAGATTGACCCTCGCCTAGTTACAACAATGTAATGTAAATCATTGATGTGTTCAATCAGCAGAAAACAGGAAATTAATAACCATGAATAATAGCACTTACACGTAAGTTGGACAGGAAGATGTGAAAATGGTGTTTGTCTTCATAATAATCTTCCCATGATGGGAATATATGCACGTAGTCCCTAACAACATTGAAAGCATTGTCTTTTAACCTGGGAATAAATGGAATGGGGTTCCAATCTGCAGGAATTGGCCGTCTCTGCAGTTGGGATAGGTCTTCGGCCGGTGGACTTGCTGTACTTTTTGCTGGAGTGGGATTTTTCTGTGGTACAGCTGGTGCTATGGCAAATGAAATCGGTATACCTTTTGCTGGAGTGCAGGTCCTATGTGATGGGGCTAGTGGTGTGGCCAGTGAAGTATGGGTACAGTCTGCTGGAGTCGGTCCTACGTTTTGTGTCACTGGTTGTACAGCCAATATAAGTGAGGTGCTGTCTGATTTCTCCGGCACCACCACGTTTTTCAAGGACTTTACTGGTGCTCCTTCAGGTTTGGCAATCACCCTCTTCCTTTTTGATGTCTGATGCATAAGAACAACATTTGAGTGGAAAAACATGGTATGATGACAGATGGAATATGTATTGATAATGGATGGGCATGACATCTCGACATATATGATGAGTAAACTAAGCAGATGGCGGTGCAACAAAGTAGAAGAAATGCAAGACAACATATGCAAGATACCCGCAATCAATAAAACATTGCCAAATTAGAAAAGGCACCTTGATGGGTGAATAGGACAGGCCATCTACCTTTGACTCCTCGAGGTTAGAATAGTCATTAGGATCATATTCTGAACAAGAATCAACAGGTGGGGAGCATATGAGTTTCATTGCATCCAAAATGGCACTCAATGCCTTGGTGCCAATTTTGTAAGTCATTGCAGTGTTTAGCTTCAAGAGTGGACTGATGCTAGTGCGACACAAAGCAGCTACACAGATCATAGTGTAGATATAACGGGAAAACCTTAAGCATCAGAGTAAAATCAGCAAAGTGGAACTTGCTGGAATATATGTGCTAGTATTGCCGGTACGGCTAGAAAGGTTTTGGATACCAGCTCTCTTCAAGTGAAGGTGCGGTACTATTCATATCAGTGTAACTCTCAAAGGCGACACAGCTCCCTGCATTTCCTTGCTATTCTTATAGGATTCAAGTGGGCAGGCCACTACAAATCCTATTCCTATGTTTACAAGATCCTACGAATCAAAGAGGCTCAAAGTTTCCATCACAACCGACTGTATAGACCTCTACACTGCAAATGTCCCTGCTCATCTTCAGTACAAGGAACATACTGTACTACTATCATACTCCCTCCGTTCCAAAATATAAGACTTGGTAGAGATTTCTACTATGGATCACATACAGATGTATCCATATACATTTTAGAGTGTAGATTCACTCATTTTGCTCCATATGTAGTCCATGGTGGAATCTATACAAAGACTTGTATTTAGGAACGGAGAAAGTACATATTAAAGAAGAACGGAAGAGGAACATGGTAAAGAAGAGCAAGCAGATTTTGGACAATAAAATGTTGGTTGCGCAGTGCCCACACATGATGAACCAGAGCGCATTAAGAATGCAACTCCCAGCTGTCTCCCGACCATTTCAGGCGGTTGGATGAAGATCCTACGTCTCCTAACCCTTCTTCTTCCTCGTATCTGATTCTTTCCATACAGAACACCGCACGGGCCGCCGGCCGGACCACCGGCCCCCACCACCTGTGTTCCTCAGACACCCCCACCCCCACCCCGCCCCAACCCCCACCCGCGTTGAGTTTTCTTCGTTCAGCGAGGCCCCACAACCACCCGAGCCCCTTCGATCGCACCGGCGAACTCCGGCGAGTTTTGAAAAATCGACTGACCCAATTTTGAAAATTAGTTTACTGTGATTTAACTAGTGTGGAATATAAAAGGGGAAAACCATAAGCATTGGGAGTATAGTGTTGAGTGTGCCATGGCGGATCTGAAGGTGCAAACCGGACAAAGGCAACTTTGCAACCAAGACAAGAAATCAGGGTAAAGCAGTGGTGATCTATTTTCTTGCTGCGATAAATAAGTTGCGCAGATACGAAAGAGTACCGCCTCTGGTGCGGCGCCGCATACGCATCTGCTGAGAATTTGACGGTGCTGCGGTAGCGATGGCTGTCGGCGGCGTGGAAGCAGATCTAGGAGGGTAGACGGTGGTGGCGGGGCGCGGTGTACGATACGGTCGTAGGAGCGGTGCCGGCAAGGTGGACGACGGCGGGGATGAAGCGAGAGGACGGGATGCAAGGATCCCGGTCCGAAGCCGTGGATGAGAGAGGTCGATCTCTCATATTGGACGGCGGCGTCGGGGTATCAGCTCCGACATGGTGGAGGAGGACGGCAGTGGATGGGGTGGCGGATGGCGGGGGACGGAGGAGGGTGGGGTGGAGAGGGTGTTTTGGCGCCCACGGAGTACGAATGGGGAAAAGGGAGGTAGAGAGGAAGGGGGAAACCATGTATTCAGGGCGCGCTTGTCTCAAATGCGAGAAAATTTACTAACTTAGCCCCCGTTTCAAATTTCTACTACATCATAGCAACATTAGTCGGTTGGGGATAGGACGGTAATCTCGCATACACCGAATATTTGTCGACGATAGTTTGTTTTTGGCGCCCACCGTGTATGAATATGAATCGGGGAGGGAGTCGATTTCGGCCGAGGACACACTGTGTTTTGGCGCCCACCATGTATGAATCCGGGTGAGAGGCGGTTACGTCACGTTTGGCTGAAATTACAAACCTACCCTTATCGAAACCTATAGAAATCCAGCAGATAGGCTTTCCGTGGCAGGGATAGGCAGTAGTGATTTCCATCTCGCAGATTTTGGTTTCCGGCGGTTACTGCGACTTTCCCCGCTTTGTTCAAATTTTGCAGAGTCCACGTTTACCATGCCAACTCAATTCGAATCCCGTTTGTATTCTATTTTTTTGGGCGGGATCCATTTTCAATTGGAATTACATTCTATATACATCATTTTTTATATATACTTTCAAAAGCACAACAAATAATTATGCTCCTTTATATGTATAATATGATTTACAAATACAACAATCTCGAAATCTTAAGGTTGAATTCAAAAAAATTTAACGAAATTATGTTCTACTAAAATGTATGGATCAGTAATATCTACATATTAAATAACATAGATGTGCGAGAATTCATATGACTGTGCATGTTTGATAGATCAATTTTGGTTCGAGTATGGATTACATGTATCATCATCTCAAATTCAAATATTTGAATCCCTTTTTTGTTCACTCCTTTCATGCCCATATCTCTCGCATGCATGCTCCTTCAGGTAGCTATCACTCTCTTTTCTCCAGCTCACCCGCACGCTCACTTCATGTTTCTCCTATCCTCACAAACATGGTCTCTCGACATCTCCCTTGAGAAGTTTCACACTCTCCCTATCATTATACATTACACGGTTTTCATTATCTCTCACGTCTCTACTGTTCTCTGGTATCACTCGGTACCTAAGCTTTCTTTTTCACCGCCACACACACAGTCTCCACTCGTCTTTCACTTTGTCTTTCTCTCTATGGGATTCTCTCACACACCCTATATGTCTCTTCATATGACTCATACCACTAAAATTACTCTCTCTCTCTCTCTCATGTAGACACAACATTTGTTGCGGTCTCCTTTTCGTCTCCATCCCAGACTGACATTATTCATTTGTTTACCGATCAGACAACCCCGACTACTGTCTCCTCTCTCTCTCACACAGACACACACACAACTCCTGCTTCCACTCCCCTTCCCGACTACCGTCTCTCTCTCTCTCACACACACAAAACTCTCGCTTTTGCACCCCGACTCGTATTTCTCTCACAAACATTTATCGACTAGCTAGCCTCTAGATATGTTTATACAGGCGCACACTCGTGCTTCATCCATCGCATACATGTCTCTCTCCCGCTCCGTGTATCTATGTAGATTTCCTTCCCTTCTTGAGACACGCCCTCTCGATCATGCACACACACACTATCGCCTGATTTTAAGTTGATACCTATCGCACACACACTCGTTGTGTCTTTGTCACACATCCACTCTGTCCTCCTCCACTCTCCCTCTCTCTCACACACACATGGGCTTTTTGCAACAACTAGCAAGATGCCCATGCGTTGCACGGAACATCAAGATGCATTTGTATGAGTAGTTTATCTTGTGGGGGAAAAGGATGAACGAGGGAAGGCCTTATTTGCAAATGTGGAGAGGGGTGTGGGTATCTTTTTGCAAAATTGCCATAGTTTCCTTCCTATCCGTAAGATATAGATTGAACGGCCTATATTGCAGGATGGCAGGCACACGATCATCAGTGACAATGCTTTTTATAAGAGTAGGTATAAAAAATAGAGTTGGTGATGATGGTGGGCCTGCCATCCTGCAATGTAGGTCGTCTGATTTATATCTGACAGATAGGAAGGAAAATATGGCAATTTACCCGCACTCTTCACCACATTTGCAGATAAGGCCTTCCCTCATTCATCCTTTTCTCCCACAAGATCTTGATGTTCCGTGCAACGCACGAGCATCTTGCTAGTAAGAGTAGAAACTAGACATATACCACTTCTCGAATCTTGAAACCAACAACATTCCTCCCTTATCTCATCACAACCGCCAAAGGAATATATTTTGAGTGAAACATAATATATTTTTAGTGATATACATATTTCAAAACTAGACTTTTTTCTATCAAATCGGTGAATATGTATTAATCTACGTTGATCGTGTGGCAACGCATTGGCACATTGCTAGTAGTTATTATAATTTTTTGGACACCAGACAAACGGTGGAGTACATATACGAAGAGAAGAGGCGCACGCACGCAGTCGGCCTCTCGCTGTCTCGCACACATGAGTGTTACGGAAAGGCGACGTTAACAAATAAACCCTAAAACCCTAGGTGCACGATTGCTGCATTCGCGGGTACCGGATATGTGGTGGAGCACCTTTGTAGGAATAGTCAGCTGAGCACGCCTCCTCGCCGCGTAATTGCTCTGACATGGACGCGACCTCTCATAGCGCAAGCATTGAACCGGCGCGCTAGCCAAGAGGGCCGCACTCGCTGCAGGCCCGGCTGAGCACGCCTCCTCGCCGCGTGTAACCAGCTTAAGACTGCCCCGCCTACCTTCATTGAATCGGCGCGTGTGCCGGCAACACGTCCTTCCGCGAGCCGGCAGGCATTTTAGAACACAAAAAATGACTATAATATAATTAATTTACGCATGGTCTTGACTTGTTGTGCTCGCACTGGTAGCAGCTCGCCTCACATTTTTTGGCTTGTTGTGGACATTATGTATGAATGTGCAGATATCTGTGAACATGAGTTTGATGTGGAAGTTGAACTTGGAATGTCGGGCTTGCGCGTGAACTATACCATGTCCAATGCTTCATCTCTTATTGTTTGGAAATTAATTGCTGTTATTACATGACCCGAAAAAATACATTTTGTGCCACATCAGTAGATGCACGGACATCATAACAGGCATGCTGACTGGATAAACATTTGAACCTAGCTATTATGAAGGAATTTTTGTACTGACAACAATTTTAGATAGCAGGAGACGCCTAGCCTGCTCTGGCTCTGCTAGCTTATTTCTGGCTTCTTCCATCTCTTCTTTGGCTTGGGTGAAGAGAGCATATGATTGCTCTTTTCGCTTCTTCAGGAACTCAGCTACATTCTGAAGGGCTGCTGCACGCTTTCTTTCAGCCTTTACTAACGCCACGAGGACACGAACAGCTGACGACTCCACCTGGCTTGTGTGTAATCCAGCATCATCTGGGAATTTGCACCTTGTGTCTAATCCAGCATCATTAGGGAACTGGCACCTTGTGTGTAATCCAGCCTCATTTTAGAAACATGATCTCGAGGTTGACCATACTTCCCTCCTCGTAGGAACTGCATCCTGACATGAAGTTACTTCTTTTTTAGGTCAATACTCAGAGCAAGCCTGATCCATTTAGTAGAAGCCAGATAAACAGAACTCGGAGAAGTGAATTCAAAAGGAAAAAAATAAAAACAGACTACAAGGTGAGAACACCCACTTCCTACATCAAGCCAAAAACAAAAGCATTAGGACGATTAAGACTCTTCTTATTACACATCGAAGAACACCACGCTTAAGAGAAACAAAAACTACAACATATACACATCGAAGAACACGAGGCTACACGAAAGTAATTTAAAGGGTATTACTTACCAAAGCTCGTTTTACAGGTTCGGTGCAGCTCCTCTTTAACTTGCCACGCTCCTTGAAGATGTCCCGAATATCCCGTGTTTGGTCTTCATTGCTCCTCTGCATGTTCGCACTCGTGGTTTTAAAATCTCAACATAGCAAGAAAAATATACTACTAGTAATACTCGCGCATCTTGTGGGCAACATTAAAGCACTCGTCTGCCATGTTAGAGCATCTCCAACAGAATCGCCACGCGCAGCGCTTTAAAAATCTCAACATGCTATCTCTACTCTCTTCTCTACTGTTATATTTATGTTATATTTAGTATTTAATATTTATCTCTACTTCCTTTATTGTTTACTTTTTTTCTCTATACTTTTTTTCTTGCAATATAGGTCGTCCGATTTATATCTGACAGATAGGAAGGAAACAAATGGGAATTTTGCAAAAAGATACCCAGACCCCTCTCCAGATTTGCAAATAAGGCCTTCCCTCGTTCATCCTTTTCTCCCACAAGATAAACTACTCATACAAATGCATCTTGATGCGTGCAACGCATGGGCATCTTGGTAGTTCTAAAAACCTTTCCATCATTTCCACACTACTGGTTGCAGATGAAAAACCTACCCAAGCACAGCGCGATACAGGAGCGACGCACAATTACAAGCTGATATTCTATTGGACAATGGAGGCTATAACCAATTACTTTTATGGGAACAATAGCACCCAGGAAATTTGAAGGGTAGGTATGAACAAAATTGGAACTGCACATGTACTGCTAAGTGAGTCAATACACACATTACCAATCGAGGAGGAGAACGATGGTCGCGGCGGCCTCTGTGATTCATGGTCGGCAACGGGAGTCAGTTCATTGTCCACGACGGTGGTACTTCTGCGCTTGGCGTCGGCTTCCGGGAAGCAGATCCGAGACCGTGGAAGACGATGCCGGGGAAGAGGCTCTGTGTACGACGACGACGGTGGACTGGCTCTAGTGCGGCGTATGAGGTCGTCGATGAGGCAGATGCGCTGCGGTGGATGAGTGCGCCGATGTAAAGGGGAGGAGCACGAAGGCTGCGGTGCCGTGGAGAAGTCTATTTTGCGGTGGGGATAGAAAATGGGGAGTATTCAGCTGTACTACTCTGGGTGCCAGGGTGGGGTTGGCTGGGTAGGGTGAACCTGAAGTTAAGAAAACAACCCCCTACCAAGCGTCATCCATAGGCCTGTTTCGAAGGCTATGATGGTAACTTCCCACTGCTCGAATCAGGGTCGCGGGAGATTTTCCCGCCGACCTCAAAATTTTGTGACACTGGACTCCCCGTGTGGCGTGTTGAGTGATTCGGCTAAGCAACTAGCGAGTAGTAGTAGTAAACTCTGCATATTAGGTTTGACTGAAGTCAAACTTCCTAAAGTTTGACCAAGTTTATAGAAAAATATAAACATTTGCCATAACAAATATGTATGATGTGAAAGTACATTCAATAATGAATCTAATGGTATTTATTTGTTATTGTATATGTTAATATTTTTGTTATAAGCTTTCTGAGAGTTTACAAAACTTGACTTTGACCAATGCTAATACGCGGACTGAAATAAAAATGGAGGGAGTACACATTTGTTTTCTTAGTTTGTAGTGAACTAATCATTTGTTGAAATTGTAAAATAAATATATTGGGCTATTGACTTCGAATGTAATGGTCTATACAATTCAATAGTTACAATCATTGTCGAATCCCAAGATGTATACAAGGTCTATAGTACTTCACAACATGCTCAAACTCACATAATCCCAGTCAAATGAGAATCTAAATGCATTTCATAGTTATTACTTAGTAGGATGCAACAAAAACAACCATAACTCTGCATCAGCCATTATAGAAGCAACATTTTGACATATCCCAATGTGTGAATGAAACGTGCAGAGAGAGCTTTTGAAGATGGAGCAGATAGGGGCGGGAAAGATTGTATGTATGTGGACGAGAGAGTAGGAGACAAACCTAATGAGACAAAAAGAGAGATAGAGAGAGAAAGAGAGAGGAAGAAGTTAGGTCTGTGAGAAAGATGGATACATGTAATATACATGAGATGCGTGTGCATCTGGATTCTGTATATATGGAAGGAGAAGAGACAACATGTTTGATGAGAGAGATGGAAAAACATGGACGAGAGGGGAAGGATCTCGTGGGTTGAGGGATTGACAATTTTGTGCGGGGGAGAGATGGATTGGTAATTTTGTGCAAGAGAGAGAGAGGGTGGGGGGAGGAGTCAATTAGCCGTCGTCACATCACCCTGCTTCCAAATGACCCCGCATTCTCTAGCGCGGTGTGGTCGCCGTCTTCGATCTTCTTGATTCCCTCTTTGAAGATTGAGGTGTTGTGCATGTTGGGGTGCAAAGAAGCACAAGCGAGAGTGGTCGCTGTATAACCTTGGATGGGGATGAATTGTGTGCTCGGGGGAGTGTGTGTGTGTGTTGTGATGCGTGTGTCTCTCTGTGTCTGTGTCTGTGTGTGTGTCAGATATTGAGAGAAAACAACCCTAAGGAGAGAAATGGGTATTCACAAAGAGATTGTGCGGGCCTTAAGGTGGGCAGGGGCCAGGTGAGGGTGTCAAAATGTGCGCGTTGATGCATGTGTTGCATGCGACCGTGCGAGGGACGGACGAATCGAGAGAGATGGTTGTTGTGTTACGGATGCTCCTCTCTCTGTCTCTTTCTCCCTCTCTCTCTCTCACACACACACAAGTAAGGCCCTGTTTGGTTCCAAATAAGTCGCCAACTTATAAGTCGAAAAGTACAAAAAGTGACTTATTTTGCCAAACGGACCCAACTTATAAGTCATAAGTTGCTCCACCCCAACTTAAAACTTATAAGTCACCCCTTTTTACGTGGGTCCCATCACCTTTACATTAAAAAACAAGGTGGGAAGGTGTGGTTAGGTGACTTATAAGTCAGATGACAACCAAACAGGCGTGACTTACTGAAGGAAATATACCCTAGAGGCAATAATAAAGTTATTATTTATTTCCTTATATCATGATAAATATTTATTATTCATGCTAGAATTGTATTAACCGGAAACATAATACATGTGTGAATACATAGACAAAATAGAGTGTCACTAGTGTGCCCATACTTGACTAGCTCGTTGATCAAAGATGGTTATGTTTCCTAACCATAGACATGAGTTGTCATTTGATTAATGGGATCACATCATTAGGAGAATGATGTGATTGACTTGACCCATTCCGTTAGCATAGCACTTGATCGTTTAGTTTGTTGCTGTTGCTTTCTTCATGACTTATACATGTTCCTATGACTATGAGATTATGCAACTCCCGTTTACTGGAGGAACACTTTGTGTGCTACCAAACGTCACAACGTAACTGGGTGATTATAAAGGTGCTCTACAGGTGTCTCCGAAGGTACTTGTTGGGTTGGCGTATTTCGAGATTAGGATTTGTCACTCCAATTGTCGGAGAGGTATCTCTGGGCCCACTCGGTAATGCACATCACTATAAGCCTTGCAAGCATTGCAACTAATGAGTTAGTTGCGGGACGATGTGTTACGGAACGAGTAAAGAGACTTGCTGGTAACGAGATTGAACTAGGTATTGAGATACCGACGATCGAATCTCGGGCAAGTAACATACCGATGACAAAGGGAACAACGTATGTTGTTATGAGGTTTGACCGATAAAGATCTTTGTAGAATATGTAGGAGCCAATATGAGCATCCAGGTTCCGCTATTGGTTATTGACCGGAGACGTGTCTCGGTTATGTCTACATAGTTCTCGAACCCGTAGGGTCCGCACGCTTAAAGTTCGATGACGGTTATATTATGAGTTTATGTGTTTTGATGTACCGATGAATGAGATCGGGGACATGACGAGGAGTCTCGAAATGGTCGAGACGTAAAGATCGATATATTGGACGACTATATTCGGACATCGGAAAGATTCCGAGTGATTCGGGTATTTTTGGGAGTACCGGGGAGTTACGGGAATTCGTATTGGCCTTAATGGGCCATACGGGAAAGGAGAGAAAGGCCTCAAAGGGTGGCCGCACCCCTCCCCATGGGCTGGTCCGAATTGGACTAGGGAGGGGGGCGCCCCCTTCCTTCCTTCTCCTTTTCCCTTCCCATTCCTTCCCTCCTACTCCTACTACTTGGAAGGGCTCCTAGTTCTACTAGGAAAGGGGGAATCCTACTCCCGGTGGGAGTAGGACTCCCCTAGGGCGCGCCATAGATAGGGCCGGCCCTCCCCCTCCTCCACTCCTTTATATACGGGGGCAGGGGCACCCCAAAGACACAACAATTGATCTGTTTGATCTTTTAGCCGTGTGCGGTGCCCCCCTCCACCATAGTCCACCTCGATAATACTGTAGCGGTGCTTAGGCGAAGCCCTGCGTCGGTAGAACATCAACATCGTCACCACGTCGTCGTGCTGACGAAACTCTCCCTCAACACTCGGCTGGATCGGAGTTTGAGGGACGTCATCGGGCTGAACGTGTGCTGAACTCAGAGGTGCCGTACGTTCGGTACTTGATCGGTCGGATCGTGAAAACGTACGACTACATCAACCACGTTGTGTTAACGCTTCCGCTTTCGGTCTACGAGGGTACGTAGACAACACTCTCCCCTGTCGTTGCTATGCATCAACATGATCTTGCGTGTGCGTAGGAGAATTTTGAAATTACTACGTTCCCAACAGTGGCATCCGAGCCAGGTTCTATGCGTTGATGTTATATGCACAAGTAGAACACAAGTGAGTTGTGGGCGATATAAGTCATACTGCTTACCAGCATGTCATACTTTGGTTCGGCGATATTGTTGGATGAAGCGGCCCGGACCGACATTACGCGTACGCCTACGCGAGACTGGTTCTACCGACGTGCTTTGCACACAGGTGGCTGGCGGGTGTCAGTTTATCCAACTTTAGTTGAACCAAGTGTGGCTACGCCCGGTCCTTGCGAAGGTTAAAACAGCATCAACTTAACAAACTATCGTTGTGGTTTTGATGCGTAGGTAAGAACGGTTCTTGCAAAGCCCGTAGCAGCCACGTAAAACTTGCAACAACAAAGTAGAGGACGTCTAACTTGTTTTTGCAGGGCATGTTGTGATGTGATATGGTCAAGACAAGATGCTAAATTTTATTGTATGAGATGATCATGTTTTGTAACCGAGTTATCGGCAACTGGCAGGAGCCATATGGTTGTCGCTTTATTGTATGCAATGCAATCGCCCTGTAATGCTTTACTTTATCACTAAGCGGTAGCGATAGTCGTGGAAGCATAAGATTGGCGAGACGACAACGATGCTACGATGGAGATCAAGGTGTCGCGCCGGTGACGATGGTGATCATGAAGGTGCTTCGGAGATGGAGATCACAAGCACAAGATAATGATGGCCATATCATATCACTTATATTGATTGCATGTGATGTTTATCTTTTATGCATCTTATCTTGCTTTGATTGACGGTAGCATTATAAGATGATCTCTCACTAAATTTCAAGATAAAAGTGTTCTCCCTGAGTATGCACCGTTGCCAAAGTTCGTCGTGCCCAGACGCCACGTGATGATCGGGTGTGATAAGCTCTACGTCCATCTACAACGGGTGCAAGCCAGTTTTTGCACATGCAGAATACTCAGGTTAAACTTGACGAGCCTAGCATATGCAGATATGGCCTCGGAACACTACGACCGAAAGGTCGAGCGTGAATCATATAGTAGATATGATCAACATAGTGATGTTCACCATTGAAAACTACTCCATTTCACGTGATGATCGGTTATGGTTTAGTTGATTTGGATCACGTGATCACTTAGAAGATTAGAGGGATGTCTTTCTAAGTGGGAGTTCTTAAGTAATATGATTAATTGAACTTAAATTTATCATGAACTTAGTCCTGGTAGTATTAGCGTATCTATGTTGTAGATCAATAGCTCGCGTTTAGCTCCCCTGTTTTATTTTTGATATGTTCCTAGAGAAAACTAAGTTGAAAGATGTTAGTAGCAATGATGCGGATTGGATCCATGATCTGAGGTTTATCCTCATTGCTGCACATAAGAATTATGTCCTTAATGCACCACTAGATGACAAACCTATTGCAGGAGCAGATGCAGACGTCATGAAGGTTTGGCTAGCTCAATATGATGACTACTTGATAGTTTAGTGCACCATGCTTAACAACTTAGAATCGGGACTTCAAAGACGTTTTGAACGTCATGGACCATATGAGATGTTCCAGGAGTTGAAGTTAATATTTCAAGTAAATACCCGAGTTGAGAGATATGAAGTCTCCAACAAGTTCTATAGCTAAAAGATGGAGGAAAATAGCTCAAGCAGTGAGTATGTGCTCAGATTGTCTGGGTACTACAATCGCTTGAATCAAGTGGGAGTTAATCTTCCAGATAAAATAGTGATTGACAGAATTCTCTAGTCACCATCACCAAGTTAGTAGAACTTCGTGATGAACTATAATATGCAAGGGATAACGGAAACGATTCCCAAGCTCTTCGTGATGCTGAAATCGACGAAGGTAGAAATCAAGAAAAGCATCAAGGGTTGATGGTAAAACCACTAGTTTCAAGTAAAGGGACAAAGGGAAGAAAGGGGAACTTCAAGAAGAACGGCAAGCAAGTTGCTGCTCAAGTGAAAAAACCCAAGTCTAGACCTAAGCCTGAAACTGAGTGCTTCTACTGCAAAGGGACTGGTCATTGGAAGCAGAACTACCCCAAGTAATTGGCAGATAAGAAGGATGGCAAAGTGAACATAGGTATATTTGATATACATGTTATTGATGTGTACTTTACTAATGTTTATAGCAACCCCTTAGTATTTGATACTAGTTCAGTTGCTAAGAATAGTAACTTGAAACGGGAGTTGCAGAATGAACATAGACTAGTTAAGGGTGAAGTGATGATGTGTATTGGAAATAGTTCCAAGATTGATATGATCATCATCGCACACTCTCTATACTTTCGGGATTAGTGTTAAACCTAAAAAAATGTTATTTAGTGTTTGCATTGAGCATGAATATGATTGGATCATGTTTATTACAATATGGTTATTCATGTAAGTTAGAGAATAATTGTTGTTCTGTTTACATGAATAAAACCTTCTATGGTCATACACTCAATGAAAATGGTTTGTTGGATCTCGATCGTGGTGATACACATTTTTATAATATTGAAGCCAAAGAGATGCAAAGTTAATAATGATAGTGTAACTTATTTGTGGCACTGCCGGTTAGGTCATATTGGTGTAAAGCGCATGAAGAAAATCCACGCTGATGGGCTTTTGGAATCACTTGATTATGAAGCAATTGATGTTTGCGAACCATGCCTCATGGGCAATATGACTAAGACTCTGTTCTCCGGAACAATGGAGCGAGCAACAGATTTGTTGGAAATCATACATACTGATGTGTGTGGTCCGATGAAAATTGAGGCTCGCGGCAGGTATCATTATTTTCTGATCTTCACAGATGATCTGAGCAGATATGAGTATATCTACTTGATGAAACACAAGTCTGAAACATTTGAAAAGTTCAAAGAATTTCAGAGTGAAGTGGAGAATCATCGTAAAAAAATAAAAGTTTCTACGATATGATCGCAGAAGTAAGATATTTGAGTTACGAGTTTGGCCTTCAGTTAGAACAATGTGAAATAGTTTCACTACTCACGCCTCCTGTAACACCACAGTGTAATGGTGTGTCCGAACATCGTAACCGTACTTTATTAGATATGGTGCGATCTATGATGTCTCTTACCGATTTACCACTATCGTTTTGGGGTTATGCATTAGAGACAGCTACATTCACATTAAATAGGGCACCATCTAAATCCGTTGAGACGACACCGTATGAACTATGGTTTGGCAAGAAACCTAAGCTGTCGTTTCTTAAAGTTTGAGGTTGCAATGCTTATGTGAAAAAGTTTCAACCTGATAAGCTCAAACCCAAATCGGAGAAGTGCATCTTCATAGGATACCCAAAAGAAAATGTTGGGTACACCTTCTATCACCGATCTGAAGGCAAGTTATTCATTGCTGAGAATGGATCCTTTCTAGAGAAGGAGTTTCTCTCGAAAGAAGTGAGTAGGAGGAAAGTAGAGCTTGATGAGGTAACTGTACCTGCTCCCTTATTGGAAAGTAGTTCATCACAGAAATCTGTTCATGTGACTACTACACCAATTAGTGAGGAAGCTAATGATGATGATCATGTAACTTCAGATCAAGTTACTACCGAACCTCGTAGGTAAACCAGAGTGAGATCCGCGCCAGAGTGGTATGGTAATCCTGTTCTGGAGGTCATGTTACTTGACCATGACGAGCCTACGAACTATGAGGAAGCGATGATGAGCCCAGATTCCGCGAAATGGCTTGAGGCCATGAAATCTGAGATGAGATCCATGTATGAGAACAAAGTATGGACTTTGATTGACTTGCCCAATGATCGGCGAGCCATTGAGATTAAATGGATCTTCAAGAGGAAGACGGGCGCTGATAGTAGTGTTACTATCTACGAAGCTAGAATTGTCGCAAAAAGGTTTTTGACAAGTTCAAGGTGTTGACTACGAAGAGAGTTTCTCACTCGTATCTATGCTTAAGTCTGTCCGAATCATGTTAGCAATTGCCACATTTTATGAAATCTAGAAAATGGATAAACAAAACTGCATTCCATAATGGATTTATTAAAGAAGAGTGGTATATGATGCAACCAGAAGGTTTTGTCAATCCTAAAGGTACTAACAAAATATGCAAGCTCCAGCGATCCATCTATGGACTGGTGCAAGCATCTCGGAGTTGGAATATACGCTTTGATAAGTTGATCAAAGCATATAGTTTTATACAGACTTGCAGTGAAGCCTGTATTTACAAGAAAGTGAGTGGGAGCACTACAGCATTTCTGATAAGTATATGTGAATGACATATTGTTGATCGGAGATAATGTAGAATTATTCTGCAAAGCATAAAGAAATGTTTGAAAGGAGTTTTTCAAAGAAAGACCTCGGTGAAGCTGCTTACATATTGAGCATCAAGATCTATAGAGATAGATCAAGACGCTTGATAAGTTTTTCAATGAGTACGTACCTTGACAAGATTTTGAAGTAGTTCAAAATGGAACAGTCAAAGAAGGAGTTCTTGCCTATGTTACAAGGTGTGAGGTTGAGTAAGACTCAAAACCCGACCACATTAGAAGATAGAGAGAGAATGAAAGTCATTCCCTATGCCTCAGCCATAGGTTCTATAAAGTATGCCATGCTGTGTACCAGACCTATTGTATACCCTGCCCTGAGTTTGGCAAAGGAGTACAATAGTGATCTAGGAGTAGATCACTAGACATTGGTCAAAATTATCCTTAGTGGAATAAGGATAGGTTTCTCGATTATGGAAGTGACAAAAGGTTCATCGTAAAGGATTATGTCGATGCAAATTTTCACACTGATCCGATGACTCTAAATCTCAATCTGTATACATATTGAAAGTGGGAGCAATTAGCTAGAGTAGCTCTGTGCAGAGCATTGTTGACATAGAAATTTGCAAAATACTTACGGATCTAAATGTGGCAGACCCGTTGACTAAACTTCTCTCACAAGCAAAACATGATCACACCTTAGTACTCTTTGGGTGTTAATCACATAGCAATGTGAACTAGATTATTGACTCTAGTAAACCCTTTGGGTGTTGGTCACATGTCGATGTGAACTATGGGTGTTAATCACATGGTGATGTGAACTATTGGTATTAAATCACATGGCGATGTGAACTAGATTATTGACTCTAGTGCAAGTGGGAGACTAAAGGAAGTATGCCCTAGAGGCAATAATAAAGTTATTATTTATTTCCTTATATCATGATAAATGTTTATTATTCATGCTAGAATTGTATTAACTGGAAACATAATACATGTGTGAATACATCGACAAAATAGACTCTCACTAGTATGCCTCTACTTGACTAGCTCATTGATCAAAGATGGTTATGTTTCCTAACCATAGACATGAGTTGTCATTTGATTAATGGGATCACATCATTAGGAGAATGATGTGATTGAGTTGACCCATTCCGTTAGCATAGCACTTGATCGTTTAGTTTGTTGCTATTGCTTTCTTCATGACTTATACATGTTCCTATGACTATGAGATTATGCAACTCACGTTTACCGGAGGAACATTTTGTGTGCTACCAAACGTCACAACTTAACTGGGTGATTATAAAGGTACTCTACAGGTGTCTCCGAAGGTACTTGTTGGGTTGGCGTATTTCGAGATTAGGATTTGTCACTCCAATTGTCGGAGAGGTATCTCTGGGCCCACTCGGTAATGCACATCACTATAAGCCTTGCAAGCATTGCAACTAATGAGTTAGTTGCGGGATGATGTGTTACGGAATGAGTAAAGAGACTTGCTGGTAACGAGATTGAACTAGGTATTGAGATACCGACGATCGAATCTCGGGCAAGTAACATACCGATGACAAAGGGAACAACGTATGTTGTTATGCAGTTTGACCGATAAAGATCTTCGTAGAATATGTAGGAGCCAATATGAGCATCCAGGTTCCGCTATTGGTTATTGACCGGAGACGTGTCTCGGTCATGTCTACATAGTTCTTGAACCCGTAGGGTCCGCACGCTTAAAGTTCGATGATGGTTATATTATTACTTTATGTGTTTTGATGTACCGAAGGAGTTCGGAGTCCTGGATGAGATCGGGGACATGACAAGGAGTCTCGAAATGGTCGAGACATAAAGATCGATATATTGGACGACTATATTTGGACATCGGAAAGGTTCCGAGTGATTCGGGTATTTTCGGGAGTACCGGGGAGTTACGGGAATTCGTATTGGGCCTTAATGGGCCATACGGGAAAGGAGAGAAAGGCCTCAAAGGGTGGCCGCACCCCTCCCCATGGGCTGGTCCGAATTGGACTAGGGAGGGGGGCACCCCTTTCCTTCCTTCTCCTTTTCCCTTCCCTTTCCTTCCCTCCAACTCCTACTACTTGGAAGGGCTCCTAGTTCTACTAGGAAAGGGGGAATCCTACTCCCGGTGGGAGTAGGACTCCCCTAGGACACGCCATAGAGAGGGCGGCCCTTCCCCTCCTCCACTCCTTTATATACGGGGGCAGGGGGCACCCCAAAGACACGACAATTGATCTGTTTGATTTTTTAGCCGTGTGCGGTGCCCCCCTCCATCATAGTCCACCTTGATAATACTGTAGCGGTGCTTAAGCGAAGCCCTGCGTCGGTAGAACATCAACATCGTCACCACGCCGTCGTGCTGACGAAACTCTCCCTCAACACTCGGCTGGATCGGAGTTCGAGGGACGTCATCAGGCTGAACGTATGCTGAACTCGAAGGTGTCGTACGTTCGGTACTTGATCGGTCGGATCGTGAAAACATACGACTACATCAACCGCGTTGTGCTAACGCTTCCGCTTTCGGTCTACGAGGGTACGTAAACAACACTCTCCCCTCTCGTTGCTATGCATCACCATGATCTTGCGTGTGCGTAGGAAAATTTTGAAATTACTACGTTCCCCAACACTTACGAGTCACTGATTTTAAGTCACCTGACTTATAAGTCATGTGACTTATTGGAACCAAACAGGTCCTAAACTAGAAGACTGTTCTCTCATGTATACACAACATATCGGCATATGTCTATGTCTCACTCATGCATGATCATTTGCACATTCACACCTGTCTATGTCTGTATCACACGCACACTGTCTCCACATTGCCCTTCCGCCACAAGACACATATGGACACATACACACGTTCTCTCTCAGTCACACACACAAAATCAGTATTAAAAAAACTAGGGCGCACCTAAACTTCCAAATCCAAATAAACACGAACTGGAGCTAAATTCAAATATATGGAAATATTGCAGCATCAAGAACTTTCAGAGGAAAAAAAGTTGAGTAATATTCGAGGATTGTTTTCACACACACAAAAAGGTTTGGTGGATGTCCTTCGAGCGTGACATGGTGATGCACCGTTCGATCGACCGCGCGGCCGCGGTTCACGCGCTTGCACATGATTCCGTCTCGTGGTTGTGGTACTAACTAATAATGGCGCTGCCTAAGTCTAATGTTTACGTGTACTAGTACGGTTTTCTTTTAAGTTTGACCAACCTTATATATATAAAACTAAAGTAAGCTCCCACACGCGCACTCATCAATATGCTGCCGCCGTTGCGCATGCCGGCGCCCGCCTGCTCCGGCCAACAATTTCTCGCCCATCACCGCCGTGTCGCCGCCATCCCTGTGCCATGAAGCCGAAGGCTCGCCCGCTCACGTCGTTTGCAGTCCCTCCTCGCGATGCCACCGCGCTGCCAAGCCCGCGAGCAGCTGGTGGAGCCGCGTCTATGCACACAGCGTACGAAGAGGAGGACGAGCGCGTGCTCCAGCACGCCGGTGAGAAGGAACTACCGTGTCATTGTCGTCTCCGGCCGCGCGGAGGAGGCGCGCATGGTGGCTGTTGCGGCGGAAGCCGGTCGCACGCACGTCAAGCCCGCAAACCGGGTGCGGACGTGGAATCTACCTTCGAGACCTTGAATGCCACGTGGATCCTGCAATCCGAAGGAGTAATTTGGGTCAGTCGACTCATGTGAGCCATTTGATGCAACATGGATGGCTAGAAGGGCTTCTTCCACCTCTTCTGCTGTCTTCTTCCTTCGCTCCGTCGAACTTCTTTCACAAATTGACTGACCCAAATTATACTACTAGTACGAACGTATTAAGTACAGTAGGAACAGGAAGATACGAGCAGTAGTACCAACTGCAAGAAGAACAGTAGTAAGACATAGTACTAGTACTTTTGTACGTACTAAAGAGTTCAAATAACGAGGAAGAACATAAACATAGTTCTAATGGGGCCTCAGTACAACACACCCTTGAAAATAAACTAAGCAACTAGTCTGCTTGACACTATAGTAGAACCAGCATGAGCGACGGCACTGCCACCTACTCGGAGTCCGAGTCCACGTCCTCGACTTCGTCCTCGTCCCTCTTCCTCTTCCTCTTCGCCGACGCTTCTTTGCTTGAACTTGGCACTGGGCTCTGCTTCTTCATCCAACCCTTGTAGATATTTAAACAAAGGTATGCATCCATTGCTGCGTACAGGATGTGATCTTCATCTAATGTCTTCGACTCCCATGCATGATGAAACTCGTGATGAGGTTTCTTCAGTTTAGTGTACGAAGGATCAATCATGGCTGCTGCCAGGGTCAGCATTGAAGATTGAGAGGAGGACACTAGGCTTGCCTTCTGGAGATCGAAGGGCTGGCCTACAACGAGACCTATCCGACGTAGGACATCCCTGTCGTTCTTAAAGCCTACAGTAACGAATTTCACTCTTTTGTCCTTGAGGAAGTTCTTAAAATCCTGGCACTTAACGTCGGCATGGCATATGTGGTTGACCAAGCAAATGTTATGTACGCAAACCTGGATCATGGTGGGCTTCTTCCTCTCTTCATCCTTTAGATCCTTCTATCGTCCCAGGACTGTGGTGTACTCAACATCTAGCCCAGCGACCCACTCATCCGTTGAACTGTTGAACATGCGTAGGAAGCGAGCAAGCCATGCTTTCACTGTCTCGGATCCACATGTGTAGATGACGATGAACTAGTCGCCGGTGATGGCTCTAACCTGGTACTCAGCTGCGACCATGGAGATTTGGGAGGCCATGGATTTTGGAGGAGGGTTAGGAGAAGTTGAACTGTTGTACCCCGCAAAAAAAACTGGGAGCGAACTAATGTGAAAGGACGGGACGACTGGGAGTAAGGTAGAATACGGGGACGAGTAGGGCGTGCGAACGGCGTGGGGTTGCTGGCTTGCCCAGTGGATAAACGGCTGCAAGCCCCCAAAGAGTTCTCGAGAACTATGCGGGACCCACTAGATGTCATGTCTACTAGACCCATATCTTAGGCCTGACGGTATAGCTTCTGCCTGTTCACACGCCATGCCGGCGCGTGGATGTAACTTCACTTAATTCCGTCAAATGTCGCGCCTCCCACGACCTTCGCCTCCCTCGCGCGGTCGCGCCCTTTGAGACTTCGACCAGCTATAAATGAGCTATTTTTTTGCCTTTTTTTAGACAAGCAATTTTTTTTGCCTACTCCGCATGCATGATACTCCCTCTAGTCCTTTTTACTCCATCAACCATTTGCAAAGTGTTTGACCAAATTTATACTTTTTTTGAACACCACCTTACATTAATTAACCAGCCACACCAGTACACTCATTCGATACAATATTCACCACACAGGGCGGTACATTATTTACAAGAATACCATCTAATCTATTGTCAAAGTTATACTTAGCGATTAAGTGTGCCACCTTATTAGCTGAACGGCTAATCTTTGACAATTGAAGATTGTTGATCAACTTCGAGATGCTCAACGCTTTCATCTTCAGGTCACGCATAGCAGACCTGTCATAGTCCCCCGATGCAAGAGACGCTACCACAAAAGCGCAATCAGTCTCTAAATTTACAGGATTATGAAGAGAAATACCTATGTAGAGATCGGCAATGCAAGCCCTAAGCTCCGCTTCCTCCACGCTTTGACAGGCATCAATGAAATCCCACGACCAAATTTATACTAAAAATATCAATATCTACAATACTGATTATAATGAGTATAAGAACTACGTTTTATAATGAGTGTAAAAATATTGATTTGACATTGTGAATGTTGACACATTTTTCTATAAGTCTGGTGAAAGTAGAGGTACATTGACTTCAGAAAAAACTTAAGTGCACAATGCAGACTAGTTCCTCCGTCCAGGTGTGTGCCATGTCCTATCTTGTCATCACAACAAGGTTAGCTATTAGAGTACCACTACCTCCCTTCTAGTTTAAAGGTCTTGATTCAAAAATTTCACCTACTCTTAGCAAGATAGTAGAGGCGGTGGAATAGTTTTTGAAGTCTGCAAAAGTACTCAACCAGTGCTGACGTTCTTCACAAAAAAATGTGTTTACCAATGCATGCATGAACACTAGTTACTCTAACCCCCCTCTCTGCTTTAATTCTTTGCCACATCAGCATGTTTGCTATTCCCGTGTGCATGATACCAGCTAAGATACCACCATTATGGCCAGCCTTAATCATCGCATGCAATAATTTAGTGCACCTTGAAATATGAACATGTGTGGGGCGTGTATGTTTTTAATGACTTGAGACTATACCTAGCCCGGCATGCAAGATGACTTATTATGCACCGTTCCCCATACCTGCAGGAAGCTCGTTCGTCTCCAAATCTTTTCCTCTCCATGTGTGGAAACAATATGCTTGCCAAACTCTCCTTCTCCCTCCAGCGGTCCCACCACTCCACCCCATGTGAAAAAATCTGCATGCATGACTCTCCTCCCCCACGCTCGTCCAATCTGTTGTGACCAGCAATATTTCCACCCCTTCGCTCCCCCGTAATTTACTCCAACAAATATGCCCACATCGTTGTTACTTAACTGCAGGTGCATTGGGTCACTAACATATGGGCCCAACAGGGGTCTGGCTCACATGTCAGTGACGCAACTGGACCTGCAGTTAAGTCAGTGCAGCTCAGTCCATATCTTACGTAGGTGTGCCATTGCTCGCTATAAATACTGCGCCTCCCACGACATCGCTATCTCCTCCCCCTCACGTTCATGTTCCTCGCTATCTCCTCCCCCTCCCTCTCACGTCGATCCTCCAGCGACTCTGGCATGGTGAACGAGTAGCACGTCTCGTACTTGATGTTCTCCGCCAAGGGCCAGCAGTGACTGCTGCACACATCCGTGAGGTGATGCACCATGTCCGCTGGCGAGCCACAAAACAGCATCGGGCACTCATAGCAGTGGACGAAGGGCTCCTTGGAGGCATCGACCAGGCTGTCCATGAAATGGGAGTGGCTGTAGGGGACGTTGCGCCAGTTGAATATATGAGCAAGTTACTACGAGATTTAATCCGAATAAGCACAAAATAAATCATGAATTCTACCACAATTTCGAACAGGAAGGACAGAAACACATACGGTGCAACGGGAGAAGCACCGTTGGCGTTGAGGTTGTCGCCCATGTCCAAACACCATGTAGACACGGTCTTTGAGCACAGTTCGTAGTCGTTCCACGCTCGGGCATTGAAGTTTGTAACTATTTTAGATTATAATATACTACTCCTCCAGTGCTAGTAGTAGAGCAGAGTCCTACTCTACTACTCTACTCAAGCAAGTTAGGGCATAGCACTGTAGGGAGTACCAGTACTGTGATCACTCAAGCAAGTTGTCCGGCATCGACATGACCCTACGCTGTTGGTATGTGTCTCGTAAGTCAAGCGGCGTGCTGTAGTCATCATCACCTGTCCACTTCCCGCAGCACATGTTCGCTTCTCCATCTTTGTCTGCACATAATCTCGTCCAATCTTCCATCCCCGCTAAGGCGCCTCCCCCCTCGTCTGAAACCCAAGCACTAACAATGGCAGAACCGAGCAGCTTCCGCTGAAAGAGTGGCTGGAATTCGCTCCCCACAGAGGTAATCAAGCTCATTGTTTCGCGTGTGGACAATCTCAGTACCATGTCGTTCACCGCGTGCTCGTCGGGGCTGTACCATTTACTCAAAGCCCTCAGGCCGGAGCTTTTTAAGCTAGCTCCTTGCTTGCTGATGCCGCCTGATCTTCAGAAATGGCGTGTCACGCAGCATAACGATCGTAGGGTGCCGAGCATCAACCCCCTTGACTGTGATCCGATCCCCGTCAGCCTCAACTACATTAACGGTATGTACTGGGTCGGCATGAACATGTCTCGGATGGTGCTCGTCGACGGTCACGGCAGCTGGATGCCCGTGGAGGTCTACACCCGGCAATTGATCCCCCTTCCTTCGATTAACACTGCATTGCTTTGGCACCGCGGCCTAGAATACTCGGAATCTTACAGTAGCCAACATGATACCAAGTTTGATTTGCTCAAGGTTGTAATCTGCCAAGTGCCCACAAGATCTGCGAATTATAAAGACTTCAGGCTAATTGCATTCTTCAACCACGGTCTCGCCTATCTGACAGGTCACAGCGGTAAGTGGATAAATCTGCACGTCCATCGCAGGATCATACATCCTCCATGGTTCTCTGATGCCATTGAACACAAGAGCTTCATTTACGCTGTCGACTCCTTCTATGGCTGGACGTATTGCTGGCCTACTCCAGTCATCGCTACAAATGGCTGTTACAGCAGTATGTTAATTTTCTATGATATCATGATGGCTTGCTTATACATTTTCTGAAAAAATATTCATGCTCATAACATGCTATTCTTAAGATTGACTAAATCAAGAGCCCTTTTCTATTTGACTCCAACTTGATATGATGTTGTACGCCGCCTGGTGTCCCTACACTTCCTAATCCCGGAACCTTTCAAAGAAAAGTGGCATTGCAGTTGCAGGTGGTTCCTGGCTCGATCAGACGACGGCGAAAGATTGATGATCGTTCGCACGTACCGGACGTGTTATTTCGTGGAATACAGTCACAGTCACTGCAAGGTCTTCGAGCAGGATCCCAGCTTCTCTGGGCCTTCAGAAATTTTTGACTGGAGGCTGGTAACTAGCCTTGGTACACGCTCTCTTTTTGTCGGACTGAATTATCCGATTAACCAGGAGATGGCAGCGCGGTTTCGTTCATCAGGCAAAACTGTGTGTACACAGCGTACCATGCGTCTCTGCATGCACCATACCCTGATATGTGCCGCCAAGCTCTACAGCCCAAAGTAGGAGAGAGGGTCACAAGTATCAGACTTCGACCTGCTGGCTGGAGTTTCCCCCGTCACGCACCCATCTGGTTCAAGCCGTCAGCCAATCTCCACAGCTTAATAAATAGTAACGTCTAACTGAGCCAGTTAATTAGATGCGTACACTTGGTGTAGTAGGATCTTTACTTAGTTTGATGCATACACTTGTTCTTTTTTGGTAGCCCTTTTGTAATGATGGTTGATGTTTGGTTTGGAAGAGAGAGCTGCATCTTCACTCTTCTGGCCTGCTTACTACTTCTGTTGCACCCCCAGCCCTGGTTGTTGCTGCTGCTTTTAATGTACAATCAGTAGTATATTTCATCTGTTGGTTGAATAAATGTGTTGTTAGAACGACAAACACAATGTTTTGGAAGTCATTGCACGGTTCGATCCTTTAGTGCCCCGTACCGTATGTAGTGCATACTATTTTTCGTACGGAACACATTTTCCACTTGTTGATAACATGCAGCCCACTGATGAAGGCCCAATAGAGAAGCCCATAATTAACTGGAAGGGAGGCTCTCAAATGAATCCGGCTCAGGTACATGCTCATGGTCCCCTAAGCATAAATAAGTAAGTAAATAAATAAATAAATAAATAAAGCTAAATGCTCATGCACCAGTTTTTTGGGAAAATAGGTAGCCCAGTATTTCTTTTTGAAGAAATACCCAAGCTAGGCCTATTTGCTTTCTCTGAATTACTGGGCTGCAAATCTTTCAAGACGAGGAGGGATGCATTCCGGGCTGGCTTAAGAGTATGGTCAATGTCTGTTAAAAGTAATATCAAAAGGGGTTGAAAATTTCCAAAAAATTTATAGCAAATGGGATATAAGTTTCTTTTTTTGTTTTTGTTCTTCACTGATATCTTATACGTATTTCATTGGATTTAACATGACATAGTACTAATTTATTTTTAAATTTGTTTTAGTATGGCTATTAATTTTTGGATTAAGAATATTTCGCCCCCCAGCAAAAATTTGCGAATTTTCAAAATTTCCCACATATTTAGTTAATTTTTTGACCCTGGTATTGACCAGAAAATGGCCAGCAATTCTAAAAATGGAAAACAGACTACAATAAATTCCATATGAATTAGAAAATGAGTAAAATTATAAAAATAATAGTAAATGGGTTGTACACGCCACATATTTCGAGGCTGACTTGTTTACGCAAGGCTTTGTCAGTGAACACATGATTCTAGCAGCAGTGACTGTTGGATGTCCATCCAACGGCCGACGAGCTTCTTCAATCTCTGATCTTCCCGCTCCAGCCGCCTAAACTAGTGCTGGCGGGACTGCCTGCTCCCTCCTCTTGTGGCCTGCTGTGATGCCACGCAGGCTTCCCTGGCCCACCCTACTCCCTCCGCTGGCCTGGCCGCATGCAATCAACTGCCTCCTTATTACGCGAAAAAAATGATTCCTCCCATTGACATCTGGGGCGCACCGGTTGGGAGGCTGACCTATGGGCCTACTAAGTTGATGCGTACGTAGGGCTTGTCAACTTAGTCAACAAACGATTCTAGCAGCAGTAACCGTTGGATTTGAGTCGAACGGTCCTGCTGCTTCTTCAATCGCTGCTCTTCTTGCACCAGCCGCCCAAACCAGCGCCGGGGAGACCGCCTGGTCCTGCCTCCAGTGGCCGGTTGTGGTGCCGTTGAGGCCTCATCGCCCCCCTACTACTCCCACCGCTAGCCAGGCCCTGCGGCGATGGCAGCCTCACACCGCAGCCGAACCAGTGAACCCTCGTACTCCTCTCCGCGTGGGCATCCACTGCCGCGTCTTCCCCGGCTCCGCGTCGTTCCCTTCCTAGGCCTCGCCGTCGTACACCGCCTTGGTGCTCTCGGCGCGGCGTGGTCAATGTGGTCAATGACATTCCATCGGAAGAGTACTGTACGTGGAGAGGCTGACAGCTGGGTCCACGGCCACAGCCCAGTTTTTTTGTGATTTGCGTAAGTCGCTTTGTCAGGCCTGTTGGGCCGCAAATCTTTCAAGACGAGGAGAGCTTTCATTCGGCTGGCCGAGAAAATGGCCCATCAGTAATGAGAAATGGGATGTACATTTTAAAACATATCAAACCCGCAATTAGTTTCAAATATCTTTTTTCTCATTTCGAGATTTTAAATTACATTAATTTTTATGCGTGGAGAATTTGTTGGATTTTATATTTATATACATTTATTTTTAAAATTAGTTTGAATGTGAGTCGAAATTTCGGGATTAAAAACAGTTCGGACCGCACCGAAATATGCAAAATTTCGTATAATTTTTTAACCGTGGCCACAATATGGGCTGTAATGCTAACAAAAAGAATATGGGCTCCAAAAAAACCTTAATAATTAGCAAATGGGCCGTAAATTATTAGAAATAATGGCAGATGGGATGTATGCTGTTTTCCACAAATTTGAGGCTTTCCTAAAAATGGGTTGACGCACAAGCAGTGACTGTTGGATGGCCATCCAACGGCCGTCGTGCTTCTTCAATCTCTGCTCTTCCTGCTCCAGCCGCTCAAACAAGCGCCGACGGGACTACCTGCTCCCTCCTCCCCGCGGTCGGCTCTGCTGCCGTGCAGGCCTCACCGCCCCACCGTACTCCCATCGCTGGCCTAGCCATCCCTCTACTCACCCACACCTGCTGTTATTCTCTGGCGACGGCAGACGAACCAGTAAACCCTCGTATAGTCGTATTCCCCTCCGCGTGGGAAACAACCGCCGAGTCTTCCCTGCCTCCGTGTTGTTCCCTTCCTAGGCCTCGCCATCGTCCACCGCCCTAGTGCTCTCGGCGCGGCCTGGTCAACATGGTCAACGATCGACATGCATCTAAAGTGGACTGTACGTGGAGAGGCCGACAGCTGGGTCCACGGCCGCACGCAAGGAAATGCCTCCTTATTACGCGCAAAATAATGATTCCTCCACCTGACATCAGGGACCCACCGAAAGGGCCTCTGTATTTCGCGAAAAAACGTTACCGCCGCTGACAGCTCGGACCCACCAGCTATATCTATGCACGCAAGGAAGTGCCTCCTTATTACGCACCAAAAAAATGAATACTCCCCTGTTAGCTGGGACCTAGTATAGTGGCAGGCTGACTTGTGGGCCTACTAAGTTGACAGGGACGGAGGGCTTTGTCAACTTAGTCAATATGCACGATTCTAGCTCCAGTGACCATACGATGTCCATCCAACGGCCGTAGTGCTTCTTCAACCTCTGGTCTTCTTGATCCAACCGCCCAAACCAGTGCCGGTCATGCCTCGTGCTCTTGCCTCCCGTGGCTGGCTGTGATGCGGCGGAGGCCTCACCACCCCCTACTACTCCCACCGCTGGCCAGGCCATCCCTCTACTCACCCACACCCCCTGTTATTCTGCGGCGACGGCAGCCTCACACCGCAGCGAACCAGAGAGCCCTCGTACTCCTCTACGCATGGGCATCCACTGCCGCGTCTTCCCTGGCTCTGCGTCATCCCCTTCCTAGGCCTCACCGTTGTCCACCGCCCTGGTGCTCTCGGCACGGCGTGGTCAACATGGTTAAGGAACGGCTTCCATCGGACGTGGACTGTACGTGGAGAGGCTGACAGCTGGGTCCACGGCCGCAGCAAGGAAGTGCCTCCTTATTACGTGCAAAATAATTATTCTGCCACCTAACAGTGGGGACCCACTGATACGTCTCCATCGTATCTATAATTTTTGATTGTTCCATGCCAATATTCTACAACTTTCATATACTTTTGGCAACTTTTTATACTATTTTTGGGACTAACATATTGATCCAGTGCCCACTTCCAATTCTTGTTTGTTGCATGTTTTTTGTTTCGCAGAATATCCATATCAAACGGAGTCCAAACGGAATAAAACTGACGGAAATTTTTTTTGGAATATATATGATTTTTTGGAAGAAAAATCCACGCGAGACGGTGCCCGAGGTGGCCACGAGGCAGGAGGGCGCGCCTGCCCCCCCCCCTAGGCACGCCCCTGACCCTCATGGGCCACCCGTAATGCGGTTGATTCCCTTCTTTCGCCGCAAGAAAGCTAATTTCCGGATAGAGATTGTGTCAAAATTTCAGCCCAATCAGAGTTACGGATCTCGGGGAATATAAGAAACGGTGAAAGGGAAGAATCTGAGAACGCAAAAACAGAGAGAGACAGAGAGACGGATCCAATCTCGGAGGGGCTCTCGCCCCTCCCGTGCCATGGAGGCCATGGACCAGAGGGGAAACCCTTCTCCCATCTAGGGAGAAGGTCAAGGAAGAAGAAGAAGGAGGGGGGCTCTCTCCCCCTCGCTTCCGGTGGCACCGGAGTGCCACCGGGGGCCATCATCATCACCGCGATCTACACCAACACCTCCACCATCTTCACCAACATCTCCATCACCTTCCCCCCTCTATCTACAGTGGTCCACTCTCCCGCAACCCGTTGTACCCTCTACTTGAACATGGTGCTTTATGCTTCAGATTATTATCCAATGATGTGTTGCCATCCTATGATGTCTGAGTAGATTTTCGTTGTCCTATCCGTGGTTGATGAATTGATATGATTGATTTAATTTGCTTGTGGTTATGTTGCTGTCCTTTGGTGCCCATCATATGATTGCGCGCATGGATCACACCCTAGGGTTAGTTGTATGTTGATAGGACTATGTATTGGAGGGCAAGAGTGACAGAAGCTTCAACCTAGCATAGAAATTGATGCATACGGGATTGAAGGGGGACCAATTTATCTTAATGCCATGGTTGGGTTTTACCTTAATGAACATTAGTAGTTGCGGATGCTTGCTAATAGTTCCAATCATAAGTGCATAGAATTCCAAGTCAGGGATGACATGCTAGCAGTGGCCTCTCCCACATAATACTTGCTATCGGTCTAGTAAAGAAGTCAATTGCTTAGGGGCAATTTCGCAACTCCTACCACCACTTTTCCACACTCGCTATATTTACTTTATTGTTTCTTTATCTAAACAGCCCCTACTTTTTATTTACGTACTCTTTATTATCTTGCAAACCTATCCAACAACACCTACAAAAAACTTCTAGTTTCATACTTGTTCTAGGTAAAGCGAACGTCAAGCGTGCGTAGAGTTGTATCGGTGGTCGATAGAACTTGAGGGAATATTTGTTCTACCTTTAGCTCCTCGTTGGGTTCGACACTCTTACTTATCGAAAACTGTTGCGATCCCCTATACTTGTGGGTTATCAAGACCTTTTTCTGGCGTCGTTGCCGGGGAGCAATAGCGTGGGGTGAATATTCTCGTGTGTGCTTGTTTGCTTTATCACTAAGTAATTTTTATTTGCTATTCTTAGTTGTTCTTTATCTTTAGTTATGGATATGGAACACGAAATACCAGAAAATTAGGTGTACTTGCTACTCATGGAGATGGGGAACCTCCTAAAACCCTTGATGTTGGTTTTGTGAAAAATATTATGTACTACTTTAATAATCCTCAGAAAACCCCATTCAATTATGTAATGGGAGTAACGTTGGATCAATGTGAATACTTTAGGGATTACCGTTTGACACAAAAAGGGAAACTATTATGGGATCAAATTCATATATTGAATTGGTATGCTAGGCAACTATGCCTGAGATATGATTATACTTGTTGCTCTAAGGTGAAGACTCCACACCTTCCCTTTTCATGTGATTTTAATGATAATGAAACCTTAGCTTCTTATGCTAATGGTATATATGATTACTATGATGTGGAACAAATAGAAGAATTTGTTGCTTTTATGGGTGCTTATGAAATTGAATCTATGTTTAAAGAGTTTGAAGATTTTGATGATGCTGTTTATAGACCTGAAAATTTAGCTATCCTGAAATATTGTTATGAGAATTATGAATACAATTACGAAATTAATGCGCTTATTAAGAAAGTCTCCGCTTTCCAAGAAAAGACTAATATTTTGCAGGAATCTATGGAAGAAGAAGTTGATGAAACTGTGAGCTCATTGGATGAAAAAGATGAGGAGGAGAGCGAAGAACAAAAGGAGGAAGAGCGGATTAGCTACCCGTGCCCACCTTCTAATGAGAGTAACTCTTCAACTCATACCTTGTTTAATTTCCCTTCGTGCTTACCGAAGGATGATTGCTATGATGACTATTATGATCCCGTTGATTCTTTTGAAATATCCCTTTTTGATGATGCTTGCTATGCTTGTGGCCAAGATGCCAATATGAATTATGCTTATGGAGATGAACTTTCTATATTTCCTTATGTTAAACATGAAATTTTTTCTATTGCACCCACACATGATAGTCCTATTATCTTTTTGAATTCTCCAAACTACACTATATCGGAGAAGTTTGCTCTTATTAAGGAATATATTGATGGGTTGCAATTTACCGTTGCACATGATGATTTTGATGAATATAATATGCATGTGCTTGCTTCTCCTACTTGCAATTATTATGAGAGAGGAACTATATCTCCACCTCTCTATGTTTCCAATACAATAAAATTGCAAGAAACTGCTTATGCTATGCATCGGCCTTTACTTTGTGTGCATGAATTGTTCTTTTATGACATGCCGATGCATAGGAAGAGAGTTAGACTTTGTTGTTATATGATATATGTTGCTTTGTGCTCACTACTAAATGCCAAATCATTGCTAATTAAAATTGGCTTTGATATACCTTGGGATCCGGGTGGATCCATTACTTGAGCACCATATGCGTAGCTTAATGGCTTTAAAGAAAGTGCTGCCAGGGAGACAACCCAGAAGTTTTAGAGAGTCATTTATTTCTTTTGTGTGATTTTATAAAGTTTAGAAATAAAAATAATGTGCCAAGGTTTGCCTTTAGGATGTTTACATTTGCTTGATGGTTTGTACGGTGCAGGACAGAAACTTTGGCTGTAGTGCGCGATTTTATATTTTTAGCTGGAACGTCAGATGGTTCTGATTATTTTTGAAATGTCTTCCTATACAAATTGTTTACTTTTCCTAATTTTGGTAGAATTTTTCAAGTATGATAAGTATGGTGAATGTTTAGATTATTACAGACTGTTCTGTTTTAGACAGACTCTATTTTTGATGCATAGTTTGCTTGTTTTGATGAAACCATCGATTCATATCAGTGGTTAAGCCATGAAAAAGTTATATTACAGTGGAAACAATGCAAAAACAAAATATGAATTGGTTTGCAACAGTACTTAGAGTAGTGATTTGCTTTATTATACTAACGGATCTTACCGAGTTTTCTGTTGAAGTTTTGTGTGGATGAAGTGTTCGATGATCGAGAAGGTCTCGATGTGAGAAGAAGGAAGAGAGGCAAGAGCTCAAGCTTGGGAATGCCCGAGGCACCCCAAGTAAATATTCAAGGAGACTCAAGCATCTAAGCTTGGGGATGCCCCGGAAGGCATCCCCTCTTTCTTCAACAAGTATCGGTATGTTTTCGGATTCGTTTCGTTCATACGATATGTGCAATCTTGGAGCGTCTTTTGCATTTATTTTTATTTTTTCTTTTATGCACCATGCTGGTATGAGATAGTCCCTGGTTGATTTATAGAATGCTCTATGCACTTCACTTATATCTTTTGAGTATGGCTTTACAGAATGCTTCATGTGCTTCACTTATATCTATTGAAGTTTGGATTGCATGTTTCTCTTTACATAGGAAACCGCCATTTGTAGAATGCTCTTTTGCTTCACTTATATTTGTTAGAGCGTGGGCATATCTTTTTTAGAAAGAATTAAACTCTCTTGCTTCACTTATATCTATTTAGAGAGATGACAGGAATTGGTCATTCACATGGTTAGTCATAAAATCCTACATAAAACTTGTAGATCACTGAATGTGATATGTTTTATTCCTTGCAATAGTTTTGCGATATAAAGATGGTAATATTAGATTCATGCTAGTGGGTAGTTGTGGATTGTAGAAATACTTGTGTTGAGGTTTGTGATTCCCGTAGCATGCACATATGGTGAACCGTTATGTAACGAAGTTGGAGCATGAGGTATTTATTGATTGTCTTCCTTATGAGTGGCGGTCGGGGACTAGCGATGGTCTTTTCCTACCAATCTATCCCCCTAGGAGCATGCGCGTAGTACTTTGTTTCGATGAATAATAGATTTTTGCAATAAGTATGTGAGTTCTTTATGACTAATGTTGAGTCCATGGATTATACGCACTCTCACCCTTCCATCGTTGCTAGCCTCTCTAGTACCGCGCAAATTTTGCCGGTACCATAAACCCACCATATATCTTCCTCAAAACAGCCACCATACCTACCTATCATGGCATTTCCATAGCCATTCCGAGATATATTGCCATGCAACTTCCATCATCATCATATACATGACTTGAGCATTCATTGTCATATTGCTTTGCATGATCGTAAGATAGCTAGAATGATGTTTTCATGGCTTGTCCGTTTTTTGATGTCATTGCTACGCTAGATCATTGCACATCCCGGTACACCGCCGGAGGCATTCATATAGAGTCATATCTTTGTTCTAGATATCGAGTTGTAATATTGAGTTGTAAGTAAATAAAAGTGTGATGATCATAATTATTAGAATATTGTCCCATGTGAGGTTATCAAAATAAAAGTGGCCAAAGAAGCCCCACAAAAAAGAGGCCAAAGAAGCCTACAAAAAATGAAAAAAATGAAAAAAAAAATGAGAGAAAAAGAGAGAAGGGGCAATGATACTATCCTTATACCACACTTGTGCTTGAAAGTAGCACCATGTTCTTCATATAGAGAGTCTCTTGAGTTATCACTTTCATATACTAGTGGGAATTTTCATTATAGAACTTGGCTTGTATATTCCAATGATGGGCTTCCTCAAATGCCCTAGGTCTTCATGAGCAAGAAGGTTGGATGCACACCCACTTAGTTTCAGTTTGAGCTTTCAGATACTTATAGCTCTGGTGCATCCGTTGCATGGCAATCCCTACTCATTCACATTGATATCTATTGATGGGCATCTCCATAGCCCGTTGATACGCCTAGTTGATGTGAGACTATCTTCTCCCTTTTGTCTTCTCCATAGCCACCATTCTATTCCACCTATAGTGCTATGTCCATGGCTCACGCTCATGTATTGCGTGAAAGTTGAAAAGGTTTGAGAACGTCAAAAGTATGAAACAATTGCTTGGCTTGTCATCGGGGTTGTGCATGATGTGAGTATTTTGTGTGAAGAAGATGGAGCATAGCCAGACTATATGATTTTGTAGGGATAACTTTCTTTGGCCTTGTTATTTTGAAAAGACATGATTGCTTTATTAGTAGGCTTGAATATTATTGTTTTTATGTCAAATGATAGACTATTGCTTTGAATCACTCGTATCTTAATATTCATGCCATGATTAGACATATGATCAAGATTATGCTAGGTAGCATTCCACATCAAAGATTATATTTTTTATCATTTACCTACTCGAGGACGAGCAGGAATTAAGCTTGGGGATGCTGATACGTCTCCGTCGTATCTATAATTTTTGATTGTTCCATGCCAATATTCTACAACTTTCATATACTTTTGGCAACTTTTTATACTATTTTTGGGACTAACATATTGATCCAGTGCCCAGTGTCAGTTCCTGTTTGTTGCATGTTTTTTGTTTCGCAGAATATCCATATCAAACGGAGTCCAAACGGAATAAAAACTGTCGGAGATTTTTTTTGGAATATATATGATTTTTGGGAAGAAAAATCCACGCGAGACGGTGCCCGAGGTGGCCACGAGGCAGGAGGGCGCGCCTGCCCCCCTCCCCCAGGCGCGCCCCTGACCCTCGTGGGCCACCCATAAGGTTGTTGATACCATTCTTTCGCCACAAGAAAGCTAATTACCGGATAGAGATCGTGTCAAAATTTCAGCCCAATCGGAGTTACGGATCTCCGGGAATATAAGAAACGGTGAAAGGGAAGAATCTGAGAACGCAGAAATAGAGAGAGACAGAGAGACAGATCCAATCTCGGAGGGGCTCCAACCCCTCCCTTGCCATGGAGGCCATGGACCAGAGGGGAAACCCTTCGCCCATCTAGGGAGAAGGTCAAGGAAGAAGAAGAAGTAGGGGGGCTCTCTCCCCCTCGCTTCCGGTGGCACCGGAGTGCCACCGGGGGCCATCATCATCACCGCGATCTACACCAACACCTCCACCATCTTCACCAACATCTCCATCACCTTCCCCCTCTATCTACAGCGGTCCACTCTCCCACAACCCGCTATACCCTCTACTTGAACATGGTGCTTTACGCTTCATATTATTATCCAATGATGTGTTGCCATCCTATGATGTCTGAGTAGATTTTCGTTGTCCTATCGGTGGTCGATGAATTGCTATGATTGATTTAATTTGCTTGTGGTTATGTTGATGTCCTTTGGTTCCCATCATATGATTGCGTGCGTGGATCACACCCTAGGGTTAGTTGTATGTTGATAGGACTATGTATTGGAGGGCAAGAGTGACAGAAGCTTCAACCAAGCATAGAAATTGATGCATACGGGATTGAAGGGGGGCCAATTTATCTTAATGCTATGGTTGGGTTTTACCTTAATGAACATTAGTAGTTGCGGATGCTTGCTAATAGTTCCAATCATAAGTGCATAGAATTCCAAGTCAGGGATGACATGCTAGTCAGGGATGACATGCTAGCAGTGGCCTCTCCCACATAATACTTGCTATCGGTCTAGTAAAGTAGTCAATTGCTTAGGGGCAATTTTGCAACTCCTACCACCACTTTTCCACACTTGCTATATTTACTTTACTGTTTATTTATCTAAACAGCCCCTACTTTTTATTTACGTACTCTTTATTATCTTGCAAACCTATCCAACAACACCTACAAAGAACTTCTAGTTTCATACTTGTTCTAGGTAAAGCGAACGTCAAGCGTGCGTAGAGTTGTATCGGTGGTCGATAGAACTTGAGGGAATATTTGTTCTACCTTTAGCTCCTCGTTGGGTTCGACACTCTTACTTATCGAAAACTATTGTGATCTCCTATACTTGTGGGTTATCACCCACCGGACGGGCCATCGTATTTCGTGAAAAAAATGTTTCCCCCCTGATTGCTGGGACCCACCAGCTACACCCTCGCACGCAAGGAAGTGCGTCCGGGCAAAAAAATGATCCGCCCCCCTGACTGCTGGGACCCACCAGCTACATCTTCGCACGCAAGGAAGTGCCTGACAGTCGGGACCCACCTGGTCGAAGCGTACGTAGCGTTGTCATTTTGGTCGCGAACGTGTATGTACATACTGGTCGATGTAGAGGCCGGCACGCACGTGTCGTAGTAGAGGCGTGCACGTCTCATAGTAGAGGCGCGCACGTAGCATGTACACGTACGTACAACGGCCAGGGTGCAAGAAAGAAAATACGGCCACGTATGTGTACATACGGGCGGGGTCTCGAATGCCTACTCGCGCATACGTATGGCCAGGGCTCGTGTACATGGCTGGGTCGGAACGGAGAAACAGCATCGTCGTCGTGTTCATGGGGAGGCAACGGAATGCGTCGTGTTCATGGGGAGGCAACGGAATGCGTCGTGTTCATGGGGAGGCAACGGAATGCGTCGTGTTCATGGGGAGGCAACGGAATGCGTCGTGTTCATGGGGAGGCAACGGAATGCGTCGTGTTCATCGGGAGGCAACGGAATGCGTCGTGTTCATCGGGAGGCAACGGAATGCGTCGTGTTCATCGGGAGGCAACGGAACGCGTGGGAGCCAACCGGCTGGGTCGGAACGGAATGCGTGGTCGTGTTAATCGGGAGGGCTTGGACGGAACAGGCGATGGAAACGAGGCCTGGCGTACCGCAGAACGGAGGAAACAGACCTCCTACAGTCGAAACGGGGGTCCTGTTGATCGGGAAGGGTGTGGCGTACTGCAAAACGGAGGAAACGGACCTCCTATGGTTGAAACGGGTGTCCTGTTGATCGGGAGGGGTATGGCGTACCGCAAAACGGACGAAACGGACCTCCTACGGTCGAAACGGTGGTCCTGTTCATCGGGAGGGGTGTGGCGTACCGCAAAATGGGACTCCACGGGATACTGTTCATCTCCACCGTCGACCTCCTCCAGCCTCCACGGGATCCTGTTCATCCAGCCTCCACCGCGCGCTACTCCACTGGCTACTGTTCAACCACCCCTCCACCGTCTACTGTTCATCCAGCCCTCCACACCACGGGGTCCTGTTCAACCACCCCTCCACGGGCACCCCTCCACCGTCTACTGTTCATCCAGCCCTCCACCACACCACGGGGTCATGTTCATCCAGAGGCAACGCCACCGCTCACTGTTCATCCAACCCCCCCCCCCCCCCCCCGCCCCCCGCAACACTCACTGTTCATCCAATCGATCGGCTTCAGTTAGCAGCAGTAGCGAAGGAATCGCGCGATCAGGTTCAGTTAACAGCCATCGATCGATCGCTCGAGTTCAGTAACGCGTAGCCTGCAGTGCAATCGCTCGGGTTCAGTTAGAGCCCAACGCCTCGCTTGGGTTCAGTTAGAGCCAACGCCTCGCACACACGCGCGTACGTGTACGAGAGAAACGCGCATCTCTCGGTCCTGACCTCCCACCGTAACCGGGAACTCCCTGAAATTTTCCTCACCCTCGCTCCTACCATGGTTCTTTCCGTCATGGATGGCCCAAAGAATGCCATGCAGCTGCGTCTCCAGCCCGCCCAGGACGAAAAGCCCATTTTCTGTCATGATTTTTTGTCATAGAAGTAGGAGCCCATCACATCTATGATGATACCGGGTTTTTCACAATTATCGTCATAGAAATGTCATATATATGTATGACAGAAAAAAATTGTTCAGCCCAAAATGTCACGGATGTGTCTTTTTTTTGTAGTGTGACATGTATGATCATAACATAAACACTGTAATTTATCAGTACGTAACTATAATTGTTCACCACGCTATGTTATTTGGAGAGATGTCACCAGGGAAGTTATAGATCCCTTTACCAAGAGTGGAACAAAACACCAGGCATAAGGCCGAGCCTTCCACCCTTTACCAAGTATATAGATGCATTAATTAAATAAGAGATATTGTGATATCCCAACATATCCATGTTCCAACATGGAACAAACTTTAACTTCACCTGCAACTAGCAACGCTGTAAGAGGGGCTGAGCAAAAGCGGTAACATAGCCAAACAACGGTTTGCTAGGAAGGTGGGTTAGAGGCTTGACATGGCAACATAGGAGGCATGATATAACAAGTGGTAGGTAGCGCGACATAGCGATAGAGCGAACAACTAGCAAGAAAAGATAGAAGTGATTTCGAGGGTATGGTCATCTTGCCTAAGATCCCGCAAGGAAGAAGAACGAGTCCAAGAAGAAGAAAAATGGACATAGTCGAACGGATCCTCACAACTTCGGAACGAAACCGAAGCTAACGAGAGAAGCAACCCGGAAAGAAGCAAGCAACATAGTAAACAACCATCACATTAACAAGGCATGATGCACAACCAAGTATGATGCATGTCCGGTTTAATGAGGCATGGCATGGCAAAGTGCACAAACAATACTAGAAATTAAGTGCAGCTCAATATGCAACGAGTTGCGTATTGCCGAAACACCACATCAATTATTTAGTTCTCTCTCGTTTACGTACCCAACAATAAATGTTAATAAACATGGCAAGGGGTGAAGCATATGAAAACTACATATCTAGGCAAGTTTAAATGAGGCCGGAACAACAAACAACAATTCCGGAAAATCCCCATGTGCATATTCTAAGGTTGGTACTGTTCTGCCCTAAACCATATTTTAGAGTTGTTAAACATGCAAAGTAACGCCACCATGTTAAATTATGCATGTTTCTACCCCATATACATATAAAGTGTATTTAAGAAGGAGCTACGAGTATTAAGTTATGAAATAAAACATTTTAGCAGGTTATTTAAGAAAATGTAAACAAACAGCATTTTAAACATTTTAAACATGCATGAAAGTTGGATATTATGAAACTACACAAAATTCTAAGCATGTTACATATATAAAACATTTTAATATGATGCACGGTTCATGAGTTATTAAATGCATGATGTTTGAGGGCTTATCTGCAAAACTGCAAACTCTTGGAAAATTTGGGAATTCACTGGACTGGAAAAAAATATGCATGGGCCGAATTCGGCTGGCCCAGCAGTGCATAGGAGAGGGATGGAGGGGCTGCTCACCCATGGGCCTCTTGGGCCGGCGGATATGGGCTGGGGCGTGGGAGGTGGCCCATCAGAGGGGCTCGACGGACCTCCTCCTCTGCTCCAGGCGAGCAGGAGGCCATGGCGGCGGTGGGATGACGAGAAGAGGCAGGGGTCTGGTGGGAGGGAGCATATCCGGGTGGAGAGGCGCGGATCCGGGCGCGAGGTGCCCGTTTTCGGTGGTGGCGACGTCCGGCAGTGCACGCCGGTGTGAGGGGCGAGCTCCATGGAGGCCCTGTCCATGTTGGCTGAGGGAGAGCATGTCAGAGAGAGATGAGGCAGGAGGAAGGAGAAGGAAGCTAGAGGCGGGCGCGACGTGACCTGCTAGTCACCGGCAGGGGGCTTGTCGACGTCAGCTCGCCGACCGACGCGAAGGGACGGTGGCGCTCGGGCGCAGGAGGCTCGAGGGGAGCGGGCTCTTGCGGCTGCGGGCGGCGATGCGGGCTTGTCCGGGCCCAGATGGGCTCGGGCAGGCCCCAATCTGGGTCGGCGCAAGATGGGAGGAGGGAGGCGCTGGCAGGGCACGTGGCGCGCTGCCACTGGCCATAGGCGGCGGCGGCGGGTTCAGGTGGCGGCTCGCCCGCTGGGGCAGCGCCAAGTGGCGGCGGCGAGTTAGGCCAGCACGGAATGCGAGGTGGAGGTGGGAGGAGGCTGGTGGCGCTCTGATTTTGAGGAGGGAGTTGTCTGCTGCCAAAAATGGAAGGGGAGGCTTCCTTTTATAAGCAGGGTTAGGGTTTGAGGGGTTAGAAGGGGTTTTCGGACCGTGTGATCGCCATCGGACGGCTCCGGGCATGAGGAGGGGTAGGTGGGCTGAGAGGAGAGGAAAGAAGGCAGCCCGGCAACCGTTTCTGGAGACCGAAAATGTCCGACGTTTTGACCGACTATAATGCCGCTATAGTTAACCGTTAGGGCGTCAAACGGACTCCGAATGCGGTGAAACTTGGCAGGCGACCTACTGGCAACATAACAACACCGCAAGCCAACTTTCATCCCATTCCGAGAACATTTTATGGCCACTTATAAAATAATATTTCGGACGTGTCGCGGGCGCATGCAAGTGTGGTTGGGCTTAGAACGGACAACAGACGGAACTGGGGGACCCGGACTGATGCAAGTTTTGAAAACATGATGATGCAGTGCACATGATGACATGGCAAGATGCAACACGCAAGCAAATGACATGGCAACAACGCGCATAACTGGAAGACACCTGGCGCAACGGTCTCGGAGCGTTACAGAAAAGCACCAAAACTTATTTATGCCCAAAAGCTTACAACAAAAGTTTCTCGAAGCAGGTAGCCCCAAAAATGGTGATTTTTTGGCATGCGCCATGCCATGGCCTATGTTGAGTGCAGAAAAAGTTTCAAGGCCAATAGAGGAACTGGTCCCACACCTCCACAATCTAGACAATCCCATATGAACTTGTCCGACCTTCCGGCATCACCAAGCCAACTCCTGCTTGGACTTGGCCTCTCTTTGATTTGTGATGATCCTATTACCTAGTCCAGCACAAAAAATGAACAATGGGTGGCTCCTTACAAATAAATGCTAGGGCTAGCCGCAGCGGGGCCCACCAGGGAGGGGGCACACGAAATCGGGTGAGGAAATTTTAGAACCACTTACTCCTTTTGCATGGGTTACTAACATGGGTATAGAAGGGTGGTTTGGTTAGGAAAAATTCAGACAGAGTGGAGCATGGGGTACTAACATGGGTATAGAAGGGTGGCCCCTTTCGAAGAAAAGCTAGGGCTAGACGTAGCGGGGACCGCCGGAGAGAGTGGGGCATGAAATTGTGAGATGAAGTTTTGCATGACGGCCTAATTAACATTGGTTTACAAGGGTGGTTTTATGACAAAAAAAGGCAATGCACTTTGAAGTGACACATCCTTCACAAACCGAACCATCCAGCGGGAAGTTCCAGGGCTTCAGTGTGAACCCCTTCCTGTGTTGCCGAGCCGACTCATGCTTGGTCTTGGCCTCTCGTTGGGTTTGTGATGATCTTGTGACTTTATTCCAACAAAAACAAGAATAAAAGTAACATGGGTGGCCCCTTCAATGAAAAGTTAGGGCTAGATGTCGCGGGGCTTGCCGGAGAGAGGGGCACACAACATCACGCAGCGAAGTTTCAGAACTACTGCCCCATTTGCATGGGGTCCTAATATGGGTATACATGCGTGGTTTGATGAGGACAAAGTCAATACACAACTTTGAAATGACACCTCCTTCACAAATCGCACCATCCAGTAGGAAGTTTCTAGGATCCAGTGTGAGACTCCCCCTTCCGATGCCGCCGATTCTACTCCTGCTTGGAGTTGGCTTCTCTTTAGGTTTGTCATGATCCTGTGACCTACCTCAACATAAACAAGGACATCGTGGAGCCTGCCGGAGAGGGGGCACATGAAATCACACAAGCAAGTGTTTGCTGAGAATCGGAGCGATCAACTACAAACAAAAGGGTTATTGCATCCCTTTCTACTTAAGAGTCTAATTAATAGTGGTTAGGTTTCAGAATGTTAGTTCTATATGGAGTAAGTACAAACATTATCTTCCATTACATGCAGATCTAACACAACAAAAAACATAGCAAAACGTGTTAAGTCCACAGCTTAGTCCACCGCATAGAAAGTTCTGCAGGTGGACGATACACATACACACTAACTTCGAGGTTGCATTGGCCCCTCACAGTTTCTTCTTCTTGTCTTTGTCTATACCAAGATAGAATATGGACGCCGATAAGTGCCACACGTGTGGGCGTTAGGGAGTCTGCCCACACATTTTGTATGGTGTATAAGAGGAACAGCCCACACACCTACGTGTGGGCAAAAACAAGTAATGCCCACACACCTCCTTTTTTTCCCTCCCGATCCCTCTCACACGCGTGCGTGTGGGCGAAATAGATAACGCCCACACACCCCGTACGTCAGGCCTCGTACCTCGTGGTCCCGCACGTCCCGCATGACAGTCATCGCGCGCCCTCAGTTGCCATGGTCCAGACCCCCGTCCATGTTCGTTTAACTGCAATTGCCATGTCGCTGAACTACGGTTGCCATGGTTGCTCAACTGCGGTTGCCATCTCATGTCAAAAGTTCCAAATGCCATTTTTGGGCAACTGCAGCTGTTGCCATGTATGGTCTAGTTTACTATAGTTGCCATGATTTGAAAACGTTAGGAGTTTGCCACCTGCTAACACTAGGCAGTTGCCATGTATGATCTGGTTTTACTACAGTTGCCATGATTTGAAAACCTTAGGAGTTGCCACCTACTAACACTAGGCAGTTGCCGTGTAGCGCTACAAAAAGACATGACAAAACAACATGTTCGGATAAAAAGAGAGAGTTGCCATCTGCTTACAAGCACACTAGGGTAGCTGCTGTGTGCCCTGCAAAAAACATGGCAACTGACATGTTCGGGTAAAAAAAGAGAGAGTTGCCACCTGCTTATAAAGCACACTAGGGCAGTTGCCATGTACACTGCAAAACACATGGAAAGTGGCAACTGGGGTGTGGGAGATGAGACGGGCGTGTGGGCGAGATGGCAAATGCCCACACACCAGCCCTTGTGCGTGAGTGGAAAGTGGCGTGTGGGTGAACTGCTGAACGCCCACACACCAGCCCCTCCCGTGTGATGAAACGGCCGTGTGGGCGACCGCGTGAATGCCCACACACCAGCCCAGTCCTACGTGGCACTAGAAACATGCCAAGATTTATGCGCTTACAAACGGACGCGGATCCACGCGTGTGGGCGAGATGCAAACGCCCACACGTGTGGTCGTTAGACTTTTCGTAGAATATAATAGGACCAAAGAAACATGCGTACAGAATTTTCCGTCGCTCGAAACTGCATATCAAAAGGAACATAAATGCAAATAAGAGAGATTTAATTTTGTGCATACATGCCACCAAAAAATTAATTACTCCCTCCTTCCATCTATATAGGGCCTAATGCGTTTTTTAAGACTAACTTTGACCAAATGTTAGAGCAATAATATATGACATGCAACTTACACAAAGCACATCATCAAATTCGTATGTGAAAGGAGCTTTCAATGATATAATTTTCACATTATGCATGTCATCTAGTATTAATTTTATCAATAGTCAAAGGCGGTCTTGAAAAACGTATTAGGTCCTATATAGATGAAAGGAGGGAGTACTTTCTTACCGTTTGCTATTTTCAGACGCAATTCGGCTTTGTTTCTGTAACTCGATGAAATAGCTATGCGGTGTCATCCGGCATGGATCCTCGAGAAGCTTGGAGCGTGAGCAACAATGCTGTAGACAAATGAAAGTACTCCCTCCTTTCCGGTTTATACGGCTCAATTCAAAAATCTCATCAACCAAGGTAGATGATGAGTGGTGGAATATTTTTTGTAGTTTGCAAAAGCACTCAATTAATCCTCTTGTTTTCCTTAAAAAATATGTTTACGAATGCATTAATTGCAATACATGCATGCATAAAGTGCATGCATTGGTCAGTTTTCTCTTAATCCTTGCATGCAATAATTTAATGCACCTTAAAGTCTGAACATGTGATGGGGAACAATCAAATTGAGTCTTATAAAATAGAAAAACTAAAATTTTGAGATAAGCCCTATAAACCAGAAAGGAGGGAGTATTAAACTTCCATATACCCATGAGGAGTATTTTGTTTCCAGCTGAAAGCCATTGTATCACAACAACAAGAAGAAACCCATATATGGCTATGCTGAACGGCATCACATTAACCATATCAGTAGCTTGACATGGTACATCTTTTGTATAGACTAAACTGTTAGCAACTTAAGATATTATAAATAAAAAAATCTTAGCATCTACGTAAAAGGAAGAAGCTATATTTGTGCAACAACGTGTTCATTAATTAGATCGCACCGTACATCCCAACAACTACGGGTTAGTTCGCCCTAATTCCTCGAACCAATGAAACTCTAGGGAAGAAACGAGACGGATTAGTTATTGCCACTGGGAAAGGATGAGAAGAGGGGCTTAATTACCTTGCACTGGAACCTCCCAACACCATCGGAGAGCAACCGCGAGTGGCCTGGGCACCCGGGGAAGGACACCTGCGGGATTGATCGCCCAAGAAATTGACCTGCGGATCTGAGCAACAATGAGGCCATTGTATTGCGCGGGCGATGTGATCAAACTGGCGGCGTGGCTGGCGTATAAACCTAGTAGGGTTTCCAGTTTTCCACAAGCGGACTCGCTACAAAAAGCACACCGCCGCACGGGAAATATCCTTCGACTCCCGCATGTATATACACCCTATATGGGGTATTTCTTTTAAATAATTAAACAAAAAGTCAAAGTACTTCAAAAGTATTTTTAGAGTAAACTTGACTTACTTGCGCACTAGTATATCAATTTTCGCACAAAATAAAACTACATTGGCTTCACAGCAAAAAAGACAAAAATTATTTGCTATTATAGGTCACTATTCATGCTATATTGACCAAAAATTTGCCTTTTTTGAAAAGAAGTCAAAGAGAAATTTTCTTGTTGTGGAACTTTTATCACTAGTACAATGAAAGGTCAAGTTTATTTCAAAAATATTTTCAGAATTTTTTGACTTTTATTGAATTGCTAAAAAAAATCTTATATAGGGTACATATGTACCCAGGAACCAAAAGTTCCCCTCCACCGCCGCACGCGGTATTCTTCCTTAGCGCCGCGTCGCAGGCCCGACAGTTTATGGACCAGAGCAAGAACGAGGCCCAGCTACCCGCTTTCGATGTGTCGTTTCTGTGCTGGCCCATTTTAGCGCGTTCGCTCGATCGCACGGTTGCTGCTGGATTTTCTTCGGTTTTGACCATTTTTTCTTCGACTTTCTCTGTTTTTTCTTATTGCCTTGGCTTAAATTTGTATATAAAGTATTTGAATTTGACGAACATATTATTTTGAAACATGTGAACATTGTTTTGAGAATACCAGCTACATTTTTCTGAATCGCATGAAACATTTTTAATTATTCATACATTTTACATTGCATAATTTATTTTTAGAAATCACATACATATTTTTTGTACTGTGTGAACCTTTCTTGAATCTCACAAACATTTTTTTTCAAATGGTACCAACATTTCCAAAATCACACGAACATTTTCTTAACAATACAGAAACATTTCTCCAAAACTAAAGTAAATTTTAATCAAATATGTGTATTTACAATATCTTTAAAATACAAACAAAATTAGAAAAATAAAAAATATGAGAGAAAAAACAAAACATAGTGAAGAAAATAAAAAAACAGAGCTCCTTCAAGCGACGAGGATATACCTCTCGTAACAAGCGACGTATAGCCGCGCCCTCGAAGGGTCTAGCCTGGCAAATCCTAGTGACACCTGCAGGCGTCAACTAGGCAAGGCCACACTCACAGCAAGCGAGGTGGTCCGACCTTTGTTCGCATGCGGTCTTTAGACTAGTCACAGTCAGAAGTAATTTAGAGTAGTAACATGTATTAGTCTATGTTACTATCTTCATAGTGGGTACCTAACATATGTGTTGTGTCATACATCACTTCATTTATTAGGTTATAGAGTCATTTTTTCTTGATATGCGTGATGTTATAGTAACTAGATATGTTAGTACGACATGTCTCTCTCTTTCTTCATTAATTACATGCTACATCATCTATTTTGCCTAGATAATTGTGATGTTACCATCTATATTACTCCCACTGTGGATAGTCTTATTACGATTTTGTTTCCTTTTTTCTTGTTTGGTTTTTGTTTTAGCTTTTTGTAATTTTGTTTTTATAGTTATCATCCAGATATGTTTTTTCTTCTGATTTTTTCTTTCGATAGTTTTCACTTTTTATTATCTATATTTTTTGTACTGATGTGTGCTCCCAATTGTCGTGAACCCGGCGAAAGAGCCATGCAGCGCATTCTCCTACTATCTTCTGCTCACATGTCATCGTTGGGCAACGTCAAGCTGCACATTGGCCTCGGCGTTCAACCTACAACAGGCCGGCTACGGGAGAGAAATGAAGAACCGATGTGCCGCGCTTGCTGCTTCCGCCAAGACCTGCCACGCCCTAGTACAATGCTGACATGTCATGCCCCGCCGACAGCGTGCCGTGCAATAATGTCACCCCATGCGCCGACGAGCACGTCCGTCGGTGCACGGGGCGTAGCTTGTGCCACAGCGTTACACTTGCAAGATTACTATTTGGTTTTCTCAGTTATCTCATCTCACGAGTAATGCTAAACATATAAAGAATTATATGCAATTGCACACTGACTAGAATTCTTTCTTTCTAACTAATCACTCTCATTCTGATTTTCACGGGGATGGACCCCTCCTTCCCCTTAATCTCCAATCAAAACCCACCTATTTGTAAAACCCGTGTAAATCTATGTATGTGTAGCATTACTCGTGCTCAAACTGCATGTCCGTTATTTCTCCTCCTGTAACATCGGCTCGTTTTCTTGCTCCATGTCAATCGTCTTCCTTTTCTAGCCTGCTACACTGCATGCGGGCCCTGCCGCCAGCTCAGAGTTCTACCCTAACTATTGCCCCCCATTTGCAGTATCATTCTTCCAATTAAGCACAACAACACGTCAACACAGCACCTGAATGCACCAGGGGTGTGTGCTCTGGATTGGAGACATGCCCTTGTGTGACAATTCTCAGCTCTACATATATAATTGAGTCTTTAAGAAACACATGATGCATATAAAATACTTCCTCCATCTCAAAATAAATGACTCAATTTTATACTAACTTTAAGGAAGGACTAGCGATAAGAGATTTCATTGCTCCTCCAATAAATATTTTTGTCTGAACCAAATACAAAAAAGGCGGTTGCAACAGGAACTATGAAATAGGGGAAATTCGGTTGGTACCACCAACTATCTCGAATATTCGAAGATTGTCACAATTTCACGAATTCAGTTTGTGCCAACAACGAATGCGAATAAATTAGATGTATACTCTTGGCCAGGCCTCGTTTTCACCTCCCATGACCCAATTTCCTCCTCTTGGGGACACACCACTTGACATGTCAACCGTGTCAATGTGAAGAACCTATTGACAGTGAACTCCGTTGTAGGCCCCATGGTTGACGAGACAGCAGAGAACAACGATAGTGCTTGACTGTGGCACATCATTAAACATTCTCATATTCACACACCACACATGCTTGCCTTGAATTCGGGCGACCGACTGTTACTTCTCCCACGACCCACTCGAGACGCCAGCGACCTATAACTACTACCCTCCCCGGGATTCGCCCCATTACCCACCTTCCCCGCCCACTCTACTCACATGCCATAAAATCCCCTCCAACGCTTTCCCTAGCCCTCTCTACTCGCATGCCATTAAAAAGTTCATCAATGTCGGTTGCTAGGGGAAACGACTAAAAGAAGAAATTAAACTAAGTATTAAAGAAAATGGAAAACAAATACTAAACTAAACAGAGAAAATAAACTAGACAAACAAGCGTGTTTTAGATGAGAACGCGCCAGTTAGGTGCGGTTCCGTTCGGCTCCGGCATAGAATGGATTTAAGCTTTTTGATCAACCGCACATACGGCTAAGTCAGTACCTGCATTATAGGATACATGCAATCTACAAATGGGCATTGGTCCCTCACATAACATTGTCTCTCAAGTAGCACAATGTTGAGACATCTCAATTGTCCTACTTCCCATCCCATACATGTGGCGGCTAACAGAAAGACATTAAGGTCACGAAGGTCGGAGCGAAGGCTATGGACAACTACGACTGGTAGAGTAGTTGTGTTCCCCTCAAGATATCAACATCTATCACCTGGAGGTTCTCGGTTTGTACAATTCTCTATCAACTTCATGTGTAGCCTAAGGAGTTGAACGTCTCCAACTACATCGATGGATTGGACATCTCCAGTCACTTAATTACAATAATGGTAAATAAAACACGAAGAAGACACACATAAATAAAAAACACATATCAAATAACTGCTTACTAAACGACCGACCCATAGCTAACAATTACTCAAATAACATCACATATAAAGGGGGTTCATTTTCATGGAATGACCTTATTCCCCTTTAGTTCATTTTCTTGTTTTTTATAAAAAAATATTGCTGATGCTTGATTTACTAATACTAATACATTTACAGTTTTGCTAGAACTCACCTAGATGAGATATAATTTGGTCTCATTCACCTTTTATAGTTATTGAATGTGATGCTATAAAATGCGTGTGTGCTGACGTGGGTTGTATCTGTTTTTGTTTTCAAGGTGAATGAGACCAAATTATATTTCATGTAAACGAGTTCTAGGCAATCCCATAAATTTAACAGTTAGGTAGTTGTACATGAGACTTCTCTTCGAAACCAAATATTAGACGTCTTGATTCACTGATGCCACCACATGAACTGAAACTTACAACAAATGACATAAACTCTCACACTACACTGATCGCATTCACATCTCCACAACCTGGCTCGTCGGCCAAGTGATGGCGATGGGGCTTGTCACCGTGTGCTCGCCGTCGCTCCACTCAATCGAGCCAAAGGTGTACTTCCCCGTGACGCTCCCGCCGATTTCCCGTGCGAAGGTGACGGCATATCCTTGCGTCTTCTGCGTCGCACTGAACCGCAGCGTCTCGGGGCTCACCGTGACGAGCACGCCGTCAGGCGCGGTGATCTTGGCCCGGTACGTAGTCGTAGCGTCGCCGCCGACGTTGCGCACGACGCGGCGCTGCGTGACGGCCGCCTTTTTTTTGTTCGATGTGATCACCACGGAGAAAGCCGGGTAGTTGTGGTCGCCCACGGAGGAGCCCGCGCGCGTCGAGCAGCTGGTGGACGAGCCGAACACGGCGACCTGCTTGGCGGTGTAGCCGAGCGCGCACAGGAAGGTGATGTAGTCCTCCGTGCCGGCGTCGTACACAAGGCCCGGGTCGACGGCGCTGTTGGGGTCGATGTGTCCGGCCCCGCGTGCGAACGGCGTGGACGCCTCGCCGGTGGACATGTCACCGATCAGGCCGCCGGCGCTGTCCACGTTTTGCGCGGTTGTCATCAGAGCGGACTTGATCGCGGCGGGGCTCCACTCCGGCCTAGCCTGCCGGAGCAGCGCGACGATGCCGCTCACATGCGGGCATGACATGGACGTGCCGGATATGATGTTGTACTTCACTCGCCTCGTGTCAAAGTCGAGCTCCGACGGCGAGTTGGCGCCCGTCCAAGCGGCGAGGATGTCCACGCCAGGCGCGGTCACGTCCGGCTTGAGGATCTCCGGCGCGCGGAAGTTCGGCCCGCGGCTCGAGAAGGACGCCATTCTAGGAGAAGGAGGCGTCGGGCCGACCACGGTGCCGCGGAAGACGATCGTCGCGGTAGGGGATGTTTGCGTGCGTATGTACTTTTTAATCTTCTCGGCGGCGGCGAATGGGACGTCCGTGGCCGGGTGGACATGGGGGCTGGTGATCACTTGCTCGCCGTCTTCTTTGGCGCCGGTGAGAATTGCTCCGGCGCCACCGGCGAGCTTGACGGCTTGTCCTTTCGCTGCTTGGGCCGTTACACCCAGTTCGCAGAAAACAATCTTCCCGGCTACCTTCGCGGGTTTCAGCTTCCCCTCTTCGCACACTTTGGAGCCCACGTCTCCTCCGTAGACCACTGGTAACTTGGTCGCGCCGAGCGGCTCGCCGGCGTATAGAGTAGTGCCCGTGAAGGTCTCGCCGTTGCCGAGAACGACGTCGCCCGGGAATCGGCGGTTGAGCGTGGACGCGCCGACCGTCAAGATCCACGGCGCGATGTTCACGGCGGTGGAGTCCCCGGGCCCAGAGTTTCCCGCGGAGGCCGAGACGACGATGCCCTTGCTGACGGCGCGGAACGCGCCCACCGCGGTTGTATCGCTGTAAAAGTTGTCGGCCAAGCCGGTGTCGCCGAGCGAGACGGAGATGACGTCGACACGGTCTGTGATGGCCTCGTCAAATGCGGCGAGGATGTCAGAGCCCGCGCATCCTTCGTCCCAGCACGCTTTGTAGACGGCAATGCGCGCGCCCGGGGCCATGCCGACGGCCTTTCCTCCGGCGTAGTCGAAGAAACCGGCGTCCGCGGCAGCAGAGCCGCCGGCGGTGGAGGAGGTGTGGGTGCCATGGCCGTTGGTGTCGAGCGGCGACAACGAGTCCTCGCCGAGGGCACGGCCGCGTGCAGCCTCCAGCCCCTTGTGGAAGAACTTGGCGCCGACGAGTTTGTTGTTGCAGAGCGCGGAGGCGTTGAACGACGGACCCGAGACGCACCCGCCGCGGAACTTGCTGGGCGGCGGCGGCAGCGAGGGGTCGGCGGCGAACGATTTGCGGCCTTCCGGGTAGACGCCGGTGTCGATCACGCCGATGATGACGTCCGTGGCGCCGTTGGAGGCCTTGAGAAGCCCGGAGGACGGCGAGAGGCCGAGGAACGATGGCGTCAGGGTGGTGTGCAGCTGCTGCATCACGTCGGGCACGACGGCGAGCACGGAGCCCGAGGACGCGAGCTGCGCGGCCTGGCGGCCCGTGAGCTGCGCCGCGAAGCCCGTGGCGGCGTGCGCGTAGGAGTAGAGCACCCTAGGCGCCGGGCTGGACAGCTCGACGGGGAGTAGGTCGCGCAAGAACGCACCATACGCCCGCGTGGCCATTAGACCGCGGCGCGGCAGCCGTGGCGCGTGCTCCGCCGCGACGTGCACGATGTAGGAGGACCGGGCCTCCGCCGTCTCGCTCTCCACCTCCGTGGCCGCCATCGCCGCCGCGGCGACGACGAAGCCAAGGAGGACGCACAGGGCCGCGAATGGTCTGAGGAGATCCATTGTCGCTCGCTGCAAGCGGTGTACGCGGTCAGTGGTGCGGTGGCAACAGGGACGGGGAGCACGAATAAGTAGGCAGCGCGGCAGCGCCGGTCACCGTGGCAGCACGCGGAGGGAGTAGCTGCCATTCCAAACAATTGGCGGTATCCGAATTTCTTAGTGTTTCCACGAGATAAACTCCCACATATTCTAGCACTGCATTATTGCGAGAGGCCGGCAGCGAGGCTCTCGGGTGGTGCTTAGGTTATCTACATTCTTCTTTCAAAATTGGTGTTATCTCATTCCTTGTACGGACGCCAAAAAGAAAATGCATGTTGCCTCCAATTTTCTTGGTGGCTCGTTTCCTTGTAAGAACGCATGACGCCTCCATTTTGTCGTTGGCAAGAAAAATATGGAGCATTGCTCCAATGACATGTTGTCCTTAAACTTATTGTAGTGCTTGTCAACTGATCAACAAGTATTGAATTAGTGGAGGTTAGTTGCCGTTAGTTGTGCACATTTGGCGTATGAGTGAAGGCATCAAATTTGTCAAACTGTACCACTCTGAACTGTCCCTGGGAGTTGAGGAGCCCTAGCATTGGAGGGACATGAATCATATCAGTGATGGATCTTCTTCTTTTTTTTGTGGGAAGATGGATCTTTTATTTTTTGACCAATCACAACGATGGATCTGGTGAAAGAGAGGGCAAAGAAAACCCCTTTAGCTATACGCAAGTCGCCTGATTTTTGTATTTGGGTATGTCGATTATTGAAGCGTAGAGGTTTGCTTTGAGATTCGGTGCCATTTTCTTTTTGGCGTGGTTGTTTCGCTGGTTTGGGTTGTGTTTCATCGACTGACCCCATACTTTGTCAATCGATTCGTTCCTTGGCTGAGCCCGTTAACAGTTATGAACTCTTGACCCGTTTTCAGCTCAGCCCAGCTGTTGTACAATGTCGAGACTCAAGAAAGGCCGACTCCCCGGGTTTGTCTCTTTCCTTTATCTCCTCGGGTTACACACCTCCCTTTCAGTCTCGTCATCTCTGTTCCCCTTCGCCTCTCCATTCTTCTCCCTCTGTAGCTAGGTTTGTGTTTTTTTTTTCGATCACCACATTCGTTTCTTTTTGTATTGTGTGATTCGGTTGCTATTTTTGTATTGTGTGATCCTGCCCAACTGTTCTTGTGGTAGTAGTAGTTGTTGTTCTCCGACCATGGATCCCTGCTAGAATTTTGTAGTAGTTGTTGTTGTTCATTCGCCATGGATCTAAGAAATGAATTGGTAGTTGTTGTTGTTTATGTTGCATAGGTTTTTGTAGTATTATTTGTTGTTGTTTCATGTGCCATGGATCCCTGTCTCTTGTATTCAGATACATGTATGAGATTTGTCTGTTGCTGAAGAATCATTTGTGCAAGTTTTGGTTATTATTGACGCAAATTTCGGTAGCCTGAATATTCGAAGTTCTAACCTGATTAGTATCATGATATGGTAGTAAATAATAAAATAAATGGTTGTCATCATAGCAAAATTTCTGGAATGGCATCCAAAATAGTTGTGCCCTGCATTTAATATTACTCCCTCCGTCCGGAAATATTTGTCATCAGAATTGATAAAAGGGGATGTATCTAGATGTATTTTAGTTCTAGATACATCTCTTTTTATCAATTTTGGTGACAAGTATTTTCGGACGGAGGGAGTAGTTTTTAGTGTTGCTTAACCTTGTTCGTAGTATGGTTTGATCCATAGTGACTTATTTCTTGTTGATCTTGTATTTCTGCAATTTGTACGCCATGCATATGCATTTTTTTCCAGATAATTAGTATTGTGATGTGGTAGTGAATAAGAATAGTTATGGCTCCTGCCATTTCTTTCATAGTAGGTGCCATGGCAATTCATTTTGTACCCATTGTAGCATAAATGATTGTTAGTGAGATCCTACTATGTTGCTCTACTTGTGTAATTGTTGCTACACTCTGAATTTGTTCCTGCAAAAGTTTGTTATGTGCAAGTTTTGAATTTCTAATCTGCAATTTATTATTATTATATTTAACATATGCAAACCTTTGTAGAATTTCATGCCAAGGTATGCAATTTATGTACCCTGCATGTGTATAATGGAAGACTGTTGCTGACAATAGTACTTTCTGGATTTTTTAGATAATAGTAAAAATAGTAGCAATAGTACCCTACATATAGCTAGGTGCAACTTAGAGTTGGAATGAGTGACATAGCAACAAAACTTATGTCTATTTTTGTTTTTGATTTTAGAATTTATCTTCAGGGAGGGTATAGTAGGCTTCCCAATACCCATTCATGTAAACAGAAGCTTATTTCAAAAGAAAAATTGAGTTTTGAATTTGTCTGTAGGGAGGATAGTAGGCTTCCCAAAATTTATTCCTGCATAGAGAAACTTCATTCAATTTTGTTTTTTTGCTTTTGTATTAATCTTTAGGGAGGGTAGTATGAAGGAAATATGCCCTAGAGGCAATAATAAAGTTATTATTTATTTCCTTATAATCATGATAAAGGTTTATTATTCATGCTAGAATTGTATTAACCGGAAACATAATACATGTGTGAATACATAGACAAACAAAGTGTCACCAGTATGCCTCTACTTGACTAGCTCGTTAATCAAAGATGGTTATGTTTCCTAACCATGAACAATGAGTTGTTATTTGATTAACGGGATCACATCATTAAGAGAATGATCTGATTGACATGACCCATCCCATTAGCTTAGCACCCGATCGTTTAGTATCTTGCTATTGCTTTCTTCATGACTTATACATGTTCCTGTAACTATGAGATTATGCAACTCCCGTTTACCGGAGGAACACTTTGGGTACTGCCAAACGTCACAACGTAACTGGGTGATTATAAAGGAGTACTACAGGTGTCTCCAAAGGTACATGTTGGGTTGGCGTATTTCGAGATTAGGTTTTGTCACTCCGATTGTCGGAGAGGTATCTCTGGGCCCTCTCGGTAATGCACATCACATAAGCCTTGCAAGCATTGCAACTAATGAGTTAGTTGCGGGATGATGTATTACAGAACGAGTAAAGAGACTTGCCGGTAACAAGATTGAACTAGGTATTGGATACCGACGATCGAATCTCGGGCAAGTAACATACCGATGACAAAGGGAACAACGTATGTTGTTATGCGGTCTGACCGATAAAGATCTTCGTAAAATATGTAGGAGCCAATATGGGCAACCAGGTCCCGCTATTGGTTATTGACCGGAGACGTGTCTCGGTCATGTCTACATTGTTCTCGAACCCGTAGGGTCCGCACGCTTAAGGTTACGATGACAATTATATTATGAGTTTATGCATTTTGATGTACCGAAGGTTGTTCGGAGTCCCGGATGTGATCACGGACATGACGAGGAGTCTCGAAATGGTCGAGACATAAAGATTGATATATTGGAAGCCTATATTTGGACATCGGAAGTGTTCCGGGTGAAATCGGGATTTTACCGGAGTACCGAGAGGGTTACCGGAACCCCCCGGGAGCTAAATGGGCCATGATGGGCCTTAGTGGAAAAAAGAAGAGGCAGCCCTACATGGGCTGCCGCCTCCCCCTTCCCCTAATCCTGTTAGGACTAGGAGAGGTGGCCGGCCCCCCCTCTCTCTCTTTTCCCCCTCCGCGAATCCTATTCCAACTAGGATTGGGGGGGGGGATCCTACTCCCAGAGGGAGTAGCACTCTCCTGGCGCGCCACACCTTGGCCGGCCAGCCTCCCCCCCTCTAGTCCTTTATATACTGAGGTAGAGGCACCCCAGAACACACAAGTTGATCCACGTGATCTATTCCTTAGCCGTGTGCGGTGCCCCAGCCACCATATTCCTCGATAATACTGTAGCGGAGTTTAGGCGAAGCCCTGCTGCTGTAGTGCATCAAGATCGTCACCACGCCGTCGTGCTGACGGAACTCTTCCCCGACACTTTGCTGGATCGGAGTCCGGGAATCGTCATCGAGCTGAACGTGTGCTCGAACTCGGAGGTGCCGTAGTTTCGGTGCTTGATCGGTTGGATCGTGAAGACGTACGACTACTTCCTCTACGTTGTGTCAACGCTTCCGCAGTCGGTCTGCGAGGGTACGTAGACAACACTCTCCCCTCTCGTTGCTTTGCATCACCATGATCTTGCGTGTGCGTAGGAAAATTTTGAAATTACTACGAAACCCAACAGTGGCATCTGAGCCTAGGTTTTATGGTTTGATGTTATTTGCACGAGTAGAACACAAGTGAGTTGTGGGCGATATAAGTCATACCGCCTACCAGCATGTCATACTTGGTTCGGCGGTATTGTTGGACGAGACGACCCGGACCAACATTACGCGTACGCTTACACGAGACCGGTTCCCCCGACGTGCTTTGCACACAGGTGGCTTGCGGGTGACTGTCTCTCCAACTTTAGTTGAACCAAGTGTGGCTACGCCCGGTCCTTGCGAAGGTTAAAACGGAGTCTATTTGACAAACTGTCGTTGTGGTTTTGATGCGTAGGTGAGATTGGTTCTTGCTTAAGCCCGTAGCAGCCACGTAAAACTTGCAACAACAAAGTAGAGGACGTCTAACTTGTTTTTGCAGGGCATGTTGTGATGTGATATGGTCAAGGCATGATGCTGAATTTTATTGTATGAGATGATCATGTTTTGTAACCGAGTTATCGGCAACTGGCAGGAGCCATATGGTTGTCGCTTTATTGTATGCAATGCAATCGCGATGTAATGCTTTACTTTATTACTAAACGGTAGTGATAGTCGTGGAAGCATAAGATTGGCGAGACGACAACGATGCTACGATGGAGATCAAGGTGTCGCGCCGGTGACGATGGTGATCATAACAGTGCTTCGGAGATGGAGATCACAAGCACAAGATGATGATGGCCATATCATATCACTTATATTGATTGCATGAGATGTTTATCCTTTTATGCATCTTATCTTGCTTTGATTGATGGTAGCATTATAAGATGATCTCTCACTAAATTATCAAGAAGTGTTCTCCCTGAGTATGCACCGTTGCCAAAGTTCGTCGTGCCCAGACACCACGTGATGATCGGGTGTGATAAGCTCTACGTCCATCTACAACGGGTGCAAGCCAGTTTTGCACACGCAGAATACTCAGGTTAAACTTGACGAGCCTAGCATATGCAGATATGGCCTCGGAACACGGAGACCGAAAGGTCGAGCGTGAATCATATAGTAGATATGATCAACATAACGATGTTCACCGTTGAAAACTACTCCATCTCACATGATGATCGGTTATGGTTTAGTTGATTTGGATCACGTAATCACTTAGAAGATTAGAGGGATGTCTATCTAAGTGGGAGTTCTTAAGTAATTTGATTAATTGAACTTAAACTTATCATGAACTTAGTACCTGATAGTATCTTGCTTGTTTATGTTGATTGTAGATAGATGGCTCGTGTTGTTGTTCCGTTGAATTTTAATGCGTTCCTTGAGAAAGCAAAGTTGAAAGATGATGGTAGCAATTATACGGACTGGGTCCGTAACTTGAGGATTATCCTCATTGCTGCTCAGAAGAATTACGTCCTGGAAGCACCGCTGGGTGCCAGGCCTGCTGCTGGAGCAACACCAGATGTTATGAACGTCTGGCAGAGCAAAGCTGATGACTACTCGATAGTTCAGTGTGCCATGCTTTACGGCTTAGAATCGGGACTTCAACGACGTTTTGAACGTCATGGAGCATATGAGATGTTCCAGGAGTTGAAGTTAATATTTCAAGAAAATGCCCGGATTGAGAGATATGAAGTCTCCAATAAGTTCTATAGCTGCAAGATGGAGGAGAACAGTTCTGTCAGTGAGCATATACTCAAAATGTCTGGGTATAATAATCACTTGATTCAATTGGGAGTTAATCTTCCGGATGATTGCGTCATTGACAGAATTCTCCAATCACTGCCACCAAGCTACAAGAGCTTCGTGATGAACTATAATATGCAAGGGATGAACAAGACTATTCCCGAGCTCTTCGCAATGCTGAAAGCTGCGGAGGTAGAAATCAAGAAGGAGCATCAAGTGTTGATGGTTAACAAGACCACTAGTTTCAAGAAAAAGGGCAAAGGGAAGAAGAAGGGGAACTTCAAGAAGAACAGCAAGCAAGTTGCTGCTCAGGAGAAGAAACCCAAGTCTGGACCTAAGCCTGAAACTGAGTGCTTCTACTGCAAGCAGACTGGTCACTAGAAGCGGAACTGTCCCAAGTATTTGGCGGATAAGAAGGATGGCAAGGTGAACAAAGGTATATGTGATATACATGTTATTGATGTGTACCTTACTAGAGCTCGCAGTAGCACCTGGGTATTTGATACTGGTTCTGTTGCTAATATTTGCAACTCGAAACAGGGACTATGGAATAAGCGGGCACTGGCACGAGGTGATGATGCGCGTGGGAAACGGTTCCAAAGTCGATGTGATCGCGGTCGGCACGCTACCTCTACATCTACCTTCGGGATTAATATTAGACCTAAATAATTGTTATTTGGTGCCAGCCTTGAGCATGAACATTATATCTGGATCTTGTTTGATGCGAGACGGTTATTCATTTAAATCAGAGAATAATGGTTGTTCTATTTATATGAGTAATATCTTTTATGGTCATGCACCTTTGAAGAGTGGTCTATTTTTGATGAATCTCGATAGTAGTGATACACATATTCATAATGTTGAAGCCAAAAGATGCAGAGTTGATAATGAAAGTGCAACTTATTTGTGGCACTGTCGTTTAGGTCATATCGGTGTAAAGCGCATGAAGAAACTCCATACTGATGGACTTTTGGAACCACTTGATTATGAATCACTTGGTACTTGCGAACCGTGCCTCATGGGCAAGATGACTAAAACACCGTTCCCCGGTACTATGGAGAGAGCAACAGATTTGTTGGAAATCATACATACCGATGTATGTGGTCCGATGAATATTGAGGCTCGTGGCGGATATCGTTATTTTCTCACCTTCACAGATGACTTAAGCAGATATGGGTATATCTACTTAATGGAACATAAGTCTGAAACATTTGAAAAGTTCAAAGAATTTCAGAGTGAAGTTGAAAATCATCGTAACAAGAAAATAAAGTTTCTACGATCTGATCGTGGAGGAGAATATTTGAGTTACGAGTTTGGTGTACATTTGAAAAATTGTGGAATAGTTTCGCAACTCACGCCGCTCGGAACACCACAGCGTAATGGTGTGTCCGAACGTCGTAATCGTACTTTACTAGATATGGTGTGATCTATGATGTCTCTTACTGATTTACCGCTATCGTTTTGGGGTTATGCTTTAGAGACGGCCGCATTCACGTTAAATAGGGCACCATCAAAATCCGTTGAGACGACGCCTTATGAATTGTGGTTTGGCAAGAAACCAAAGTTGTCGTTTCTTAAAGTTTGGGGCTGCGATGCTTATGTGAAAAAGCTTCAACCTGATAAGCTCGAACCCAAATCGGAGAAATGTGTCTTCATAGGATACCCAAAGGAGACTGTTGGGTACACCTTCTATCACAGATCCGAAGGCAAGACATTCGTTGCTAAGAATGGATCCTTTCTAGAGAAGGAGTTTCTCTCGAAAGAAGTGAGTGGGAGGAAAGTAGAACTTGACAAGGTAACTGTACCTACTCCTTTATTGGAAAGTAGTACATCACAGAAAACTGTTTCTGCGACACCTACACCAATAAGTGAGGAAGCTAATGATGATGGTCATCAAACTTCAGATCAAGATACTACTGAACTTCGTAGATCAACTAGAGTAAGATCCGCGCCAGAGTGGTACGGTAATCCTGTTCTGGAAATCATGCTACTAGATCATGATGAACCTACAAACTATGAAGAAGCGATGGTGAGCCCAGATTCCGCAAAGTGGCTTGAAGCCATGAAATCTGAGATGGGATCCATGTATGAGAACAAAGTATGGACTTTGGTTGACTTGCCCGATGATTGGCAAGCAATTGAGAATAAATGGATCTTCAAGAAGAAGACTGACGCTGATGGTAATGTTACTGTCTACAAAGCTCGACTTGTCGCGAAAGGTTTTCGGCAAGTTCAAGGGATTGACTACGATGAGACCTTCTCACCCGTAGCGATGCTTAAGTCCGTCCGAATCATGTTAGCAATTGCCGCATTTTATGATTATGAAATTTGGCAAATGGATGTCAAAACTGCATTCCTGAATGGATTTCTGGAAGAAGAGTTGTATATGATGCAACCAGAAGGTTTTGTCGATCCAAAAGGAGCTAACAAAGTGTGCAAGCTCCAGCGATCCATTTATGGACTGGTGCAAGCCTCTCGGAGTTGGAATAAACGTTTTGATAATGTGATCAAAGCATTTGGTTTTATACAGACTTTCGGAGAAGCCTGTATTTACAAACCGGATACGTGTTTACATTAAACGGTGGAGCTGTCAGTTGGTGCAGTTCTAAACAAAGCGTCGTAGCAGGATCTACATGTGAAGCGGAGTACATAGCTGCTTCAGAAGCAGCGAACGAAGGAGTCTGGATGAAGGAGTTCATATCCGATCTAGGTGTCATACCTAGTGCATCGGGTCCAATGAAAATCTTTTGTGACAATACTAGTGCAATTGCCTTGGGAAAGGAATCCAGATTTCATAAGAGGACCAAGCACATCAAGAGACGCTTCAATTCCATCCAGGATATAGTCCAGGTGGGAGACATAGAGATTTGCAAGATACATACGGATCTGAATGTTGCAGACCCGTTGACTAAGCCTCTACCACGAGCAAAACATGATCAGCACCAAGGCTCCATGGGTGTTAGAATCATTACGGTGTAATCTAGATTATTGACTCTAGTGCAAGTGGGAGACTGAAGGAAATATGCCCTAGAGGCAATAATAAAGTTATTATTTATTTCCTTATAATCATGATAAAGGTTTATTATTCATGCTAGAATTGTATTAACCGGAAACATAATACATGTGTGAATACATAGACAAACAAAGTGTCACTAGTATGCCTCTACTTGACTAGCTCGTTAATCAAAGATGGTTATGTTTCCTAACCATGAACAATGAGTTGTTATTTGATTAACAGGATCACATCATTAAGAGAATGATCTGATTGACATGACCCATTCCATTAGCTTAGCACCCGATCGTTTAGTATGTTGGTATTGCTTTCTTCATGACTTATACATGTTCCTGTAACTATGAGATTATGCAACTCCCGTTTACCGGAGGAACACTTTGGGTACTGCCAAACGTCACAACGTAACTGTGTGATTATAAAGGAGTACTACAGGTGTCTCCAAAGGTACATGTTGGGTTGGCGTATTTCGAGATTAGGTTTTGTCACTCCGATTGTCGGAGAGGTATCTCTGGGCCCTCTCGGTAATGCACATCACATAAGCCTTGCAATCATTGCAACTAATGAGTTAGTTGCGGGATGATGTATTACAGAACGAGTAAAGAGACTTGCCGGTAACAAGATTGAACTAGGTATTGGATACCGACGATCGAATCTCGGACAAGTAACATACCGATGACAAAGGGAACAACGTATGTTGTTATGCGGTCTGACCGATAAAGATCTTCGTAGAATATGTAGGAGCCAATATGGGCATCCAGGTCCTGCTATTGGTTATTGACCGGAGACGTGTCTCGGTCATGTCTACATTGTTCTCGAACCCGTAGGGTCCGCACGCTTAAGGTTACGATGACAATTATATTATGAGTTTATGCATTTTGATGTACCGAAGGTTGTTCGGAGTCCCGGATGTGATCACGGACATGACGAGGAGTCTCGAAATGGTCGATACATAAAGATTGATATATTGGAAGCCTATATTTGGACATCGGAAGTGTTCCGGGTGAAATCAGGATTTTACCGGAGTACCGAGAGGGTTACCGGAACCCCCCGGGAGCTAAATGGGCCATGATGGGCCTTAGTGGAAAAAAGAAGAGGCAGCCCTACATGGGCTGCGCGCCTCCCCCTTCCCCTAGTCCTATTAGGACTAGGAGAGGTGGCCGGCCCCCTCTCTCTCTTTTCCCCCTCCGCGAATCCTATTCCAACTAGGATTGGGGGGGGGGGGGTCCTACTCCCAGAGGGAGTAGGACTCTCCTGGCGCGCCACACCTTGGCCGGCCAGCCTCCCCCCTCTAGTCCTTTATATACTGAGGCAGAGGCACCCCAGAACACACAAGTTGATCCATGTGATCTATTCCTTAGCCGTGTGCGGTGCCCCAGCCACCATATTCCTCGATAATACTGTAGCGGAGTTTAGGCGAAGCCCTGCTGCTGTAGTGCATCAAGATCGTCACCACGCCGTCGTGCTGACGGAACTCTTCCCCGATACTTTGCTGGATCGGAGTCCGGGAATCGTCATCGAGCTGAACGTGTGCTCGAACTCGGAGGTGCCGTAGTTTCGGTGCTTGATCGGTTGGATCGTGAAGACGTACGACTACTTCCTCTACGTTGTGTCAACGCTTCCGCAGTCGGTCTGCGAGGGTACGTAGACAACACTCTCCCCTCTCGTTGCTTTGCATCACCATGATCTTGCATGTGCGTAGGAAAATTTTGAAATTACTACGAAACCCAACATAATAGACTTCCCATAATTCATTTTTTATGGAGACATTTCTTTCATTTTTGTTTTTGCCTTTTGAATTTATCTTCAGGTAGGGTAATTCATTCTGCTCTAGTAAAATTTATGTCAGCTAGCATTCCTGTACTTCTAGTATTGTTAAGTGCAATACTAGTCCTATGAATTTGCTTATTCAGATATATGTGATCCAGACATTGAATTCAAAGGTGCAGGAAAGTAATTACAAAAAGTTTCTACATATGAGCTGCCTATCTTCAAGTAATGTTTGAACGGTTGCAAATTAGAATTTACTTACCTGAGAGTATAGCTTATTCCATGGTTAATTTGTTTTTACTAATGTTCTTTGTGTGCAAATGTTCCAACCTGAACCTGCAAATTTTAAAATCATAGTAGTAATGACTTTTGATCTTTCTGTAAAATTGAGTTATGGGGTTACGATCTGACTGTAATACATCAAATCACTTCTATATTTAAACTTATGATAAGTGTAGTAATGACTTTTAATATGTGAACTGTATTCCTACAATTTTGAAATCTGCATGATACCAATTTCAAAGGGACAATGCTTGTAGGCTTCTAGTTGATTGATCAAGCATTTTCTCTTTATGTAATATTCTGTTCCTAAGATTTTGCGTATCTGCTATGGATTTGATTACCTTTACAAATTATTCATTTTGTAGTATCCCTATGTCAAACTAGAGGTTTCCTACAACACCTCTGTTGCGATTCATCCATACGAATTTCAAATATGGAGAAGATCAATTAAAATGGATAAACTTGCTACTCAACTGGATGAGAAAGCTTGTAGGTCATTCTTCCCACTTCTTCCTTTTCTTTCTCTTACATATGATTCCTTCCTGCTCTTTGTTTGTTTAGACCCCATCTCATAGTTTGTTTCTAGTGGAGAGTGGGGAAAGTGAGAAACCTTGTAGTCAGGTGTGTTTTTGTTTTTGCGGGTTTTGCTGTGATGCGTTAGTAGGTCCAGCCCATGGGTGTGTTTCTGTGTGATGCTCAAAAATGCTGAAGCAGAGTTGGGCTAGGTTGTTTCTTAAAAATCGATTGACTCATAATTTGGGCCAGTCAATTATGTTTGAATAGAAATTCTATTTTCCCATTTGAATAGAAATTAATGGTAGATCCAGAATTGACTGACTGCAAATTCTTTTCAGCCGACTGGCTCCTAGCCAGCCCAGAGAAAAAAACTTAATGATGCCGCCTAGAAACTTCCACCATCAATATAAGTCTATGACACATTTGCTAATCTTCAGTTGCCTGCTTTTTTTGTGTGTTTTAGGCGATTTGGACACGACTCGAGACTGAGCTGGACATTGGGACGACACGTCCGAACGGAGTGTCTCCGGTAAAGGCGGCCAAAAGACGGGAAAAAGAGAAGACTGGTGGAGGGGAGTCTAAGGGTTAACCGGTGTGGGTGGTGGTGGAGGTGGTGGGTGTTTTTCAACTCCGTGAAAGTGGGTTCAGAGCAATAGTCAAGGTAACAACGGCTCAGAGGAGGGCAACCAAAATTTTGCGACTTTTTGTGAAAATCTAAGTTAATGATCAATAGATTTGGATAAGTAATTTAGAAAGGATATTCTCATACCCACACAATACAAGAACATGTATATGTGAAATCTATCATTTTCATAATCTGTAATTAATTCATGTCTTGTTTGTTGGATTAGGTCTACAAATGTTGTAATGGAATGTATACATAGGATAGGGTAGGATAGGGCGGTGCAGTGAGGCTACGCAGCAACGACACTGCACGGCGGGTAGGTTGATGGAGGCGGATGGGGATGAGGAAAGGGCAAAGGACTATATTGATGAGGGTGATTGGAGTTGATGTTTCTTTTCCAGTTAACTAAAGAATATGAGGCCCCTAACTACAGGGGTTTGTTGCGAAATTAAAATTTCATGAGAGAAGAGTCATCAACGTAAATTGCATGTATAATTGATGAATTTTCTCATACATGTTTTACAAAGAAGAAATCAATAACAAAACTACATAGACGGTGCATGTGCAATATACGGTATACAAATCAAGACAATGCACTACTAGGAAAAGGCTAATTAGTGGTGCACCTGTTTTGGACATTAACGGCGCACTACAGGTGCGCCACTATTAACACGCCACTAGTAACAAGTACTAATGGCGCACCCCTGGTGCGCCACTAGTATCCCAGATAATAGTGGCACACCTGGCAGTGCGCCATTAATATGTCCCCTGGTGCGCCATTACTATGCCTCTCAGGGGGCCATATTTACCTTGTGCTCTGGGTTACTAATGGCGCACTTCTAGATAATGCGCCACTAGTATGTTTATTGCAGTGCGCCACTAAAGTGCAGTATGGTGCGCCACTAGTATGAATATTAGGAATTTTTTTATTTTCTGATATTTGCACAGGTTACAAAATATATTACTGCACAGAATATAGACAGCACAACATATAAACAGCAGATTTATCGAATACAATAGAAGGTTAGTCTCCGAATACAATTCATCATATTAGTCTCCGAATTCAAAAGACCGAACAAAGTTAGAACATTATAAGTCTCGAGACCGCGAGTAGCGAGTTTGTCTTCACATTACAAGTCGGTATCGATCATCTAAACTACCATCACATAGAAGAGAGCTACTGTCATCACGATGAGCATCATCGCGATGAAACTGGTCTTCATCCGGTTCCTCCTCCGCTCCCTCCTCTCTCCCGCTAGAAAGCGCGCGTATCTAGCTTCCGCCTCTGCCCTAGTGGTGTACCCTTTGTAACTGTTACCGCTGAAACGGTGAACCTGTCTCCGACACCGGGAACCTTACCCTTATACACGACATACGATGACATCTCTATGCACTAGACAAACAAAACGTTAGTAGCAATTCACAGACAATACATAAGCAATATATAAGTATGCAACAAAAGGATCGGAAGAGAAAAGAAACACATTAATAGCACGATTCATGGTCCTACTAATAAATAGCATTGATTACATATAAGTTGAACGACTATCCAAACCAATGAGACATACAAGTTTATTAAAGTTTAATTACAACATGAGCTAATCAATATTTCAGAACTACATAGCATCACTACTTTCGACTCGACTCAGGGACCGGAGCGTGGATGAAGCCGCCGTCTTTCGTGATGGTCATGAAATCGCGATCGTTGTCAGCCTGCATTTGTAGCGTTGTTTCTATTTCACTATTGGACGGTTGATATCTGAGGTAGAACTGCCCCGAGGTACGAAGGACATCTTGATGGATGATTCCGCAAACTCCGACTGGATGCGAAAGATTTTTTGTCTGAGGTCCGCATCCTGGATTGCCGACAAGCATGTGGCCCAATCTTTGAGACTATTTGGTAGCAGAAGGTCATTATGGTCCCGTACGATCGCCCGCATGTGATGGAGGGCGTAGTAGGCATCCTTCTGACCGCCAGGCGGCTGCTTGACGCAGGGGAACGTCGTTACGTGGGTGAACACGTGCTTGCCGTACTTAAAAAGGCCTCCTAAAGGTGCCTCCAGATTTGGTGTAGCCGGGTAGAATATCATCAAGAGCTTTCTTGATATTTGTGTAGTCTTTATTCAACTGACGGTCCGAGTCAAAATACGTGGCCATGGAATAGTTCGGGCTTAAGAGGATGAGTGTGCAATGTGTGTCACTGCACAAAACACGGAATGTTAGAGAGAAAAAAGAACGATCGAAATCTAAGAAATCATATGTTACGGGGCGGTGAGGGGATGACTTACTCGGGAAAGTAAGGCACGAGGAAGTTATCCTTATCTGGGTTCGCCAGAATGACACCTTCGAGGTATGAACTCGCGACTTGCCGGTCCCCATCGCTGCCCAAGAGCTTGGCACGCATGTAGAATGGGTCGACTATCACGATGTCTGGGGTCTTGTCTCTAATGATCCGCATCTCCATACTTAGCGAAAATAGCCGAATGAAGGTGTAGTGCAGCGGATGAAGGTTAAACATAGCGAAGATGTCATCAAACCGCAGGACGATCATACCCCCGATGGCGCTATCGACAAAGCCCTTGCCCTCTAGCACCTTGGCCATGAAAACCGGGTATGCCACATCATTCTCGGAGAAACGCCGCTTCTCCAAAGAAAGAACACTGTCATGCAGACTCCACATAGCACCAGTTGCAGCATTGAGCAGATTAGTCAGTAGCATCGGCCTACCCGCCACATGTACCCTCCTCGAGATATCCTTAGATGAAGGTGGCCCGTCCTGAGCACGGATCGTACTCGGTGCCGGCTGGCTCGCACCCTTGTTATTCTTTCTTTTTTGTCCCTTCTTATTCTGTTGTAATGGGATCGAGTTCTACTCAGAGACCACCTTCTTGAGTGTGTTGGGGCTGATAATATTTCGCACCTCAGCTATCTGAGGCTCGGTGAAGGCGGCAGCTGGAGACGTCTCCTAAGAACTAAACGCCACACAACGCCTGTTGCAATTGGGTTTCTCCGCGGTACAAGCTAGATCGCGATCGTCTTTTGCAGGGTTGGGTTCTTGAGAAGGAGGCCCCAAGAATTCGTCACCGTAGCCATGTTCGTTGAAGTACTTATCGACCCTGGTAAATGTACTGTCGTCGTCATCCGGATCCTGTGCCATATGCATGTACGGATCGGCCATATGTTCGTCGTCGTCGTCCGGTAGCGTTGTGGTCTTGCCATGACTTGGCGCCAGCACAACTGGCGGTGTTGTCTGTGGGGTGGTGTCCCCCGCCCCCAAACGAATCTAGCTCTTCGGCCAAAGCATGGACCAGCTTATGCAGGTGCTGAGGGTCATCACATCATCTTCGTCGGCCCCAGGGAGTCGATATAGAGGTAACAAGTCGTCGCAGCCCCGCAGCACCCGAACCAGTTGAACCCTATACACGTTGGGTGGCATCGGATTACCGTGGAACAAGCGGTTGCTCGGTTGAACGATTCTAGCCTTGGCGACGTCGATCAACTCACCGTTCACGAAGTGTAGGAGAGTGCATTGAACGTCGGCGGCACCCTCCGAAAACATGTAGGGCATCAGGGATGCCCAATCAAAGGCAAGGAGATGAAGTCATCGGCCGAGAGGCTTAGTTGCCGTGATGGTGTCGAGCTTGGCTAATGTCGAGGCACTGCCAACGGCGGGCGTGCAAGTGACGGAGGGGCCGCTTGCTACCGAGGTGCCGGCCGGCGTATTCTTCCCAAACCCGGGTGCATTAAGCTCCAATGCCGGCGCCGACGCCGGAGACACCAATGCCGCCTCCGCCGGAGACACCAATGGCGCCGCCGGTGCGCTGTGCGAGTTGCTGCCCGTGAAGCTGGGAATCGGGGGCGGCCCCTGTTGGCCGCCCGCAATCCACGCCTGCAGCCCCTCAAGCAAGGTAGGCATAATGGCGGTGATCGTCGCTCCCAGTTGGTCTCGCACTTGCTCTTCGACTATCTTCGGAATCCGCGCCACTTATGCCTTGAGTTCTTAAACCTCGCGCTCCTGGCTTTCCGAGCTGGTGTTTCTCTCCTTTCGCCTAGTAGTATAGTATTCCGACCATTTTGTGGACAAGCCTTTTCCGGCCACACGACTAGCTGACGTCGGCTTACTGAGCTTATCCTTGTGTTTCATTACGTTCAACGCCCTATTTAAAGTGGTGTCCCAAGGGGAGCTCTGAGACGACCCCGCGCTACTGCTTTCAGTTTCCTACGGAAGGAACGTGAACCATTTAAAAAATTGGCTTCATTAATTAGAATGCAACCATATGGAGCTAATTACACGGGGGTGTATTCCTTACCAGAACAAGCTCAAGCGCCTTGGTCTTCGGATCCGTGGTAAGCTCCTTGGTTACCGGGTCAATCTTGTACCGGGCCCTGACATAGTTCCTGGTCTGCTTGTCATGGTATTTATCGAAGAGGGGCGGTAGGCCTTACTCGGCATGCTCCGATTCCTCCTTGTCCCATATAGGTCCCGCCACTCTGTAACCGCCGGGACTGAGTTTGTGGACCCCTAAGTTCAAGTACCGCATATCTTTCCCCCGCTGACTTGATTCCGCGGTTGCATTGCTCTCGCACTTGATCTTGAACTCCAGGTAGTCAGCTTCACTGATTGGAGGATTTGTCTCCTTGATCTTCTCATAACTATCACCTTTTTCAATCCTTTTCTTCATCGCGGCTCTCCAAGTAGCCAGGGCCGTGCTCATCTTTGTTAGGGCGGCACTGTTCACTTTATTTCCCGAGAGGCGTGTGTTTGCGAAGTCACCGGGGAACTTGTATCGTTCATGCAGCTACGTGAAGAGGAGGTTGCGCAAATTCCCTCGGTCACGATGCCTTAGGTTCTCGGTGCTGATCGAGACGGTGCTCCAGAGAATGCACCCGAGCTGTCCCGCGTACCCCTTGACTAATTCTTTGGGCGTCATTGGCTGCCCACTGGAGGACACTTTAGTAAATTCCTCCTTGACGGTGCCGAGCACGTTCAGGCGCCGGTCCTTCCGTTGCCTCTTCGGTTGGCTGCCATCTGTGGGTGCACTGCCATCATCAGTGGTGGCATCTTCGGCAGCACCATCAGTGGTGTCATCCCCGACGCCACTAGGGGTTGTGTAGTCGGGGCCGGTATCTTCCGCGACGTCCTCATAGTGGTGAGGTTCTTCCTCCATCTCCTGGGAAAGCTCCCAGAATTGCTTGCCCGAACCGCCGACCTCATCGTTGTGGGCCATGTTTCGCTCTAAATAGGAAAAAAGTTTGGTCAAAAAGTTGGTTATTGTCAAGGAACAAGATCTCTAAGTTGACCAAATAGCCTAAGGGTACATAGTCTGGAAATCTACAGAATGAACAAGCTAAGGGCTACAAATGCCCGCAAGGCTTCAAGGGTGACGGCATAATGGCTCAGTGTTATTTAAGGGTTGGTTTGTGAGGAATTATCATGGTCTCATCATTTAGGGTTTGTCGACACCGAGGCATCCTAAAAGCTAAGCTTTTATCATTTAGGGTTTGTCGACGCCGAGGCACCCTAAAAGCCTAAGCTTTCATCATTTAGGTTTTTACCGACACCGAGGCACCCTAAAAGCCAAGGTTTTATCATTTAGGGTTTGTCGACGCTGAGGCACCCTAAATGCTAAGTTAAGTTTTCATCATTTAGGGTTTATCGATGCCGAGGCACCCTAGGTTGACTGATATTTATGCGTATCTTCTAATAATATACCCTATCAAGTATGGCGCAATAGTAAAAAAAAATAGCCAATAGTGACATGCAAGTGCTGATAGAAAAGGGAAGGAGAATTCTAAGTTGGGCCTAATCACTTGGCTCTATTGCCACCTATGGCAGTTGCATATTAGTTGTGCAAAAAAAATTTAAGAGCGGGAAGTAATGAATAATATTTAATGGGATACCTCAAAAAGCTAATCTAGTATCTCCATTTAAGAGTTTTCAACTAGAAAGTGCACAAAGTGCAATAAACAGATTATTTCAACCCCCCAAACAATAATGATAACATTCTTTTCCTGAACTATAAACGACTCATGGTTTCGTCTGTCCACACATGAATTCAGCATATGTGTTTAATGCAGCAAGAATAAAGGGACACCACATGTCAAAAATCCCGCATCCAAAATTTCACAATTGAGCCTAACGTGACACTGCATATATAACCAGGCTTATGGTGCATTCTACTTTCTACCTGTCCAAACTGTATTTGTGAGACTTAACTAAGTTAACTGTTATCTGCACACCCTAATCTTTTTATCTGATTAACACAAAATAGACATCTCAACACTTGCATTTGCAAATATAACACCATGAGACACTTCAACTAGGTACTTCTCGAAGGACAAACACCAAGAGACAGTAAACATATCAGCCGTTGATAGAAGATTCAGAACTAGTCCTTAGCTTGACATTAGTAATAACTATGAGTTGATATCTGTTGGGTTTCGTAGTAATTTCAAAATTTTCCTACGCACACGCAAGATCATGGTGATGCAAAGCAACGAGAGGGGAGAGTGTTGTCTACGTACCCTCGCAGACCGACTGCGGAAGCGTTGACACAACGTAGAGGAAGTAGTCGTACGTCTTCACGATCCAACCGATCAAGCACCGAAACTACGACACCTCCGAGTTCGAGCACACGTTCAGCTCGATGACGATTCCCGGACTCCGATCCAGCAAAGTATCGGGGAAGAGTTCCGTCAGCACGACGGCGTGGTGACGATCTTGATGCACTACAGCAGCAGGGCTTCGCCTAAACTCCACTACAGTATTATCGAGGAATATGGTGGCTGGGGCACCGCACACGGCTAAGGAATAGATCACATGGATCAACTTGTGTGTTCTGGGGTGCCTCTGCCTCAGTATATAAAGGACTAGAGGGGGGAGGCTGGCCGGCCAAGGTGTGGCGCGCCAGGAGAGTCCTACTCCCTCTGGGAGTAGGACCCCCCCCCCCAATCCTAGTTGGAATAGGATTCGCGGAGGGGGAAAAGAGAGAGAGGGGGCCGGCCACCTCTCCTAGTCCTAATAGGACTAGGGGAAGGGGGAGGCGCGCAGCCCATGTAGGGCTGCCTCTTCTTTTTTCCACTAAGGCCCATCATGGCCCATTTAGCTCCCGGGGGGTTCCGGTAACCCTCTCGGTACTCCGGTAAAATCCTGATTTCACCCGGAACACTTCCGATGTCCAAATATAGGCTTCCAATATATCAATCTTTATGTCTCGACCATTTCGAGACTCCTCGTCATGTCCGTGATCACATCCGGGACTCCGAACAACCTTCGGTACATCAAAATGCATAAACTCATAATATAATTGTCATCGTAACCTTAAGCGTGCGGACCCTACGGGTTCGAGAACAATGTAGACATGACCGAGACACGTCTCCGGTCAATAACAAATAGCGGGACCTGGAAGCCCATATTGGCTCCTACATATTCTACAAAGATCTTTATCGGTCAGACCGCATAACAACATACGTTGTTCCCTTTGTCATCGGTATGTTACTTGCCCGAGATTCGATCGTCGGTATCCAATACCTAGTTCAATCTTGTTACCGGCAAGTCTCTTTACTCGTTCTGTAATACATCATCCCGCAACTAACTCATTAGTTGCAATGCTTGCAAGGCTTATGTGATGTGCATTACCGAGAGGGCCCAGAGATACCTCTCCGACAATCGGAGTGACAAAACCTAATCTCGAAATACGCCAACCCAACATGTACCTTTGGAGACACCTGTAGTACTCCTTTATAATCACCCAATTACGTTGTGACGTTTGGCAGTACCCAAAGTGTTCCTCCGGTAAACGGGAGTTGCATAATCTCATAGTTACAGGAACATGTATAAGTCATGAAGAAAGCAATAGCAACATACTAAACGATCGGGTGCTAAGCTAATGGAATGGGTCATGTCAATCAGATCATTCTCTTAATGATGTGATCCCGTTAATCAAATAACAACTCATTGTTCATGGTTAGGAAACATAACCATCTTTGATTAACGAGCTAGTCAAGTAGAGGCATACTAGTGACACTTTGTTTGTCTATGTATTCACACATGTATTATGTTTCCGGTTAATACAATTCTAGCATGAATAATAAACCTTTATCATGATTATAAGGAAATAAATAATAACTTTATTATTGCCTCTAGGGCATATTTCCTTCAATATCACACTTCTATATGTGTAACACAAGAGGCAGTTCATCCTACTTAATTAAGTACTAAGATACCCCGGCCCATGCATTAGTCGCAAGTACCCCATATGTCCTATTTTTAGCAAAGTCATGCTAAAATTCACGGAAAATTTCAGCATGACCTTTGCTGAAAATAGGACATATGGAGTACCCGAATTTGCCGGAACGGAAGTTAATCGACATTCCAGCAAACTCAAGGGCCTCTCGGGGTACCTGCAAAATCATTATACCACCTCTCGCGAAACTAGAAGAGACAAACCCCCCCAATATCATCACGACACGATGGTCGCAGACAAAACCCAACAATATATCTTCTAGCCATAAAACCCTACCCTGATTCTCCTTTCTTCCTCTTTTTCACTTAAACCTGCAAACATGTAGGGAAAGCAACTAATACAAGGCACAAAAATGGCATGCTATGTAGCCTTAATGCTACAGAACATATGAAATACATGTCAGCAATATATATGATATAAAATCCAATAATTTTTGAATAAAACAGTAGCAAGAAAGCAATTCATTTGACTAACTATTTAAGTGTTCTGGACTCCAAAAACCACTTTGCAGACAAGCAGGAAAGTGGTTCTTCATGGATAGCTGAAAGTGGTTCTTCCTTGAGGGATGTGTGATCTATGATGGTGCTGTCTTTTGCTTAATTGGCTTTCCTTAATCCTATAAATCCTTACTGCAACACAAAGATTTTGCTTGGCTCAGCAAGTTGGCGAACTTTGTTTCATTGCTCTTGCCTCAGAAGATGATGGCCTCTGGTATAGTATGAATGTGGCATGCTAGTTTGGTCAGTGCTGACACTTGATGAAGCTAGTAATTAGATTCATGAGCACTGATATGTCCATGTCATCATAAAATTTCAGTGAGCTGAAAATATTTCTTCTTTGTGCAGTATGTTTGTTTGAAGAGATTTAATGTCGTGAAAGTGCTTCATGCCTTACTATTGTGAAACTATGCCAAAAACAGCATACAGCAAAATAGGTTCAAATGTAAGATGGCCTTGAGTTGGTTAATTTGATTGGGGATTGATCAAGACAAGCATACAAGCTCAAATCAGAATACTGGCATCTCTGCGAATAAAGTTGTCCCATTATCCAAATATAAGAGTATTCAACTAGTTAATGCTACATGCATGGCCCTCTCTCTCCCCCATTTCATTGGTTTGCCAACTTCATGATGTCCTTTACCTAAAACATATATGTTAATAGGAAAATATATACCTACAATTTATAGTTTAATTCCCAAAAAACTTATATATATGTTTTTGGGGTTGAAAAAAATGCAAGACTTGTATAGTATATGTTCACAAATATGATAATTGGTATGATTTAAGAGATTGTGTACAGCTCATGAACTTGCTACAAGACAGAATGGATTTCCTAAAAGAATGGGCCTCTTAACAGATTTTACTTTATTTTATCAACAAATCAAAATAACGAATCGAACTAGTCATTTCATTTTACTTCCCAGGTGAATTAGTACTGATTGTATCAGTGCTAAAGTTGGAAGCTTGTGATGTCAATCTGGTGTATTTCTTCAGAAAAGTATTTTTTACCTACATGTACCAAGCTAAGGCAATTTTGCAAAAATCTGCGATGTCAGTTGACACCACAAAGATGTGTGTAGCCTCACCACTGCTATTGGATTTCTGTCCTTGACAAATCTACTACTGATTTCTAGTAGTAGGATGTGAACCAAAGAGAGCTACTAGCACAAGACAAGAGCATATATAGTGGAGGAAGTGGGCAGAATCAATTACGTACTGAGTTATTGGCTAGCCAGTAGAGTGGAAACGCCTCGTGCTGGATCCAAGCGAGCCTCGCCACTTCCTGAACTAGGCAGAGGACGAGATGGCTGAAAAATGATGATGACCCACAAGTATAGGGGATGTATCGTAGTCCTTTCGATAAGTAAGAGTGTCAAACCCAACGAGGAGCAGAAGGAAATGATAAGCGATTTCAGCAAGGTATTCTCTGCACGCACTGAAATTATAGCTAACAGATGAGCAGTTTTAACATGGTCCTTCTTACCCCCTCTTTTCACATGAGAGGTAAGAGTATAAAATAGATCTTAGCCGTTGATCTCATCAATGAATGGCTTGATTGACTCTTACTTTCTTACCTCACATGTAAAAAAAAGAGGTAAGAGGGACCATGTTAAAATTTGCCCTAACAGATAGTTTTGTGATAAGATAATTGGTAACGAGCAACAAGTAACAAAAGTAAATAAAGTGCAGCAAGGTGGCCCAATCCTTTTTGTAGCAAAGGACAAGCCTGGACAAACTCTTATATGATGTAAAGCGCTCCCGAGGACACATGGGAATTATCGTCAAGCTAGTTTTCATCACGTTCATATGATTCGCGTTCGGTACTTTGATAATTTGGTATGTGGGTGGACCAGTGCTTGGGTACTGCCCTTACTTGGACAAGCATCCCACTTATGATTAACCTCTATTGCAAGCATCCGCAACTACAACAAAAGTATTAAGGTAAACCTTACCATAGCATGAAACATATGGATCCAAATCAGCCCCTTACGAAGCAACGCATAAACTAGGGTTTAAGCTTTTGTCACTCTAGCAACCCATCATCTACTTATTACTTCCCAATGCCTTCCTCTAGGACCAAATAATGGTGAAGTTTCATGTAGTCGACGTTCACATAACACCACTAGAGGAGAGACAACATACATCTCATCAAAATATCGAACGGATACCAAATTCACATGACTACTAATAGCAAGACTTCTCCCATGTCCTCAGGAACAAACGTAACTACTCACAAAGCATATTCATGTTCATAATCAGAGGGGTATTAATGCGCATATAGGATCTGGACATATGATCTTCCACCAAATAAACCAACTAGCATCAACTACAAGGAGTAATCAACACTAGTAGCAACCCACAGGTACCAATCCCAGACTTGGAGACAAGAATTGGATAGAAGAGATGAACTAGGGTTTGAGAGGAGATGGTGCTGGTGAAGATGTTGATGGAGATTGACCCCCTCCCGATGAGAGGATCGTTGGTGATGACGATGGTGATGATTTCCCCCTCCCGGATGGAAGTTTCGCCGGCAGAACAGCTCCGCCGGAGCCCTAGATTGATTCCGCCAAGGTTCCGCCTCGTGGCGGCGGAGTCTCGTCCCGAAAGCTGGCTTATGATTTTTTTTTCCTCATCAAAAGACTCCATATAGAAGAAGATGGGCATCAGAGGGCCACCAGGGGACCCACGAGGCAGGGGGCGCGCCCAGGGGGGTAGGGCGCGCCCCCCACCCTCGTGGGCAGGGTGTGGCCCCCCTCTGGAACTTCTTGCGCTCATTATTTTTTATATATTCTGAAAATGACTTCCGTGAAGTTTAAGGACTTTTGGAGCTGTGCAGAATAGGTCTCTAATATTTGCTCCTTTTCCAGCCCAGAATCCCAGCTGCCGGCATTCTACCTCTTTATGTAAACCTTGTAAAATAAGAGAGAATAGGCATAAGTATTGTGACATAATGTGTAATAACAGCCCATAATGCAATAGATATCGATATAAAATCATGATGCAAAATGGACGTATCAACTCCCCCAAGCTTAGACCTCACTTGTCCTCAAGCGAAAGCCGAAATCAAAAAATATGTCCACATGTTTAGAGATAGAGGTGTCGATAAAAATAAAATACGGACATGAGGGCATCATAATCATTCTTAGAACAGCAACTTATATAATTCTTGTCATATGATCTCTTATGCTAGGTTAACAATTCAATCACAATTTCAAGTATGAATCATAAACTTCATTGAAAACCAACAAACTATAATCTTAGTCATTGGAGCAATTGTAACTTATCATAACATAGGAAAGAGTCAATATAAGAGCTTTTCAGCAAGTCCACATACTCAACTATCATATAGTCTTTCACAATTGCTAACACTCATGCAATACTTATGGGTGTGGAGTTTTAATCAGACACAGAGAAAGATAGGGGCTTATAGTTTTGCCTCCCAACGTTTTACCTCAAGGGTAATGTCAACAATAATAGTTCATGAAAACTCACATCCAATTAGCCATATATACCAGGATCTTTCCAACATGTTGTGCTTGCCAAAAGATAAAATGTAAAAAGGAAAGGTGAAGATCACCATGACTCTTATGTAAGGTAGGAGATAAAAGTAAAAGATAGGCCCTTCGCAGAGGGAAGCAAAGGTTGTCATGCGCTTTTATGGTTGGATGCACAAAATCTTAATGCAAAAGAACGTCACTTTATATTGCCACTTGTGATATGGACCTTTATTATGCAGTCCATCGGTTTTATTTCTTTCATATCACATGATCGTATAAAGCTTATTTTCTCCCACACTAATAAGTCATACATATTTAGAGAGCAATTTTTATTGCTTGCACCGATGACAACTTACTTGAAGGATCTTACTCAATCCATAGGTAGATATGGTGGACTCTCATGGCAAAACTGGGTTTATGGATATTTGGAAGCACAAGTAGTATCTCTACTTGGTGCAAAGAATTTGGCTAGCATGAGGGGGAAAGGCAAGCTCAACCATGTTGGATGATCCATGACAATATAATTTATTTCAGATGTAAGAAAACATAACCCATTACGTTGTCTTCCTTGTCCAACATAAACTCTTTAGCATGTCATATTTTAATGAGTGCTCCCAATCATAAAAGATGTCCAAGATAGTATATTCATATGTGAAGACCTCTCTTTCTTTATTACTTCCTATTAATTGCAACATGACCAAAACTATGTTTGTAAACTCTCAACAACTTTTATTCATCATACTCTTTATATGTGAGCTCATTACTCTCCATAAGATCTATATGATCTCTTTTATTTCCTTTTTATTTCTTTCTCTTTTATTTTATTCCCTCAAGATCATGGCAAAACAATCAAGCCCTTGACTCAACACTAATCTTTATTATATATAGCTCACGGACTCGATTACATAGAAGGATCATAAAGCAAAACTCACAACTAGATCATACTAAAACTTTATGCTACTAGATCAAGATATTACCAAAAGGATCGAACTAAGAAAAAAAGGGTAAAGATAAAAGTGATGGTGATACGATATCGGGGCACTCCCCCGAGCTTGGCAGTTGCCAAGGGGAGTGCCCATACCCATGTGATTATGTCTCCCTTGTTGGTGAAGAAGTTGATGGTTTTGTTGATGGTGTAGGCTTGCCGTCCTTCTTCCAAGGCATAGGCTCACCATCATAGAAGGATGATCGAGTCTCCTGAAACCTCAAATCTGCAGCCAAACTCATCCTCTTGAATCTATATTCATACTCATAGTTTTGATTTTGCAGGTCATAGATCTGGGCTTGGAGGTGCTCGATTTTCTCATGAAGCTTGAAGATGGCCTCCCCAATGTCCTTGATGTCCAGCTTGTGGTTGTTGGTGAACTCCGTGATCATAATGTGATTGGAATCGAGTCCATGCTCCACCATCTCCTGACACCTGAAAACTTCTTGCTCCAATGCCTCGAGCCTTGCCTCCGTGCTTCCGGTCTTCCTTGGTCCCTCAACATCGCGGATGTGCAACAACCCCTCATGCATCTCAATGGCTTGAGGGTGTTGCAGCACTTCCGCGAGGTAGGGGTTGATGACCTTCTCGAAGAACTGGTCCTTGGGGGCACTTGAAGGCGACATGACGACCTGGATCTGTCAGAAAAACAACTCGAAACAAAGACAGGAGATTTTTGCGTGATACGGTGGTCAAAACCTTCGGGGAGTTATATAATGAATTTTTACCGACCAAAATACGTGTCGTGTAAGAAAACGGAGTCCGGAGAGCACACGAGGTGCCCACGAGTTAGGGGGCGCGCCCAGGGGGTAGGGCGCGCCCTCCACCCTCGTGGAGCCCTCGTGTCCTTCCCGGACTGCTTCTTATTTTTCTATTTTTCTAAATATTCCAAAACGGAAGAAAATTGCCATTAGAACTGTTTTGGAGTCGGTTTACTTACCATACCCGTCGTGGATTTGTCACGGCAAATGTCCTAGTGTGAGGACTTAGTCGCGAGGCCAACGCATCTATGTGGTAGCTTGAAAGGGGTTGAGCGGGACGAGAGACGCGATGTTTTACCCAGGTTCGGCCCCTCACGGTGGAGGTAAAAGCCTACATCCTGCTTCATTGATATTGATGATGATGATCATGGTTACAAGTGTGCTCTATCTCGAGAGCTATTGTCTAAACCTAACTTGTCCAACTTGTGGAACTTGTCTCTCTTCTCCCTTTTGGGGAGCCCTGCCCCTCCTTATATATGTTGAAGGGGTGGGTTACATGTGGAGTCCTATTAGGATTAGGACTAGTCTATCTTCTAATACAAACCGGATACAAGTCCGGGTCTTGACTCCTTGTAAGGGAAATACACCTTTTCTATTAAACCGGCCCACCATTATCATAAACCGGCCTTCTGGGCCTTGGGCCTTGTCATCCATCTGTCCCACCCGCCGGGTTACCAGTGAGTCATAATGTTCAGGCGGGTTGCTTGTAAACCGCCAAGTTAGGGCGGGTCGCCAGTGAATCGCCAAGTGTCAGCCGAATCTCAAGTAAACCGCCAAGTCCGGCGGTTTATGCTGCGGGGTATATCCCCGACATTAGCCCCTAGTTTAGCTTGGATTTATCCATGGTAAACTGATCCTGTAAACAAACATAAGAACAACTTTGACAAGTTGTACTCCAGGTTAAAAATTCTTGTAAAGCGGCACCTGATCATACTTAAATCCTTGTTATTTCCTCCTTCTAGAAAATCCGAGTCAATAGACCAACTTCATAATCAATTTGCTTGCAGAAGATATTTTGTAAATAAAGAATCCATTCGAATCGGCCTTCAATGCTCTGATTTGACAAAAATATTGGTCTTCAAATATTCAACTGATATTCAGCCGGCTTGAAGATGTTGAACTTGCCGGTTTATGATTACCACCATTGTTGGGTTATAAAAACTGATAATTCCGGGTCATGATTGTTGCCAACGCCGGTTCACAACGTCGGTTCATGATTATTGATGACGCCGGGTTGCAGCCACAGGGTCATAATGATTGGTGACGCCGGGTCAATCTGGTTTGCTCAAACAGAGAATTTGAAAATATTTCTTCAATAATAATATAATACCTGTAGCCCCCAAGTCTTGAGCAGAACAAAGTGATGGCTTAAGACTTGCTTCAATATAAATACTACCAATTTTTAAGAAATCCATGTTGTTCATCCCAGTCACTAGTAAAAACTGAATACTCCATATTATGTAGCCCCCAAGTACCAGGTTGTCATGCTTGCAGCAACCTGGGACTTATAATTGCTTATAAAAACTTCAATCACTGTATCCCCCAAGGGCCGGGTCATTATGCAATAATGAGCAGGGACTTTGTAAATATAATCATGTAGACTTGAGCAGTGATGTGTAGCCCCCAAGGGCCGGCTTAGTAAGATAATACTGAACCGGGACTTGATATATACTTCAATGAAAATAACATCTTATAATGTAGCTTCCATCGTAGGGCTTGAACCCACATCCACAAGGTTAAGAGCTTTGTGCTTTACCAACTGAGCAATGGATCCTTCAATATTATGGATGAAAACTTGTGTACCTTGAATTGTTGAAAGGAGCAATTGGTAGCCCCCAAGGGCCGGCTCATTATAATATGATGAGTCGGATCTTCAATAAGACTAGTAAAAATGACTTTGCATTAGCCCCCAAGTGTCATGGTGCATGCTTGCAGCGACATGAGACTTGCATGTAATCTCAATTTGAATAATGTAGCCCCCAAGTGCCGGGTTGTAAGCCTGCAGCGACTCGGGACTATTCCTTCCATTGTAGAATAAATCATATCCTTTGATAAAATAATAGCCATTGCGCAAAAGCGACTTTGAAAACTCAGTAATACCGGTTGTTAATGTTGGGTTTCGTAGTAATTTCAAAAAATTTCCTACGCACACGCAAGATCATGTGATGCATAGCAACGAGAGGGGAGAGTGTTGTCTACGTACCCACGCAGACCGACTGCGGAAGCGTTGACACAACGTAGAGGAAGTAGTCGTACGTCTTCGCGATCCAACCGATCAAGCACCAAAACTACGGCACCTCCGAGTTCGAGCACATGTTCAGCTCGATGACGATCCCCGGACTCCGATCCAGCAAAGTGTCGGGGGAGAGTTCCGTCAGCACGACGGCATGGTGACGATCTTGATGCACTACAGCAGCAGGGCTTCGCCTAAACTCCGCTACAGTATTATCGAGGATTATGGTGGCTGGGGGCACCGCACACGGCTAAGGAATAGATCACGTGGATCAACTTGTGTGTTCTAGGGTGCCTCTGCCTCAGTATATAAAGGACTAGAGGGGGGAGGCTGGCCGGCCAAGGTGTGGCGCGCCGGGAGAGTCCTACTCCCTCTGGGAGTAGGATTCCCCCCCCCAATCCTAGTTGGAATAGGATTCGCGGAGGGGGAAAAGAGAGAGAGGGGGCCGGCCACCTCTCCTAGTCCTAATAGGACTAGGGAAAGGGGGAGGCGCGCAGCCCATGTAGGGCTGCCTCTTCTCCTTTCCACTAAGGCCCATCATGGCCCATTTAGCTCCCGGGGGTTCCGGTAACCTTCCCGGTGTTGGGGAACGTAGCAGAAATTCAAAATTTTCCTACGTGTCACCAAGATCTATCTATGGAGTCATCTAGCAACGAGGGAGGAGTGGATCTACATACCCTTGTATATCGCGCGCGGAAGCGTTCAAAAGAACGGGGTTGATGGAGTCGTACTCGTCATGATACAAATCACCGATGATCCTAGCGCCGAACGGACGGCACCTCCGCGTTCAACACACGTACGGAGCAGCGACGTCTCCTCCTTCTTGATCCAGCAAGGGGGAAGGAGAGGTTGATGGAGATCCAACAGCACGACGGCGTGGTGGTGGAAGTAGCGGGATTCCAACAGGGCTTCGCCAAGCGCTGCGGGAGGAGGGAGATGTGTCATGGGAGGGAGAGGGAGGCGCCAGGGCTTAGGTATGGTTGTCCTCCCTTCCCCCCACTATATATAGGGCCAAGGAAGAGGGGGAGGGTGCAGCCTTGCCCCTTCCTCCAAGGAAGGGTGCGGCCAAAGGGGGGAGGAGTCCATCCTCCCCAAGGCACCTCGGAGGTGCCTTCCCCCTTTAGGACTCTCCCCTCCTCTTGTCCCTTTGGCGCATGGGCCTCTAGGGGCTGGTGCCCTTGGCCCATGTAGGCCAAGGCGCACCCCCTACAGCCCATGTGGCCCCCCGGGGCAGGTGGCCCCACCCGGTGGGCCCCCGGGACCCTTCCGGTGGTCCCGGTACAATACCGGTGACCCCGAAACTTGTCCCGATGGCCGAAATAGCACTTCCTATATATAATTCTTTACCTCCGGACCATTCCGGAACTCCTTGTGACGTCCGGGATCTCATCTGGGACTCCGAACAACTTTCGGGTTACCGCATACTAATATCTCTATAACCCTAGCGTCACCGAACCTTAAGTGTGTAGACCCTACGGGTTCGGGAGACACGTAGACATGACCGAGATGACTCTCCGGTCAATAACCAACAGCGGGATCTGGATACCCATGTTGGCTCCCACATGTTCCACGATGATCTCATCGGATGAACCACGATGTCAAGGACTTAATCAATCCTGTATACAATTCCCTTTGTCTATCGGTACGATACTTGCCCGAGATTCGATCGTCGGTATCCCGATACCTTGTTCAATCTCGTTACCGGCAAGTCTCTTTACTTGTTCCGTAACACATCATCCCGTGATCAACTCCTTGATGACATTGTGCACATTATGATGATGTCCTACCGACTGGGCCCAGAGATACCTCTTCGTTTACACGGAGTGACAAATCCCAGTCTCAATTCGTGCCAACCCAACAGACACTTTCGGAGATACTTGTAGTGTACCTTTATAGCCACCCAGTTACGTTGTGACGTTTGGCACACCCAAAGCACTCCTACGGTATCCGGGAGTTGCACAATCTCATGGTCTAAGGAAATGATACTTGACATTAGAAAAGCTTTAGCATACGAACTACACGATCTAGTGCTATGCTTAGGATTGGGTCTTGTCCATCACATCATTCTCCTAATGATGTGATCCCGTTATCAATGACATCCAATGTCCATGGTCAGGAAACCGTAACCATCTATTGATCAACGAGCTAGTCAACTAGAGGCTTACTAGGGACATGGTGTTGTTTATGTATCCACACATGTATCTGAGTTTCCTATCAATACAATTATAGCATGGATAATAAACGATTATCATGAACAAGGAAATATAATAATAATCAATTTATTATTGCCTCTAGGGCATATTTCCAACAGTCTCCCACTTGCACTAGAGTCAATAATCTAGTTCACATCGATATGTGATTAACACTCAAGGTCACATCCCCATGTGACTAACACCCAAAGAGTTTACTAGAGTCAATAATCTAGTTCACATTTACCATGTGATTAACACTCGATGAGTTCTAGGTTTGATCATGTTATGCTTGTGAGAGAGGTTATAGTCAACGGGTCTGAACCTTTCAGATCCGTGTGTGCTTTACAAATCTCTATGTCATCTCCTAGATGCAGCTACCACATTCTATTTGGAGCTATTCCAAATAACTGTTCTACTTGGAGCTATTCTAAATTGTTGCTCCATTATACGTATCCTGTATCTCTACTCAGAGCTATCCGGATAGGTGTTAAGCTTGCATCGACATACCCCTTTACGACGAACTCTTTTACCACCTCCATAATCGAGAAAATTCCTTAGTCCACTAGTTACTAAGGATAACTTTGACCGCTGTCCTGTGATCCATTCTTGGATCACTCTTGTACCCCTTGACTGACTCATGGCAAGGCACACTTCAGGTGCGGTACACAGCATAGCATACTGTAGAGCCTATGTCTTAAGCATAGGGGACGACCTTCGTCCTTTCTCTCTATTCTGCCGTGGTCGAGCTTTAAGTCTTAACTTCATACCTTACAACTCAGGCAAGAACTCCTTCTTTGACTGATTCATCTTGAACACCTTCAAGATCATGTCAAGGAATGTGCTCATTTGAAAGTACCATTTAAGCGTTTTGATCTATCCTTATAGATCTTGATGCTCAATGCTCAAGTAGCTTAATCCAGGCTTTCCATTGAAAAACACTTTCCAAATAACCCTATATGCTTTCCAGAAATTCTACGTCATTTTTGATCCATAATATGTCAACAACATATACTCATCAGAAATTCTATAGTGCTCCCACTCACTTCTTTGGAAATACAAGTTTCTCATAAACTTTGTATAAACCCAAAATCTTTGATCATCATCAAAGCATATATTCCAACTCTGAGATGCTTACTCCAGTCCTTAGAAGGATTGCTGGAGCTTTGCAAACTTATTAGCATCTTTCAGGATTGACAAAACCTTCCGGTTGTATCACATACAACCTTTCCTCAAAAATCGTCGAGGAAACAATGGTTTTTGGCATCCTATCTGCAAGATTTCACAAATAATGCAGTAATTGCTAATATAATTCCAACATACTCTTAGCATCGCTACGAGTGAGAAAGTCTCATCGCAGTCAACTCCTTGAACTTGTCGGAAAACATCTTAACGACAAGTCGAGCTTTCTTAATGGTGATACTTACCATCATTGTCCGTCTTCCTTTTAAAATCCATATGTACCTAACAGCCTTACGACCATCAAGTAGTTCTTCCAAAGTCTACACTTTGTTTTCATACATGGATCCTATCTCAGATTTTATGGCCTTGAGACATTTATCGGAATCCGGGCCCACCATCGCTTCTCCATGGCTCGTAGGTTCATTGTTGTCTAGCAACATGACTTCCAAGACAGGATTACGTACCACTCTGAAGTAGTACGCATCCTTGTCATCCTACGAGGTTTGGGAGTGACTTGATCCAAAGTCTCATGATCAATATCATAAGCTTCCACTTCAATTGGTGTAGGTGCCACAGAAACAACTCTTTGTGCCCTGCTATACACTAGTTGAAGTGACGGTTCAATAACCTCATCAAGTCTCCACCATCCTCCCACTCAATTCTTTCGAGAGAAACTTTTCCTCGAGAAAGGACCCGATTCTAGAAACAATCCCTTATTGCTTTCGGATCTGAGACAGGAGGTATACCCAACTGTTTTGGGTGTCCTATGAAGATGCATTTATCTGCTTTGGGTTCGAGCTTATCAGCCTGAAACTTTTCCACATAAGCGTCGCAGCCCCAAACTTTTAAGAAATGACAGCCTAGGTTTCTCTAAACCATAGTTCATACGGTGTCATCTCATCGGAATTACGTGGTGCCCTATTTAAAGTGAATGTGGTTGTCTCTAATGCCTAACCCATAAACTATCGTGGTAATTCTATAAGAGACATCATGGTATGCATCATATCCAATAGGGTGCAGTTATGATGTTCGGACACACCATCACACTATGGTGTTCCAGGCTGTACTAGTTGTGAAACAATTTCCACAATGTCTTAATTCTGTGCCAAACTCGTAATTTAGATATTCATCTCTATGATCATATCATAGATATTTTATCCTCTTGTCACGACGATCTTTCAACTTCACCCTGAAATTACTTGAACCTTTCAATAATTCAGACTCGTGATTCATCAAGTAAATATACTCAACATCTACTCAAATCATCTGTGAAGTAAGAACATAACGATATCCACTACATGCCTCAGCACTCATTGGATTGCACACATCAAAATGTATTACTTCCAACAAGTTGCTTTCTAGTTCCATTTTACTGAAAACGAGGCTTTCAGTCATCTTGCCCATGTGGTATGATTTGCTTGTCTCAAGTGATTCAAAATCAAGTGAGTCCAAACGCTCCATTTGCATGGAGTTTCTTCATGCATATACACCAATAGGCATGGTTCGCATGCCTCAAACTTTTCAAAAACGAGTGAGCCCAAAGATCCATCAACATGGAGTTTCTTCATGCGTTTTATGCCGATATGACTTACGTGGCAGTGCCACAAGTAGGTGGTACTATCATTACTATCTTATATCTTTTGGCATGAACATGTGTATCACTATGATCGAGATTCAATGAACCATTCATTTTAGGTGCAAGACCATTGAAGGTATTATTCAAATAAACAGAGTAACCATTATTCTCCTTAAATGAATAACCGTATTGCGATAGACATAATCCAGTCATGTCTATGCTCAACGCAAACACCAAATAACAATTATTTAGGTTTTAATACCAATCTCGATGGTAGAGGGAGCGTACGATATTTGATCAACCTTGGAAATACTTCCAACACATATCGTCATCTCACCTTTAGCTAGTCTCCGTTTATTCCGTAGCTTTTATTTCGAGTTACTAACACTTAGTAACCGAACCGGTATCTAATACCCTGGTGCTACTAGGAGTACTAGTAAAGTACACATCAACACAATGTATATCCAATATACTTATATCGACCTTGCCAGCCTTCGCATCTACCAAGTATCTAGGGTAATTTTGCTCCAGTGGCTGTTTCTCTTATTACAGAAGCACTTAGTCTCGGGTTTGGGTTCAACCTTGGGTTTCTTCACTAGAGCAGCAGCTGATTTGCCGTTTCATGAAGTATCCCTTCTTGCCCTTGCCCTTCTTAAAACTAGTGGTTTCACTAACCATCAACAATTGATGCTCCTTCTTGATTTCTACTTTCGCGGTGTCAAACATCGCGAGTATTTCAAGGATCATCATATCTATCCCTGATATGTTATAGTTCATCACGAAGCTCTAGCAGCTTGGTGGTAATGACTTCGGAGAAACATCACTATCTCATCTGGAAGATCAACTCCCACTTGATTCAAATGATTGTTGTATTCAGACAGTCTGAGCACAAGCTCAACAATTGAGCTTTCCTCCCTTAGTTTGCAGGCTAAGAAAATCGTCGGAGGTCTTATACCTCTTGACGTGGGCACGAGCCTGAAATCCCAATTTCAGCCCTCAAAACATCTCATATGTTTTGCGGCGTTTCAAAACCGTCTTCGGTGCCTCAACTCTAAACCGTTTAGCTGAACTATCACGTAGTTATCAAAATGTGTATGTCAGATGTTCGCAACATCCACAGACGACGTTCGAGGTTCAGCACACTGAGCGGTGCATTAAGGACATAAGCCTTCTATGAAGCAATGAGGACAATCCTCAGTTTACGGACCTAGTCCGCATAATTCTACTATCAACTTTCAACTAAATTTTCTCTAGGAACATATCTAAACAGTAGAACTAAAGCGCGAGCTACGACATAATTTGCAAAATCCTTTTGACTATGTTCAGGATAAACAAGTTCATCTTATGAACTCCCACTCAGATAGACATCCCTCTAGTCATCTAAGTGATTACATGATCCGAGTCAACTAGGCCGTGTCCGATCATCACGTGAGACGGACTAGTCAACATCGGTGAACATCTTCATGTTGATCGTATCTTCTATACGACTCATGTTCGACCTTTCGGTCTTCTGTGTTCTGAGGCCATGTCTGTACATGCTAGGCTCGTCAAGTCAACCTAAGTGTTTCGCGTGTGTAAATCTGGCTTACACCCGTTGTATGTGAACGTAAGAATCTAACACCCGATCATCACGTGGTGCTTCGAAACACGAACTGTCGCAACGGTGCACAGTTAGGGGGAACACTTTCTTGAAATTTTAGTGAGGGATCATCTTATTTACTACCGTCGTTCTAAGTAAACAAGATGCAAAAACATGATAAACATCACATGCAATCAAATAGTGACATGATATGGCCAATATCATATTGCTCCTTTAGATCTCCATCTTCGGGACTCCATGATCATCAACGTCACCGGCATGACACCATGATCTCCATCATCATGATCTCCATCATAGTGTCTTCATGAATTTGTCTCGTCAACTATTACTTCTACTACTATAGCTAACGGTTAGCAATAAAGTAAAGTAATTACATGACGTTTATGTTGACACGCAGGTCATAAATAAATTAAGACAACTCCTATGGCTCCTGCCGGTTGTCATACTCATTGACATGCAAGTCGTGATTTCTATTACAAGAACATGATCAATCTCATACATCACATATATCATTCATCACATCCTTTTGGCCATATCACATCACATAGCATACCCTGCAAAAACAAGTTAGACGTCCTCTAATTGTTGTTTGCATGTTTTACGTGGCTGCTATGGGTTTCTAACAAGAACGTTTATTACCTACGCAAAGACCACAACGTGATATGCCAATTGCTATTTACCCTTCATAAGGACCCTTTTCATCGAATCCGATCTGACTAAAGTGGGAGAGACAGACACCCGCTAGCCACCTTATGCAACTAGTGCATGTCAGTCGGTGGAACCAGTCTCACGTAAGAGTACGTGTAAGGTCGGTCCGGGCTGCTTCATCCCACGATGCCGCCGAATCAAGATAAGACTAGTAACGGCAAGCATATTGAACAAAATCAACGCCCACAACTACTTTGTGTTCTACTCGTGCATAGAAACTACGCATAGACCTAGCTCATGATGCCACTGTTGGGGAACGTAGCAGAAATTCAAAATTTTCCTACGTGTCACCAAGATCTATCTATGGAGTCATCTAGCAACGAGGGAGGAGTGGATCTACATACCCTTGTAGATCGCGCGCGGAAGCGTTCAAAAGAACGGGGTTGATGGAGTCGTACTTGTCGTGATCCAAATCACCGATGATCCTAGCGCCGAACGGACGGCACCTCCGCGTTCAACACACGTACGGAGCAGCGACGTCTCCTCCTTCTTGATCCAGCAAGGGGGAAGGAGAGGTTGATGGAGATCCAACAGCACGACGGCGTGGTGGTGGAAGTAGCGGGATTCCAACAGGGCTTCGCCAAGCGCTGCGGGAGGAGGGAGATGTGTCATGGGAGGGAGAGGGAGGCGCCAGGGCTTAGGTATGGTTGTCCTCCCTTCCCCCCACTATATATAGGGCCAAGGGAGAGGGGGAGGGCGCAGCCTTGCCCCTTCCTCCAAGGAAGGGTGCGGCCAAGGGGGGGAGGAGTCCATCCTCCCCAAGGCACCTCGGAAGTGCCTTCCCCCTTTAGGACTCTCCCCTCCTCTTGTCCCTTTGGCGCATGGGCCTCTAGGGGCTGGTGCCCTTGGCCCATGTAGGCCAAGGCACACCCCCTACAGCCCATGTGGCCCCCCGGGGCAGGTGGCCCCACCCGGTGGGCCCCCGGGACCCTTCCGGTGGTCCCGGTACAATACCGGTGACCCTGAAACTTGTCCCGATGGCTGAAATAGCACTTCCTATATATAATTCTTTACCTCCAGACCATTCCGGAACTCCTCGTGACGTCCGGGATCTCATCCGGGACTCTGAACAACTTTCGGGTTACCGCATACTAATATCTCTATAACCCTAGCGTCACCGAACCTTAAGTGTGTAGACCCTACGGGTTCGGGAGACATGCAGACATGACCGAGATGACTCTACGGTCAATAACCAACAGCGGGATCTGGATACCCATGTTGGCTCCCACATGTTCCACGATGATCTCATCGGATGAACCACGATGTCAAGGACTTAATCAATCCCGTATACAATTCCCTTTGTCTATCGGTACGATACTTGCCCGAGATTCGATCGTCGGTATCCCGATACCTTGTTCAATCTCGTTACCGGCAAGTCTCTTTACTCGTTCCGTAACACATCATCCCGTGATCAACTCCTTGATCACATTGTGCACATTATGATGATGTCCTACCGAGTGGGCCCAGAGATACCTCTCCGTTTACATGGAGTGACAAATCCCAGTCTCGATTCGTGCCAACCCAACAGACACTTTCGGAGATACCTGTAGTGTACCTTTATAGCCACCCAGTTACGTTGTGACGTTTGGCACACCCAAAGCACTCCTACGGTATCCGGGAGTTGCACAATCTCATGGTCTAAGGAAATGATACTTGACATTAGAAAAGCTTTAGCATACGAACTACACGATCTAGTGATATGCTTAGGATTGGGTCTTGTCCATCACATCATTCTCCTAATGATGTGATCCCGTTATCAATGACATCCAATGTCCATGGTCAGGAAACCGTAACCATCTATTGATCAACGAGCTAGTCAACTAGAGGCTTACTAGGGACATGGTGTTGTTTATGTAACCACACATGTATCTGAGTTTCCTATCAATACAATTATAGCATGGATAATAAAAGATTATCATGAACAAGGAAATATAATAATAATCAATTTATTATTGCCTCTAGGGCATATTTCCAACACCCGGTACTCCGGTAAAATCCCGATTTCACCCGGAACACTTCGATGTCCAAATATAGGCTTCCAATATATCAATCTTTACGTCTCGACCATTTCGAGACTCCTCGTGATGTCCGTGATCACATCCGGGACTCCGAACAACCTTCGGTACATCAAAATGCATAAACTCATAATATAACTATCATCGTAACCTTAAGCGTGCGGACCCTACGGGTTCGAGAACAATGTAGACATGACCGAGACATGTCTCCGGTCAATAACCAATAGCGGGACCTGGATGCCCATATTGGCTCCTAAATATTCTACGAAGATCTTTATCGGTCAGACCGCATAACAACATATGTTGTTCCCTTTGTCATCGGTATGTTACTTGCCCGAGATTCGATCGTCGGTATTCCAATACCTAGTTCAATCTCGTTACCGGCAAGTCTCTTTACTCGTTCTGTAATACATCATCCCGCAACTAACTCATTTATTTGCAATGCTTGCAAGGCTTAAGTGATGTGTATTACCGAGAGGGCCCAGAGATACCTCTCCGACAATCGGAGTGACAAAACCTAATCTCGAAATACGCCAACCCAACATGTACCTTTGGAGACACTTGTAGTACTCCTTTATAATCACCCAGTTACGTTGTGACGTTTGGTAGTACCCAAAGTGTTCCTCCGGTAAACGGGAGTTGCATAATCTCATAGTTATAGGAACATGTATAAGTCATGAAGAAAGCAATAGCAACATACTAAACGATCGGGTGCTAAGCTAATGGAATGGGTCATGTCAATCAGATCATTCTCTTAATGATGTGATCCCGTTAACCAAATAACAACTCATTGTTCATGGTTAGGAAACATAACCATCTTTGATTAACGAGCTAGTCAAGTAGAGGCATACTAGTGACACTTTGTTTGTCTATGTATTCACACATGTATTATGTTTCCGGTTAATACAATTCTAGCATGAATAATAAACCTTTTATCATGATTATAAGGAAATAAATAATAACTTTATTATTGCCTCTAGGGCATATTTCCTTCAGTTAATAACCATAAAAATCCAGCCATGTTGGCTATTCAAGATAATATAATCCGGTATGAAAACCTTATTCATTCAATATCATAATGAAAATTCAGCCAAGTTTGGCTATTTGAATAATATAACCCAATGATTTATAAGCGCATAATTTCAATGGCGCAATCCAAATATATATACTGGCGACTTATAGTCCAAAGCCAGGCCGGTTTAACAAACATGTTTCTACATACAACAAGTTTAAAGTGTCCTGGCGGTTTACCGCCGGACGGGTCATAATGCCCAACATATAACCCGGGTTTATAACCAAGGCTGCACTTAAGAATAAACAAATATGAAATATATCATACATGTGACATTGAATCACATTGTTGGTTTTACCAACTTTTTGTAGTAAGGTGATAACCCAAATTTTGAGTACTGATAACTCCTTCCATATTGTGCCGGTTTATGATAAAACCATACCGGGTTGTGATACACACCGGTTTATCCATATTCAATTCTGGCGACTTATAGTCGAATCCAGACCGGGCTGATAGTCTCCGGATTATGATTTGATAGTGTACTGACAACTTGCTCCACTTATGGAATTCATGTATGCATAATCCTTTATGTTCCTGCATATAAAAAAGCATCCTCGTTGGCTGACCAACTGATTGTATGGTAGAGGTAAAAACATCAATCCGGAGTGCTGATAACTCCTAGCCCTCTTGTCGGTTCATGTAGAAATCATATTGGGCTAAAAAGCCGTTGATTTGTTCGTATAAGGTTGGTGACATCTAGTCAAGACCATTCGGAGCAATGCGCTACTAGTTTAGAATCTGATCATGTACTAACAACGAAGCGCTGAAAGTCATGCCGGTTTATAATGAACACCGGTTTGTCAAAAAAATGTTTATAAATCCCTTATCATGAAAACAAGAAAAACAACAGAAATATGCAAGGCTTTTCATGGGCTGCCAGGCCCTAAATCGAGGCTTTTCATGGGCTGCCAGACCGCTGAGTTAAACCATTTTGCAAAGCCTTTTTAAGATGGACCTCAATCTTTAACCAATCACCGATTTAACTTTAACAAGTTCAGGGTCCATGGGATTGACTTGTGAAACGTTCGATGGGTCATACCAGGTTTACCTGGACGGAGTGACTTACTTAAAGAGGCGGGATAACCCGGGGTTTTAGGTGTATACACCAGGCTTCCAAGCCATGGCTTGATAGCCCATTACAAGTGTAGATTCTAAGTTCATTTCGATAGCAAAGAATCCCCAAGTAACATTTTGAGCTGTGCTCAGTGGGTGCCTATGTTTGAGTTGTTGTTTTACAACACTCTCTTTGGCCCCAGATTGATTTGGCTTTGAGCCGATCAAGAGGTGTGACTATGGTTCGGATACGACCAAGCCCCCAAGTGATCCTGTGGCATTACGCCGATCAAGAGGTGTAGCTATGGTTCGGATACGACCAAGCCCCCAAGTGATGCTGTGGCATTGCGCCGATCAAGAGGTGTAGCTATGGTTCGGATACGACCAAGCCCCCAAGTGATCAATAATGTGATAAGCCAATAAGGCAGGCTACCCATGTTTGAACCGCGCATCATGGCAGCAGGTCCTCTTCGTCCACCTTTAACTTTTTGCAAGAGATAAATTCTTCTTGAACCGGATTGTAAACCGGAATCTTCATTTTCAACCGGAAATTTTCTGACGGCCTTTCAACTCGAACTTGTGAGAAGTTAATTCCTTTTTGAACCGGAAATTCTTAAACGGGATTTGAGAGCTTCAGAGCTTCGTAGGAGAACAAATTTCCCTTGAACCGGATTTTAAACCGGCATTCTTCATTTTGAACCGGAAATTTTTTGACGGCCCTTAAATTTTCATCTATATGGTAGTAGCCTCCGGGACCGGGTTATCTTTCCCTCCAGCATCCTGGAGTTCTTGACTTCACTGAAAAGCCGGCAACCTTTGCTGAGTCATATCATTGTAACCTCCGAGTCTCAAGGCGACTTGAGGAGTTGGCTTGAGATTCTTCATAATTAACCGTGATATAGACCGGTTTGAATCCTGCATAGGACAACTTGCAAACGGGAGTAATTGCTCTTTTAAGAAAGCAATATATAATTTATAAAAATATGCTGGATGGATTTCACCTGATGCGTCAAGTCAGCAATTATCAGTGCGGAGTTGATGATCATCGTGGTGAAACTGAAAACAATCGCGGCCGAGTCGGCCGCGGGAACAGACAGATGAGTCGGCCGGGGTGTTGTAAGCCGGTGCGGACGAGCAAGTTGTCCTCCTCGTTGTAAGCCGGCACAGACGCGTGAACCGGCCGCGAGAGCGGACGGGCGAGTCATCCGTGGCGTTGTAAGGCGGCGCGGACGGGCAAATCGGCCGACGTGTTGATGCAAAATGGACCGCAACACACATATCCGTGAAGCTGTGCGGCACAGCCGAACGTGCATTCGTAGTATAATGGCATAAACAATTGTCCTGTATAAAAATGTTACAGGGCAGAGTAATTGTTCTTTAATAAAAAACAATAAGTGTTTAATAAGATAAGTTTAGATAGATGTCACGTAATGTTTGTGAATGACCGATGATCTGTATGTAACATGCATAGATAACTTTTCCGTGCTGTCACTGAATTTCGTTTGGTCCTTATGTATATGCATCAAAAGGATTTTGAACAACACTTGACCACTTTGACTTTTCGTCCAACCAGGCCTTCTTGTCCTTTCTTGAAAACGGGATTGACTTCTCTTCATGAGTTAATGGCACGCCTCTGGCTGATTTGACTTGTCCTGAGTGTGTGCACGGAGCGACGGTAGCAGCAAAAGGATCGGCCGACTCCCATGTAAAATATGGATTTTTGACCGTGGTTGATCACACGCCCTGTTTGCATCTCAGTAATTGTCGGTTTGGGCATATTGCTTTTTGCACGATGCGTCCGCCAAATATGGCCAGCAGGCAAACTTCTGGGCGCTGCAACAACCACGTTTCCGTCTCAGTACATGTTTGATGCTTACTGTCATTTGACTCTTGATGTGATGGCTTGTCCTTTGTGACCACGTGAGAGCTTCCTTCGAGGTCTTGCTGGCATCATACCCTCAGCTGGGATCTGAAAATTTGTGCAAACAGTAGACTTTCAACTTGAGGCGAAACCGAGGCAGCTCAGTGGCCATAGCAGAGGAGCGCCGGTGGCTCGGCCGTGGAGGTGAGCTGGCGACATCGGCTCAGCAACAGAGGCGCGCCGGCAAGGGACAGTCGCGGCCACAGAAGTGACGACGGGGCGGCGACTTGTGGCTTCAGGCGAATTGCGGCAGAAAACCAGCTCAACTCGGAGCGGCGCGAAGCTGCACAAAACAGAGGCGAGGTGGGACCGCAGCGAAGAGCGGCCGGAGGAAAAAGGGCGTCGAAGCAACTGGCGGCTCAGGCTACAACCGGAGAAGGAAAGCGTCAAGGCGGAGGTTGCGAGCGTGGACAGTGGAGGAATCCGGGTCATGGCCGGCTCCGTTTCCGTCTCATGGTGTTGAGGCCAGCGTTTACCAGCTCGACCGGGGCGGCCCAAGGCAGACGGCGGAGCGGGCGAAGGCGATGGCCATTCGGAGCGGCGGCTCAGAGGTGGCCAACGGCTCAACAAAGGCGGCTCAAAGTACAGCCTGGGAGCCGGTCACCGCGCAAGCAACGGCGACTTGCGGGAGGTGGCCTGAGGAGAGTCAGGCACCGCGGCGACCGGCGATGGTAACTTGGCAGCGGTGGCGCGCCGGTGGAGGCCAGTAGCTGGACGCGAGGTCCGCGCGGGGGCGGCTCGGAACGTGGTTACGGTCAGCAGAGACCGAATCCAACCCCCGTCCTAGTCTTCGTCCAATTCGTTCTTGGTTTGATCCCCACGTCGTATCTTCCGGATCGTGGGTTTTCTTTTTTTCTCTTATATGGTAATTTTCCCTTGAGGATTTGAGTACATGCATACTTGCATCTAGTACCCTGTCAATTTTGCGTGATGGTTCATCTTCATCTGAGCTCGGGATTTGAAGCGAACCCGCATATGTCAGATGCTCTGGATGCGATCTGCTTCGTGCATAGCTTCAACAAAAAAAACAATGAGGGTATGATTTGTAGCGACTTTGCAGCGCAAAAACTCCTGTCCGGCTTGGCTTCTAGCGGCGACACAGTGAAAAATCGATCTGATTTTGATGAGTCGTACGGGCGCGCACTGCGCAACCCTAATTTCTCTTCAACTTGTATTCCCAGATCTAAAGTTTAAACCTGTGTGACTGTTTCGTGCCGGCTCCGAAGTTAATCATGTTCCATAACGAACTTTTCAGTTCTTCCTCATCCGACTAAATCGCGAGCTTCTCGAACTCTAGGAGAGATCCCTCCAAGAACTCATCACCACCGTGCGCAGGCCCCACGGTGGGCGCCAACTGTCATGGATTTGTCACGGCAGATGTCCTAGTGTGAGGACTTAGTCGCGAGGCCAACGCATCTATGTGGTAGCTTGAAAGGGGTTGAGCGGGACGAGAGACGCGATGTTTTACCCAGGTTCGGCCCCTCACGGTGGAGGTAAAAGCCTACATCCTGTTTCATTGATATTGATGATGATGATCATGGTTATAAGTGTGCTCTATCTCGAGAGCTATTGTCTAAACCTAACTTGTCCAACTTATGGAACTTGTCCCTCTTCTCCCTTTTGGGGAGCCCTGCCCCTCCTTATATATGTTGAAGGGGCGGGTTACATGTGGAGTCCTATTAGGATTAGGACTAGTCTATCTTCTAATACAAACCGGATACAAGTCCGGGTCTTGACTCCTTGTAAGGGAAATACACCTTTTCTCTTAAACCGGCTCACCATTAGCATAAACCAGCCTTCTGGGCCTTGGGCCTTGTCATCCGTCTGTCCCACCCGCCGGGTTATCAGTGAGTCATAATGTTCAGGCGGGTTGCTTGTAAACCGCCAAGTTAGGGCGGGTCGCCAGTGAATCGCCAAGTGTCAGCCGGGTCTCAAGTAAACCGCCAAGTCCGGCCGGTTTATACTTCCGGCCGGTTTACGCTGCAGGGTATATCCCCGACAATACCACATACCTATTCATTTTCGGAGTCTGAAACGTTCCGGAAAGTGTCCCTTATGTATTCCTCCGGGGTTACGGTTTCAATAACATTGGTTTCAATATTTATAGGATTACCTGAGATATAATGTTTGATTCTTTGACCGTTCACCTTCGGATTTGTGCCTTCGAAGTTGTTGATTTTTATGGCACCGGAACGATAGACCTCCTCAATAACGTAAGGACCTTCCCATTTAGAGAGAAGTTTTCCTGCAAAAAATCTTAAACGAGAGTTGTATAGCAATACATAATCACCTATATTAAACTCACGCTTTTGTATCCTTTTGTCATGCCATCTTTTAATCTTTTTTAAATAATTTGGCATTCTCATAGGCCTGGGTTCTCCATTCATCAAGTGAGCTAATGTCAAATAACCTCTTTTCACTGGCAAGTTTGAAATCATAATTAAGCTCTTTAATTGCCCAATAAGCCTTATGTTCTAGTTCGAGAGGTAAGTGACATGCTTTTCCATAAACCATTTTATACGGAGACATACCCATAAGATTTTTATATACAGTTTTATAGGCCCATAATGCATCATCAAGTTTCTTGGACCAATTCTTTCTAGATCTATTAACAGTCTTTTGCAAAATTAATTTGAGTTCTGTATTGCTCAATTCTACTTGACCACTAGACTGTGGGTGATAAGGAGATGCAATTCTATGATTAACATCATATTTAGCAAGCATTTTACGGAAAGCACCACGAATAAAATGTGAACCACCATCAGTCATTAAATATCTAGGGACTCCAAACCTTGGAAAAATAACTTCTTTAAACATCTTAATAGAGGTGTTATGATCAGCACTACCAGTTGGAATAGCTTCTACCCACTTAGTAACGTAATCAACTGCAACTAAAATATGTGTATATCCATTAGAGGCAGGAAAAGGTCCCATATAATCAAAGCCCCAAACATCAAATGGTTCAATAACAAGTGAATAATTCATAGTCATTTCTTGACGTCTACTAATATTACCAATTCTTTGACATTCATCACAAGACAAGACAAATTTACGGGCATCCTTGAAGAGAGTAGGCCAATAAAAACCGGATTGCAATACCTTGTGTGCAGTTCTATCTCCAGCATGGTGTCCTCCATAACCTTCGGAGTGACACTTGCGTAGGATCTGTTCCTGTTCATGCTCAGGTACACGACGTCTAATAACACCATCTACTCCTTCTTTATAAAGATGTGGGTCATCCCAAAAGTAATGTCTCAAATCATAGAAAAATGTTTTCTATTGCTGGTATGTGAAACTAGGTGGTATAAATTTAGCAACAATATAATTAGTATAATCAGCATACCATGAAACAGTACGAGAAGCATTTATGACATTTAATTGTTCATCAGGAAAGCTATCATCAATAGGTAGTGGGTCATCAAGAACATTCTGTAGCCTAGACAAGTTGTCTGCAACGGGGTTCTTAGCTCCCTTTCTATCAATAATATGCAGATCAAATTCTTGTAGGAGGAGAACCCATCTAATAAGTCTAGGTTTAGCATCTTTCTTTTCCATAAGATATTTAATAGCAGCATGATCCGTGTGAATAGTTACTTTAGAATCAACAATATAAGGTCTGAACTTATCACAAGCAAATACAGCTGCTAAGAATTCTTTTTCAGTAGTAGCATAATTTCTCTGGGCATTGTCTAGAGTTTTACTAGCATATTGAATAACATTTAATTTCTTATCAACTATTTGCCCTAGAACAACACCTGCAGCATAATCACCAGCATCACACATAATTTCAAAGGGTAAATTCCAATCAGGTGGCTGAACAATAGGTGTAGAGGTCAATGCTTTCTTAAGTATTTCAAATGCTTCTACCCAGTCATCATAAAAAACAAATGGTATATCTTTTTGTAATAAATTAGTCAGAGGCCGAGAAATTTTTGAGAAGTCCTTAATGAACCTCCTATAAAAACCGGCGTGACCAAGGAAACTTCTTATACCTTTGATGTCCTTGGGACATGGCATCTTCTCAATAGCATCAACCTTAGCTTTATAAACTTCAATACCTCTTTCAGAAACTTTATGCCCCAAGACAATACCTTCATTAACCATAAATGGCACTTCTCCCAATTCAAGACAAGGTTAGTTTCTTCACATCTCTGCAAAACTCGATCAAGATTGCTTAAGCAATCATCAAAAGAGGATCCATAGACGAAGAAATCATCCATGAAAACCTCACAAATCTTTTCGCAAAAGTCAGAGAATATAGCCATCATGCATCTTTGAAAGGTAGCAGGTACATTACATAAACCAAAAGACATACGTCTATAAGCAAAAGTACCGAACGGGCAAGTAAAAGTGGTCTTAGATTGATCATCAGCTGACACAGGTATTTGAGAGAAACCAGAATAACCATCTAGAAAGCAAAAATGTGTATGTTTGGATAATCTTTCTAGCATTTGACCAATAAAAGGTAAGGGGTAATGATCTTTTTTAGTAGCCTTATTTAATTTGCGGAAATCAATTACCATTCTATAAGCTGTAATAATTCTTTGCGGAATCAATTCATCTTTATCATTAGGAACGACAATAATACCTCCCTTTTTAGGGACACAATGGACATGACTTACCCATTGACTATCAGCAACGGGATAAATTATACGTGCCTCAAGGAGCTTTAGTATTTCCTTTCTTACCACTTCTTTCATCTTAGGATTCAGTCGTCGTTGGTGATCACGAATTGGTTTGGCATCTTTCTCCAAATTTATTTTGTGTTGACATAGTGTGGGACTAATGCCCTTAAGATCATCGAGAGTATATCCAATAGCAGCACGGTGCTTCTTCAGAGTTTTCAATAATCTCTCTTCTTCATGCTCTGAAAGGTTAGCACTAATAATAACAGGATATAACTTCTTTTCATCAAGATAAGCATATTTAAGAGTATCAGGTAACGGTTTGAGCTCAAACACGGGATCACCCTTGGGTGCAGGAGGATCCCCTAGGATTTCAACAGGCAAATTGTGTTTCAGGATGGGTTCCTGTTTAAAGAATACTTCATCTATTTCCCTTCTTTCATTCATAAACATATCATTTTCATGGTCTAACAAATATTGTTCTAAAGGATCACTAGGAGGCACGGCAATAGAAGCAAGACCAATAATTTCATCTTTACTAGGCAATTCCTCTTCACGGTGTTGTCTAGGAAATTTAGAGAAATTAAACTCATGAGACATATCACCTAAATCAATAGTAACAACATCCTTTTTGCAATCTATCTTAGCATTAATTGTGTTCAAGAAGGGTCTACCAAATATAATGGGACAAAAACTATCTTGTGGGGAACCAAGAATAAGAAAATCAGCAGGATATTTAGTTTTCCCATACAAGACTTCAACATCTCTAACAATTCCAATTGGTGAAAAAGTATCTCTATTGGCAAGTTTAATTGTGACATCAATATCTTCTATCTCAATAGGTGCAATATCGTGCATAATTTCTTTGTATAAGTCATGAGGTATAGCACTAGCACTGGCACCCATATCACATAAACCATGATAACAATGATCTCCTATTTTAACAGAAATATCAGGCATGCCTACCATAGGTCTATGTTTATCTTTAGCACAAGGTTTAGCAATTCTAGCAGTTTCATCACAGAAATGAATAACATGCCCATCAATATTATCAAACGGAGATCTTTAACAATAGCAATATTAGGTTCAACTTTAATTTGCTCAGGAGGTGTATAGATTCTAATATTTCTTTTACGAACCACAGTTGAAGCTTTAGCATGATCTTTTATCCTAACAGGAAATGGTGGTTTCTCAACATAAGCAGTAGGAACAACAGGATCATTATAAGTGACAGTCTTTTCTTCAACTTTAATAGGTGCAGCTACTTTTACTTCTATGGGAGGATGATATTTAAACCACTTCTCCCTAGGGAGATCAACATGAGTAGCAAAAGATTCACAAAAAGAAGCTACTATCTCAGAGTCAAGTCCATACTTAGTGCTAAATTTATGGAAAACATCGGTATCCATAAAAGATTTAACACATTCAAACTTAGGTGTCATACCTGACTCCTTACCTTCGTCGAGGTCCCAATCTTCAGAGTTGCATTTAATTCTTTCCAATAAATCCCATTTGAATTCAATAGTCTAAATCATAAAAGAGCCAGCACAAGAAGTATCGAGCATGGTGCGATTGTTATCAGAAAGCCGAGCATATAAATTTTGAATAATTATTTCTCTTGAGAGCTCATGATTGGGGCATGAATATAACATTGATTTAAGCCTCCCCCAAGCTTGAGCGATGCTTTCTCCTTTGCGAGGCCAAAAATTATATATATAATTGCGATCACGATGAACAAGATGCATAGGATAAAACTTCTAATGAAATTCCAATTTCAATCGTTTGTAGTTCCATAATCCCATATCATCACATAGCCTATACCATGTCAATGCATCTCCCTTCAAAGATAAAGGGAAGACCTTCTTCTTAATAACATCATAGGGCACACCTGCAAGCTTAAATAATCCACAAACTTCATCCACATATATTAGGTGCTCATCAGGATGCATTGTTCCGTCTCCTGCAAAAGGATTAGCTAGCCGTTTTTCTATCATACCCGAAGGAATCTCAAATTAGAAATTTTCATTTTTAGTAGGTTCAGCAGGTTCAGTAGGTTGAGGAGCAACTCTTTGCTCTACTGGTCGGGGTGAAGATACCCCGAACAAGCCTCTCAGAGGATTACTTTCCATAGTAACAAGTGACGGTAAATTTCAGCACACTATATAAATCTTTTTTCCTTACCAAATTCCACCTACCAAAGGCGCTTCACTCCCCGGCAACGGCGCTAGAAAAGAGTCTTGATGACCCACAAGTATAGGGGATCTATCGTAGTCCTTTCGGTAAGTAAGAGTGTCGAACCCAACGAGGAGCGGAAGGAAATGATAAGCGGTTTTCAGCAAGGTATTCTCTACAAGCACTGAAATTATAGGTAACAGATAGTTTTGTGATAAGATAATTGGTAACGAGCAACAAGTAACAAAAGTAAATAAACTGCAGCAAGGTGGCCCAATCCTTTTTGTAGCAAAGGACAAGCCTGGACAAACTCTTATATGATGTAAAGCGCTCCTGAGTACACATGGGAATTATCGTCAAGCTAGTTTTCATCACGTTCATATGATTCGTGTTCGGTACTTTGATAATTTGGTATGTGGGTGGACTGGTGCTTGGGTACTGCCCTTACTTGGACAAGCATCCCACTTATCATTAACCTCTATTGCAAGAATCCGCAACTACAACAAAAGTATTAAGGTAAACCTAACCATAGCATGAAACATATGGATCCAAATCAGCCCCTTACGAAGCAACGCATAAACTAGGGTTTAAGCTTCTGTCACTCTAGCAACCCATCATCTACTTATTACTTCGCAATGCCTTCCTCTAGGCCAAAATAATGGTGAAGTGTCATGTAGTCGACGTTCCCATAACACCACTAGATGAGAGACAACATACATCTCATCAAAATATCGAACGAATACCAAATTCACATGACTACTAATAGCAAGACTTCTCCCATGTCCTCAGGAACAAACGTAACTACTCACAAAGCATATTCATGTTCATAATCAGAGGGTTATTAATGTGCATATAGGATCTGAACATATGATCTTCCACCAAATAAACCAACTAGCATCAACTACAAGGAGTAATCAACACTAGTAGCAACCCACAGGTACCAATCCCAGACTTGGAGACAAGAATTGGATACAAGAGATGAACTAGGGTTTGAGAGAAGATGGTGCCGGTGAAGATGTTGATGGAGATTGACCCCCTCCCGATGAGAAGATCGTTGGTGATGACGATGGCGATGATTTCCCCTCCCGGAGGGAAGTTTCCCCGGCAGAACAGCTCCGCCGGAGCCCTAGATTGATTTCGCCAAGGTTCCGCCTCGTGGCGGCGGAGTCTTGTCACGAAAGCTGGCTTGTGATTTTTTCCTCATCGAAAGACTCCATATAGCAGAAGATGGGCATCGGAGGGCCACCAGGGGACCCACAAGGCAGGGGGGCACGCCCCCACCCTCGTGGGCAGGGTGTGGCCCCCCTCTGGAACTTTTTGCACTCATTATTTTTTATATACTCTGAAAATGACTTCCGTGAAGTTTCAGGACTTTTGGAGCTGTGCAGAATAGGTCTCTAATATTTGGTCCTTTTCCAGCCCAGAATCCCAGCTGCCGGCATTCTCCCTCTTTATGTAAACCTTGTAAAATAAGAGAGAATAGGCATAAGTATTGTGACATAATGTGTAATAAAAGCCCATAATGCAATAAATATCAATATAAAAGTATGATGCAAAATGGACGTATCAAAGGACACATACAAATCCAATGAGGAACATAAAGCACTTGCGTTTGGTGGATATGCACAAAGCCAGGGAAGCAAATTGGAAGCATACTACACTAGAGGTTAATTTCAGAGAAGATGCACACATGACTCATTGTGGCTACCAATTTTGATCGATCGAGCCATGGAGGCCATGATTTTCAGAGCAAGAAAATTGGGCTCTAGGGTTTGCAGGGGAGGGTATGGAGAAGTGGAGGACAGGGGAGGAATCACCTCGGGAATAATCGGCGGCGGAGGACATTGACGCTCTGGAGGCAGCGGGGTGGACGCGCTACTGCTCCTCGGCGAGGTGGACGCGCTGCTGCTTCTCCTTGTCGGTGGGTGTCGACGGCGTTGCTGCTCGTCGCGCAGCGGACGAAGCTGCAGCTCCTGGAAGGGTGGTGCGCAGTGGGCCAGGTAGGGGCGGCGGCGCAGTGGGTTGGGGCGGCGCAGTGGGTCTGGGCGGCGGCGCAGGTAGAGGCAGCGGCGTAGTGGGTCGGGGCGGCGGCGCAGGTCGGGGGCAGCGCAGGTCGATCGAGGATTGAGAGGTTGAGATTGGGGATTTTAGTGGGGGGAGGGTTAGCAATGGCGCACCTCCTAGGGTGCGCCATAAGTACCCGGATAGCAATGGCGCACCTTCCCTGGTGCGCCATTACTAACTTTTTTATTATTATTTTTCGTTGCATCTAATAATTTTTTAAAAAATGACGATCAAATTTTAAAACATTTATGAATGTCAAAATATATCATCAAATTTGTTATTTGAAAATATTTATGAATATCAAAAAATATCATCAAATTTGTTATTTGAAAATATCATCAAATTTATTATTTGAAAATATTTGAAAAAATATCATAAAAATTGGTACACCAATGGCACACCTCCTAGGGGTGCGCCATAAGTACCCTGATAGCAATGGCGCACCTTCTCCTGGTGCGACATTACAAATTTTTATTATTATTTTTAGTTGCATCTAATAATTTTTTAAAAATGATGATCAAATTTAAAAACATTTATGAATGTGAAAAAATATCATTAAATTTGTTATTTGAAAATATTTATGAATATGAAAAAATATCATCAAATTTGTTATTTGAAAATATCATCAAATTTTTTATTTGAAAATATTTGAAAAAATATCATAAAAATTGGTATACCAATGGCGCACTTCCTAGGGGTGCGCCATAAGTACCCTGATAGCAATGGCGCACCTTCTCCTAGTGCGCCATTACTAACTTTTTATTATTATTTTTAGTTGCATCTAATAACTTTTTAGAAAATGACGATCAAATTTGAAAACATTTATGAATGTGAAAAAATATCATCAAATATGTTATTTGAAAATATTTATGAATATGAAAAAATATCATCAAATTTGTTATTTAAAAATATCATCAAATTTGTTATTTGAAAAAATATTATAAAAATATTATAAAAATTGGTATACCAATGGTGCACCTCCTCGGGGTGCGCCATAAGTACCCTGATAGCAATGGCGCACCTTCTCCTGGTGCGCCATTACTAACTTTTTATTATTATTATTTTTAGTTGCATCTAATATTTTTTAGAAAACGACGATCAAATTTGAAAACATTTATGAATGTGAAAAAATATCATCAAATTTGTTATTTGAAAATATTTATGAATATGAAAAAATATCATCAAATTTGTTATTTGAAAATATCATCAATTTTTTTGGATTTTTAGTTGCATTCATTTGTGAATTGGTAAAACATTTTTGAATATGAAAAAATATCAACAAATTTGAAAAAATATTCATGAATTCAAAAAGTGCCCATGAAATTTAAAAATATTCATGAGTTTAAAAAATATTAACAAATTCAATACTTTTTGTGAGTTAGAAATTCAATACCAGAATAAACATAAATAAATATTCATGAGGACTAGAACAGAAGAAATATCATTTCAATATGTCGAAATACAATCGAGAAATGAAGACTACAATTTAAATACAATCGATCTTAGCTAGCTATCTTTTCACAATCTTCTTGCCTTTTTCGCAAATGGAGTTCTTCTATTGAACAGACGTCCTTTAGGTAGGGTGGTCCTGCTTCTTCTTGTGGTGTATGGCACTTCATCATCGTCGTCGGGTTTCATCTTCGGATCGCCGTACTTGTTGAAGTCTTGCTCATTGGCGACTCCATCCATTCCGATGATCTTCCTTTTGCCTCTCCTCACGACAACACGACTGGGCTTTAACGGGTCGGTAATGAAGAAGCGTTGGTCCACCTGGGAAGCCAGTACCCATGGCTCATTTTTCGCGCTGACGTTTGCGCCCGCGGTCTTGGATTTGGCTTCGGGTATAACCATGGTGGTGAAATACCGGTCTTCTTTTAGGACGCTTGGCCCATCTGACACGGAACATCGGGACCTTCTCTCCAGCGTAGCTCAGCTCCCAGATTTCCTCGATCCTTCTGTAGTATCTGTCCTTGTCGATACCGGTGTAGGATTCCATCATTACCCCGGAGTTCTGATAACCATCGCTCTTCATGTCCTTATCCTCGGTGTAGAATGTGTAGCCGTTGATATCGTACGCCTCATAGGTCATCAGGTTATGCTCGGCGCCCTGTGAGAAAGGCGAATATGAGTTTTTCTTCCGCGGAAGAATTCTCATGTAAAGGGTACGACAGAAGCTTCTCCTTGAACCAATGCGTGAAACATGAGTTGTGCTCTTTGATTATATCTTCGTCCGTCCTCTGTTGGCCTCAGTCATTGTACGTCTTATCAATAAAGGTTTTATGCTCTATCACCCAAGGATCGACCACGTCTATGTGTTGTAGCGCGACTAGGTTTGCTCTTTCAAAGTCGGCGAGTTGACCCTCGAAGTCGACATGCATTTCACGGCGACCATCGCGGTGACCCCATCCAGCGAGCCTGCCAAGGTGCCTGTTGACGGGCAGACCAACGGGTTCTCGATGCCTAGATAATTCGTGCAGTAGGAGATGCACTCTTCGGTCAGAAAGCCCCTGGCTATACTTCCCTCTGGACGTGACATGTTGGAATGTATCCTTTGATGACATCATTCATCCTTTCGAACAGCATCATGCTGTGCAGGAACGTCGGCCCGAGTTGGATGATATCCTTCACGATATGGACCAGCAGGTGCACCATAACATCGAAGAATGCGGGCGGGAAGTACATCTCAAGCTCGTATAGTATCACCACGATCTCTTCCTGTAGCCTTTTGAGTTGCCTCACGCCAACCGACTTCCGAGAGATGACGTCAAAAAAGTTGCATAGGCCAAATAGTGTTTCATGGACGTGCGCGTCCATGATCCCACGGATTGCAACTAGAAGTATCTGCGTCATCAGCACATGACAGTCGTGAGACTTCATCCCGCTGAACTTCTGCTTCGCTGAGTTTAGGTATCTGCTTATCTTTCCCGCGTAACCGTAAGAAAGTTTTACTCCTACGAGGCAGGTGAAAAACTGCTCGATCTCCTTCTGATTTAGAGTGAAGCACGCGGGAGGGTAATCATTTCCGATCTTCTTGGCCTTTTTGCCTTTGCGACGACTTTCCGTGTCCTGCTTCACCTCATCATCATCATCATTAGCGTGAAGCTCCTCCCTGATGCCCATTGATTTCATGTCCGCCCTTGCTTTCGGCCCATCTTTGGTCCTCTCTGGCATGTTGAGCGGTACCAAGCAGACTCTCGCACACATTCTTCGTGATATGCATGACATCAAGGCTGTGAGGCACACGGAGGATCTTCCAGTACGGCAAGTCCCAGAAAACAGACCTCGTTTGCCATACCTTCAGTAGCGGCTCTGGCGTCTTTCGCTTCTTTCCCGGCTCTGGCGCCATTTGCTTCTTTCCCGGCAGTGGGCAATTTTTCCAATTGTTCAATAGCTCGTCTATTTCCTCGCCGCTCCTCGTACGCGGGCGTCTTCGAGGTTCGGTTTCACCATCGAACAAATTCTTACGTTTTCTCCATGAGTCATCGTCGCGAAGCCACCTTCGATATCCCATGAACATGATTTTCAAAGACCCAGGATCTCTATCTAGCTGGCGATACGTTGTGTCATCCATGCACCTGACACATCTAGAAAATCCGTGGACCACCTGCCCCGTGACATATCCGTAACCGAGATAGTCGTGCACCGTCGTGAGCAGTGCGGCTCTCATAGGGAAATATTCTTTCTTTGCGGCGTCCCATGTATTGGCTGGCGTTTTCCAGAACGTGTCTAGCTCCTCTTTCAGCAGCCCCAGATACAGATTGATGTCGTTCCCTGGTTGTTTCGGCCCTTCAATTAGCATACTCATGTGAATGTACTTTCTTTTCATGCACAACCAGGGGGAAGGTTGTACATCCACACAAACACATGCCAGGTGCTATGTGTGCTTCTCTGGCTGCCAAACGGATTGACTCTGTTGGTGCTCGCGCCTAGCACGATGTTCCTTGGATCGTCCCCAAATTCTGGGTGTTCGAAGTTCAACGCTTACCACTGGCTCGCATCCTTAGGATGACTCAACATCTTGTCTTTTTTATTTATCTCCGGATCATTTCCGTCATCTTCTCGCTTCTTATTCTCCCTATCCGCGTGCCAACGCAGGAGCTTTGCTAGCTTAGGGTCTGCGAAATACCGCTGCACACGAGGAGTGATCGAAAAGTACCACATCACTTTTCGAGGAGCTTTCTTCCTCTTCTTGTATCGAGTGACGCCGCACACCAGACATATGCTAGACTCCGCGTGCTCGTCCCAATAAATGATGCAATTGTTTATGCACACATGGTATTTCACGTGCGGTAAATGTTGGAAATATGCCCTAGAGGCAATAATAAATTAGTTATTATTATATTTCCTTGTTCATGATAACCGTTTATTATCCATGCTAGAATTGTATTGATAGGAAACTCAGATACATGTGTGGATACATAGACAACACCATGTCCCTAGTAAGCCTCTAGTTGACTAGCTCGTTGATCAATAGATGGTTACGGTTTCCTGACCATGGACATTGGATGTCATTGATAACGGGATCACATCATTAGGAGAATGATGTGATGGACAAAGACCCAATCCTAAGCCTAGCACAAGATCATGTAGTTCGTATGCTAAAGCTTTTCTAATGTCAAGTATCATTTCCTTAGACCATGAGATTGTGTAACTCCCGGATACCGTAGGAGTGCTTTGGGTGTGCCAAACGTCACAACGTAACTGGGTGGCTATAAAGGTACACTACAGGTATCTCCGAAAGTGTCTGTTGGGTTGGCACGAATCGAGACTGGGATTTGTCACTCCGTGTAAACGGAGAGGTATCTCTGGGCCCACTCGGTAGGACATCATCATAATGTGCACAATGTGATCAAGGAGTTGATCACGGGATGATGTGTTACGGAACGAGTAAAGAGACTTGCCGGTAACGAGATTGAACAAGGTATCGGGATACCAACGATCGAATCTCGGGCAAGTATCGTACCGCTAGACAAAGGGAATTGTATACGGGATTGATTAAGTCCTTGATATCGTGGTTCATCCGATGAGATCATCGTGGAACATGTGGGAGCCAACATGGGTATCCAGATCCCTCTGTTGGTTATTGACCGGAGAATCATCTCGGTCATGTCTACGTGTCTCCCGAACCCGTAGGGTCTACACACTTAAGGTTCGGTGACGCTAGGGTTATAGAGATATTAGTATGCGGTAACCCGAAAGTTGTTCGGAGTCCCGGATGAGATCCCGGACGTCATGAGGAGTTCCGGAATGGTCCGGAGGTAAAGAATTATATATAGGAAGTGCTATTTCGGCCATCGGGACAAGTTTCGGGGTCACCGGTATTGTACCGGGACCACCGAAAGGGTCCCGGGGGTCCACCGGGTGGGGCCACCTGCCCCGGGGGGCCACATGGGCTGTAGGGGGTGCGCCTTGGCCTATATGGGCCAAGGTCACCAGCCCCTAGAGGCCCATGCGCCAAAGGGACAAGAGGAGGGGAGAGTCCTAAAGGGGGAAGGCACCTTCGAGGTGCCTTGGGGAGGATGGACTCCTCCCCCCCTTGGCCGCACCCTTCCTTGGAGGAAGGGGCAAGGCTGCGCCCTCCCCCTCTCCCTTGGCCCTATATATAGTGGGGGAAAAGGGAGGGCAATCTAACCTAAGCCCTGGCGCCTCCCTCTCCCTCCCATGACACATCTCCCTCCTCCCGCAGCGCTTGGCGAAGCCCTGTTGGAATCCCGCTACTTCCACCACCACGCCGTTGTGCTGCTGGATCTCCATCAACCTCTCCCTCCCCCTTGCTGGATCAAGAAGGAGGAGACGTCGCTGCTCCGTACGTGTGTTGAACGCGGAGGTGCCGTCCGTTCGGTGCTAGGATCATCGGTGATTTGGATCACGACGAGTACGACTCCATCAACCCCGTTCTCTTGAACGCTTCCGCGCGCGATCTACAAGGGTATGTAGATCCACTCCTCCCTCGTTGCTATATGACTCCATAGATAGATCTTGGTGACACGTAGGAAAAATTTGAATTTCTGCTACGTTCCCCAACAGTGGCATCATGAGCTAGGTCTATGCGTAGTTTCTATGCACGAGTAGAACACAAAGTAGTTGTGGACGTTGATTTTGTTCAATATGCTTGCCGTTACTAGTCTTATCTTGATTCGGCGGCATCGTGGGATGAAGCGGCCCGGACCGACCTTACACGTACTCTTACATGAGACTGGTTCCACCGACTGACATGCACTAGTTGCATAAGGTGGCTAGCGGGTGTCTGTCTCTCCCACTTTAGTCGGATCAGATTCGATGAAAAGGGTCTTTATGAAGGGTAAATAGCAATTGGCATATCACGTTGTGGTTTTTGCGTAGGTAAGAAACGTTCTTGCTTGAAACCCATAGCAGCCACGTAAAACATGCAAACAACAATTAGAGGACGTCTAACTTGTTTGTGCAGGGTATGCCTTGTGATGTGATATGGCCAAAAGGATGTGATGAATGATATATGTGATGTATGAGATTGATCATGTTCTTGTAATAGGAATCACGACTTGCATGTCGATGAGTATGACAACCGGCAGGAGCCATAGGAGTTGTCTTAATTTATTTATGACCTGCGTGTCAACATAAACGTCATGTAATTACTTTACTTTATTGCTAACCGTTAGCTATAGTAGTAGAAGTAATAGTTGACGAGACAACTTCATGAAGACACGATGATAGAGATCATGATGATGGAGATCATGGTGTCATGCCGGTGACAAGATGATCATGGAGCCCCAAGATGGAGATCAAAGGAGCTATATGATATTGGCCATATCATGTCACTATTATTTGATTGCATGTGATGTTTATCATGTTTATACATCTTATTTGCTTAGAACGATGGTAGTAAATAAGATGATCCCTCATTAAAATTTCAAGAAAGTGTTCCCCCTAACTGTGCACCGTTGCGACAGTTCGTTGTTTCGAAGCACCACGTGATGATCGGGTGTGATAGATTCTAACGTTCACATACAACGGGTGTAAGACAGATTTACACACGCAAAACACTTAGGTTGACTTGACGAGCCTAGCATGTGTACAGACATGGCCTCGGAACACAGAAGACCGAAAGGTCGAGCATGAGTCGTATGGTAGATATGATCAACATGAAGATGTTCACCGATGTTGACTAGTTCGTCTCACGTGATGATCGGACACGGCCTAGTTGACTCGGATCATGTAATCACTTAGATGACTAGAGGGATGTCTATCTGAGTGGGAGTTCATAAGATGAACTTTATTATCCTGAACATAGTCAAAAGGTCTTCGCAAATAATGTCGTAGCTCGCGCTTCAGTTCTACTGTTTAGTTATGTTCCTAGAGAAAATTTAGTTGAAAGTTGATAGTAGCAATTATGCGGACTAGGTCCGTAAACTGAGGATTGTCCTCGTTGCTTCATAGAAGGCTTATGTCCTTAATGCACCACTCAGTGTGCTGAACCTCGAACGTTGTCTATGGATGTTGCGAACATCTGACATACACATTTTGATAACTACATGATAGTTCAGTTAAACGGCTTAGAGTTGAGGCACCAAAGACGGTTTTGAAACGTCGCGAAACATATGAGATGTTTCGAGGGCTGAAATTGGGATTTCAGGCTCGTGCCCACGTCAAGAGGTATGAGACCTCCGACGATTTTCTTAGCCTGCAAACTAAGGGAGAAAAGCTCAATTGTTGAGCTTGTGCTCAGATTGTCTGAGTACAACAATCGCTTGAATCGAGTGGGAGTTGATCTTCCAGATGAAATAGTGATGGTTCTCCGAAGTCATTACCACCAAGCTGCTTGAGCTTCGTGATAAACTATAATATATCAGGGACATATATGATGATCCTTGAGATATTCGCGATGTTTGACACCACAAAAGTAGAGATCAAGAAGGAGCATCAATTGTTGATGGTTGGTGAAACCACTAGTTTCAAGAAGGGCAAGGGCACGAAGGGATACTTCATGAAACGGCAATTCAGCTGCTGCTCTAGTGAAGAAACCCAAGGTTGAACCCAAACCCGAGACTAAGTGCTTCTGTAATAAGGGGAACAGCCACTGGAGCAGAATTACCCTAGATACTTGGTAGATGAGAAGGCTGGCAAGGTCGATAGAAGTATATTGGATATGCATTGTGTTGATGTGTACTTTACTAGTACTCCTAGTAGCACCAGGGTATTAGATACCGGTTCAGTTGCTAAGTGTTAGTAACTCGAAACAAAAGCTACGGAATAAACGGAGACTAGCTAAAGGTGAGATGACGATATGTGTTGGAAGTATTTCCAAGGTTGATCAAATATCGTACGCTCCCTCTACCATCGAGATTGGTATTAAAACCTAAATAATTGTTATTTGGTGTTTGCGTTTAGCATAGACATGACTAGATTATGTCTATCGCAATACGGTTATTCATTTAAGGAGAATAATGGTTACTCTGTTTATTTGAATAATACCTTCAATGGTCTTGCACCTAAAATGAATGGTTCATTGAATCTCGATCATAGTGGTACACATGTTCATGCCAAAAGATATAAGATAGTAATGATAGTACCACCTACTTGTGGCCCTGCCACGTAAGTCATATCGGTATAAAACGCATGAAGAAGCTCCATGTTGATGGATCTTTGGGCTCACTCGTTTTTGAAAAGTTTGAGACATGCGAACCATGTCTATTGGTGTATATGCATGAAGAAACTCCATGCAAATGGGCCGTTTGGACTCACTTGATTTTGAATCACTTGAGACATGCAAATCATGCCACATGGGCAAGATGACTGAAAGCCCCGTTTTCAGTAAAATGGAACTAGAAAGCAACTTGTTGGAAGTAATACATTTTGATGTGTGTAGTCCAATGAGTGCTGAGGCATGTAGTGGATATCGTTATGTTCTTACTTGACAAATGATTTGAGTAGATGTTGAGTATATTTACTTGATGAATCACGAGTCTGAATTATTGAAAGGTTCAAGTAATTTCAGGGTGAAGTTGAAAGATCGTCGTGACAAGAGGATAAAATATCTATGATATGATCATAGAGATGAATATCTGAATTACGAGTTTGGCACAGAATTAAGACATTGTGGAAATTGTTTCACAACTAATACAGCCTGGAACACCATAGTGTGATGGTGTGTCCGAACATCATAACTGCACCCTATTGGATATGATGCATACCATGATGTCTCTTATCGAATTACCACGATAGTTTATGGGTTAGGCATTAGAGACAACCACATTCACTTTAAATAGGGCACCATGTAATTCCGATGAGATGACACCCTATGAACTATGGTTTAGAGAAACCTAAGCTGTCATTTCTTAAAAGTTTGGGGTTGCGACGCTTATGTGAAAAAGTTTTAGGCTGATAAGCTCGAACCCAAAGCGGATAAATGCATCTTCATAGGACACCCAAAACAGTTGGGTATACCTCCTGTCTCAGATCCGAAAGCAATAAGGGATTGTTTCTAGAATCGGGTCCTTTCACGAGGAAAAGTTTCTCTCGAAAGAATTGAGTGGGAGGATGGTGGAGACTTGATGAGGTTATTGAACCGTCTCTTCAACTAGTGTGTGGCAGAGCACAGGGAGTTGTTCCTGTGTCACCTACACCAATTGAAGTGGAAGCTTATGATAGTGATCATGAAACTTCAGATCAAGTCACTACCAAACCTCGTGGGATGACAAGGATGCGTACTACTTCAGAGTGGTACGTAATCCTGTCTTGGAAGTCATATTGCTAGACAACAATGAACCTACGAGCTATGGAGAAGCGATGGTGGGCCCGGATTCCGATAAATGGCTCGAGGCCATAAAATCCGAGAGAGGATCCATGTATGAAAACAAAGTGTAGACTTTGGCAGAACAGCTCGATGGTCGTAAGGCTGTTGAGTGCAGATGGATTTTAAAAGGAAGACGGACAATGATGGTAAATGTCACCATTAAGAAAGCTCGACTTGTCGTTAAGATGTTTTCCGACAAGTTCAAGGAGTTGACTACGATGAGACTTTCTCACTCGTAGCGATGCTAAGAGTCTGTTGGAATTATATTAGCGATTACTGCATTATTTATGAAATCTTGCAGATAGGATGTCAAAACATTGTTTCCTCGACGTTTTTTTGAGGAAAGGTTGTATGTGATACAAACCGGAAGGTTTTGTCAATCCTGAAAGATGCTAATAAGTATGCAAAACTCCAGCAATCCTTCTAGGGACTGGAGTAAGCATCTCGGAGTTGGAATGTATGCTTTGATAAGATGATCAAAGTTTTGGGTGTATACAAAGTTTATGAGAAACTTGTATTTCCAAAGAAGTGAGTGGGAGCACTATAGAATTTCTGATAAATATATGTTGACATATTGTTGATCAGAAATGACGTAGAATTTCTGGAAAGCATATAGGGTTATTTGGAAAGTATTTTTCAATGGAAAGCCTGGATTAAGCTACTTGAACATTGAGCATCAAGATCTATAAGGATAGATCAAAATTCTTAATGGTACTTTCAAATAGCACATACCTTGACATGATCTTGAAGGTGTTCAAGATGGATCAGTCAAAGATGGAGTTCTTGCCTGAGTTGTAAGGTATGAAGTTAAGACTTAAAGCTCGACCACGGCAGAAGAGAGAGAAAGGACGAAGGTCGTCCCCTATGCTCAAGACATAGGCTCTACAGTATGCTATGCTGTGTACCGCACCTGAAGTGTGCCTTGCCATGAGTCAGTCAAGGGGTACAAGAGTGATCCAAGTATGGATCACAGGACAGCGGTCAAAGTTATCCTTAGTAACTAGTGGACTAAGGAATTTTCTCGATTATGGAGGTGGTAAAAGAGTTCGTCGTAAAGGGATACGCCGATGCAAACTTTGACACTAATCCAGATTATTCTGAGTAGTAAACTGGATTCGTATAGTAGAACAGTTATTTGGAATAGCTCCAAATAGAGCGTGGTAGCTGCATCTAGGAGATGACATAGAGATTTGTAAAGCACACACGGATCTGAAAGGTTCAGACCCGTTGACTATAACCTCTCTCACAAGCATAACATGATCAAACCCAGAACTCATCGAGTGTTAATCACATGGTAAATGTGAACTAGATTATTGACTCTAGTAAACTCTTTGGGTGTTAGTCACATGGGGATGTGACCTTGAGTGTTAATCACATATCGATGTGAACTAGATTATTGACTCTAGTGCAAGTGGGAGACTGTTGGAAATATGCCCTAGAGGCAGTAATAAATTAGTTATTATTATATTTCCTTGTTCATGATAATCGTTTATTATCCATGCTAGAATTGTATTGATAGGAAACTCAGATACATGTGTGGATACATAGACAACACCATGTCCCTAGTAAGCCTCTAGTTGACTAGCTCGTTGATCAATAGATGGTTACGGTTTCCTGACCATGGACATTGGATGTCATTGATAACGGGATCACATCATTAGGAGAATGATGTGATGGACAAAGACCCAATCCTGAGCCTAGCACAAGATCATGTAGTTCGTATGCTAAAGCTTTTCTAATGTCAAGTATCATTTCCTTAGACCATGAGATTGTGTAACTCCCGGATACCGTAGGAGTGCTTTGGGTGTGCCAAACGTCACAACGTAACTGGGTGGCTATAAAGGTACACTACAGGTATCTCCGAAAGTGTCTGTTGGGTTGGCACGAATCGAGACTGGGATTTGTCACTCCGTGTAAACGGAGAGGTATCTCTGGGCCCACTCGGTAGGACATCATCATAATGTGCACAATGTGATCAAGGAGTTGATCACGGGATGATGTGTTACGCAACGAGTAAAGAGACTTGCCGGTAACGAGATTGAACAAGGTATCGGGATACCGACGATCGAATCTCGGGCAAGTATCGTACCGCTAGACAAAGGGAATTGTATACGGGATTGATTAAGTCCTTGATATCGTGGTTCATCCGATGAGATCATCGTGGAACATGTGGGAGCCAACATGGGTATCCAGATCCCTCTGTTGGTTATTGATCGGAGAATCATCTCGGTCATGTCTACGTGTCTCCCGAACCCGTAGGGTCTACACACTTAAGGTTCGGTGACGCTAGGGTTATAGAGATATTAGTATGAGGTAACCCGAAAGTTGTTCGGAGTCCCGGATGAGATCCCGGACGTCACGAGGAGTTCCGTAATGGTCCGGAGGTAAAGAATTATATATAGGAAGTGCTATTTCGGCCATCGGGACAAGTTTCGGGGTCACCGTTATTGTACCGGGACCACCGAAAGGGTCCCGGGGGTCCACCGGGTGGGGCCACCTGCCCCGGGGGGCCACATGGGCTGTAGGGGGTGCGCCTTGGTCTATATGGGCCAAGGGCACCAGCCCCTAGAGGCCCATGCGCCAAAGGGACAAGAGGAGGGGAGAGTCCTAAAGGGGGAAGGCACCTCCAAGGTGCCTTGGGGAGGATGGACTCCTCCCCCCCCTTGGCCGCACCCTTCCTTGGAGGAAGGGGCAAGGCTGCGCCCTCCCCCTCTCCCTTGGCCCTATATATAGTGGGGGAAAAGGGAGGGCAATCTAACCTAAGCCCTGGCGCCTCCCTCTCCCTCCCATGACACATCTCTCTCCTCCCGCAGCGCTTGGCGAAGCCCTGTTGGAATCCCGCTACTTCCACCACCACGCCGTCGTGCTGCTGGATCTCCATCAACCTCTCCTTTCCCCTTGCTGGATCAAGAAGGAGGAGACGTCACTGCTCCGTACGTGTGTTGAACGCGGAGGTGCCGTCCGTTCGGCGCTAGGATCATCGGTGATTTGGATCACGACGAGTACGACTCCATCAACCCCATTCTCTTGAACGCTTCCGCGCGCGATCTACAAGGGTATGTAGATCCACTCCTCCCTCGTTGCTAGATGACTCCATAGATAGATCTTGGTGACACGTAGGAAAATTTTGAATTTCTGCTACGTTCCCCAACAGTAAATCCAGAGGACACACGATTTTCTTCGCCTCCTCGAAACTAGTCGGGCACTTGTTCCCCTTGGGAAGACGTTCGTGCCAAAATGACATGTTCTCGTCGAAGCATGCGTCGGTCATTTTGTGTTTTACCTTCATCTCCAGAGCCATGAGCGTTACTTTCAGGCGGGTATCCTCGGGCCTGCATCCTTCATACAATGGAGTAACCGCGTCTATCTCTAGTTGATCCAGCTTGGCTTTCTCTCGGACGGCAGCCCTTGTGTTATCCGTCTGCTTGTCAAGCAGCTCTTGAATATGAGGGTCCTGCACCCAGCCCATCGATAGTCCATCTTCGTCTACTCCGGCATTTTCATCTTCATGATCATGCCCTTCGTCTGCTCCGACATCTTCCTCAGCATCATGTCCGGCATCTTCTACATGATGACTGTGTACTGCATCTACTTTGTGATCATGTCCTGGAGATTCTTCGTCTTCTCGCCCGCCCTCGCCACGGTTGTTTTGTTGCCCTTCCTCATTTCTTGCCCGGCCCCCATGGACGACTTCATAGTCATCTTCATCACCTTGCCACCGATAGACATCCATGAAACCACGCAAGAGCAGGTGGTCCCGCACCTGTACGGAATCCGGGTCCATAAGGCTCTTCAGCTTGCATCTTCGACACGGACATCTTATCTCCTTCTCGTTTTTTTGAAGCATCTCGGCCTTCACGGAGCTCAAAAACCTATTCACGATGCCTTCAGTCATCATGCGGACCATGTTCGCCTGCGGGGTAGAGCAAAACGATATTTTAGGACCAAAAAAATTAATTTGGCATGACTTTGCCTAAAAATAAGACAAAAAAATGCATAGTACCAAATTCTTGCCGAAACGGAAATGAATCAACATTCCGGCAAAATATTGGCAACTACCGCATTTCAAATACCGGTATCTGCAAACACAAACATATGCAACACCACAAATATGGGTAGATCTAGGCCATAAAAAGTGCATGCGCACGTTGTTGGAGGGAGAAAAAAGTAGATCTACAACATAAAGAAAGATTTCCCCTTACTTACCTATCAAAAAAAGGTAATTTAACCACTTAATTTGGGTGAATCTATTGTGCAAATGAGGTGAGGAGGAGGAGGCATCCGAGACAAGCTTGGAGGGGGAGGTGGAGAGATTGAAGTGGAAAAAGTGAGTGTGATAGGTGGCTGTCCAAAATATCTAACTGCTCTCAGGTTACCAATGGCGCACCACCTAACAATGCGCCATTAGTGGCGCACCTGTTATGTGGTGCGCCGTTACTAGTTTTGCAAAAAAAAAATTATTAGTAGTGGCGCACCGTGGTTATGGTGCGCCATTACTAGTTTGAACTAGTAATGACGCACTACAACCTGGTGCGCCATTACTAGTTTTGAAAAATAAAGTAAAAAAATTGTTAGTGGTGGCGCACTGAGCGTGTGGTGCGACATTACTAGTTAAAACTATTAATGACGCACTATGCCCTGGTGTATCATTACTAGTTTGAAAAAATAAAAAAAATTGTTAGTAGTGGCGCACCGTGGGTGTGGTGCGCCATTAGTGATATGGACTCTAATGGCGCATCACATATGTGGTGCGTCATTAATGTCCATGTTAGCTATAGCCCTTTTCCTAGTAGTAATACTTTTTAGGAGTAGGTGAAGAGAGGTACAACCACCATGAGTAGGCGACAACCTTAGGGCATCTTCAACGCCGATCAGGAAACTTTTCGTAATTGTTCGGGCTGCGCGATTCAGACCGCGAAAGCCATTCAACGCCGACTTTTATCGGTCTGCGGGGCGCTCCGGGCACGATTTGCCCCGTAAACCGGAGATAAAAATTGGGAGTTTGCGGGAGTCCGGACCGATCCCAAGCCCGCTTCTGACCGCCCTGGCCCACCAAAAACGTCCGCTCTTCCCTCCCGCGCGTTTTCGATCAGTGCCGCTCCAGAGCGTCAGCGCCCGCATTCATGCTCGGCCAGAGCGGACGCGACCACTCACTGTCGCCGGCATTGAGGCGGTGTGCCGACTGAGAGAGCGCCGCCCGCGCCGCTTTCCGGTGCAGGTGACTGGCGCGCGTTCAAACGAAGCGACGTCCACCCGTCCGTCCGTCTGCCGCCCGCATTGATGGCACACGGTTGCCGGGGCATCTTCTTGGGGGCCACCCGTCCGTCCCATTGCCGCCCACCTGTTCTATATGAACCGGTGCCACGGTGCCTCAGCCATAGCCACAGTCATCACTCTCCGCGCCACTCCCCGCCATGGATCCCTCCGCCGCCAAAGCTCTCTGGGATGCGCCGTCGGAGCAGAAGAAGGCCATGGCAGGACGTAGAGGGCCGCCAATGGTCTAAGGAGCTCCATTGTCGGGTGTACGCGGTCAGCGATGCGGTGCCAACAGGGAGGGAGGGCACGAATAAGTAAATGGCGCGCGCCGTTCCAAACAATTGGCGGGATCCGAATTGTTAACGTTTGCATGAGATAAACTCCCACATATTCTAGCTGCATTATTGCCAGAGGCCGGCATCAAGGCTCACGTGTGCTGCTTAAGTTATCCCACATTCTTCTTTCTAAATTGTTGTTATCTCGTTCCTTGTACGAACGCGCGATGCTGCCAAAAAGAAAATGCACGTTGCCTCCATTTTCTTGTTGGCTCGTTTCCTTGTGAGAGCGCATGACGCCTCCATTATGTTTTTGGCAAGAAAATATGGGGCATTGCTCCAATGGCATGTTGTCCTTAAACTTATTGTAGTGCCTGTCAACTAAGCAATAACTACTGAATTAATAGAGGTTAGTTGCCGTTAGTTGTGCACATTTGGCGTATGAGTGAAGGCATCAAATTTGTCAAACTGTACTATTCTGAACTGTCGCTGTGAGTTGAGGAGCCCTAGCATTGGAGGGACAGGAATCATATCCTTGATGAATCTTTTTTTTTGTGACCAATCACAATGATGGATCTGGTGAAACACATAAAGAAGGCAAAGAAACCTGGCTTAATATGATGTCGCACAGAAACTTCCGCCATAAATATAAGTCTATGACACATTTGCTAATCTTCGGTTGCCTGAAAATCTTTGGCGTTTTAGACGTTTTGGACACGACTCAAGGGAGAATATCTGGTGCTCTCGGAGCACCTAAGCTTAGGTGCTCCGATGCGAACTCGGCCGTTGGATCGTGATCCAATGGGCAACATCACATGGATGTGGACCAAAGCGTCATTTCGGGAATGTTTGGAGCATTTTCTGCAAAATATTCATGCTGAATTGTCTTTTTTGTTTCTCTATGTGTATTTCAAATTTGGTTTCAATTTTTTAGAGTTTGTACACTCATGTCATGTGAACATTCACAAATTTTTTGGAATTTTTTGAAACATTTAGATGTGCATTTTCAAAATTTGGAGCATGGGAGCACCAAAATGGATGGGAACACCAGATATTCTCCCCATGACTCAAGACCGAGCCGGACATGTGGACGAACACGTCCAAACACATTGTCACCGCGCGAAGGCAACTAAAAGATGGGAAAGACATGACGGGTGAAGGGGAGTCCAAGGGTTAACCGGTGTGGGTAGTGGTGGAGGTGGTGAGTGTTTTTCAGCTCTGTGAAAGTGGGGTTCAAAGCAATGGGCAAGGCGACAACGGCTCGGAGGAGGCCACCAAAATCTTGCAAAAATCTAAGTTAATGATCAATAACTTTGGATAAGTAATTTAGAAAGAATATTCTCATACTCACACAATACAAGGACAAGCATATGTGAAATCTGTCCTTTCATAATTTGTAAATAATACGTGTCTTGTTGTTCGATTAGGTCTACAAATGTTGTAATGATGAATGTATAAGAAGGATAGGGCGGTGCAGTGAGGCTACGCAGACCGACACCGCACGGCGGGTAGGTCGATGGAGGTGGATGGGAATGAGGAGAGGGTGGAGGACTATGTTGACGAGGGTGATTGGAGTTGATGTTTCTTTTCCAGTTAGCTAAAAAATATGCTGCCCTAACTATAAGTGTTTGTTATAAACTTAAAATTTTTCCAGGAGTTAAAGATTCGAGGGAACGGCTAATTGCACTATGTCACTATGATATTAGTTCAGGAGTTAACGATTCGAGGGAACGGTTTATTGCACTATGTCACTAGCTATGATATTAGTTTTCTCCCGTTGTAACATGTTTTACCCTATCTACACCCCCATTCCACTATTCAAGCGTAGCAAGAGTAAGCCGACGCCTAAAAGGAATACCAAAGTTAAAGCCAACAAAGCCACGCACAATACATTCTGGCGCTTGACATATGTCAAAAAATAAATTATCTGCATTGATAATTTTTTATTTACCAATGTGGTAGTTGTATTGACTTGAATACTAGTCTTCCTTTTGAAATCAAAAAGTAAGAATCTTGATTAACTGATTCAACCACAGGAAGTGAAACTTACAGCAAATGAGATAAATTCTCGCATAATCGCACGTACTATGTACTAGTACACACCCAACGGCGATCACATTCACATCTCTGCAACCTTGCTCGTCGGCCAAGTGACGGCGATAGGGCTCGTCACCGAGTGCTCGCCGTCGCTCCACTCGATCGACCCGAACGTGTACTTCTCCGTGACGCTACTGGTGGTTCGTTGCGCAAAGGTGAGCACGTACTCCTGTGTTTTCTCCGTCGGGCTGAACTGCAGCGTCTCGGGGCTCACCGTGACGCGAACGCCGTCCGGGGCGGTGATCTTCGCCGTGTACGCAGCCGCGGCGTCGCTGCCGACGTTGCGCACGACACGGCGCTGCGTGACGACCGCCACTTTGTTCGAGGCGAACACCACCGAGAAGGCGGGGTAGTTGTGGTCGCCGACCGAGGAGCCCGCGCGCTTCGAACAGCTGATGGACGAGCCGAAGACGGCGACCTGCTTGGCGGTGTAGCCCAGCGCGCACAGGAAGTTGATGTAGTCCTCCGTGCCGGCGTCGTAGACGAGGCCTGGGTTCACGGCGCTGTTGGGGTCGATGTGCCCGGCCCCTCGCGCGAACGGCGTGGACGCGTCGCTGGTGGACATGTCACCGATCACGCCGCCGGAGCTGTCCACGTTGTACGCGGTGGTCATCAGCGCGGACTTGATGGCCGCCGGGCTCCACTCTGGCCTCGCCTGCCGGAGCAGCGCGGCGATGCCGCTCACGTGTGGGCATGACATGGACGTGCCCGATATGATGTTGTACTTCACCCGCCTCGTGTCGCTCTCGAGCTCCGTGGGTGAGTTGGCGCCTGTCCAAGCGGCGAGGATGTCCACGCCGGGCGCGGTCACGTCCGGCTTGAAGATCTCCGGCGCGCGGAAGTTTGGCCCGCGGCTCGAGAAGGACGCCATTCTAGGGGATGGAGGCGTCGGGCCGACCACGGTGCCGCGGAAGACGATCGTCGCGGTAGGGGATGTTTGCGCGCGTATGTACTTGAAGATCTTCTCGGCGTCGACAAATGACACAGCCGTGGCGGGGTGGACATGCGGGCTGGTGATGGACTGCTCGCCGAATGATTTTGTGCTCGCGAGGATCGCTCCGGCGCCACCGGCGAGCTTGACGGCATATGGTTTCGCTGCTCGGGCATTTACACCCGATTCACATAGAACAATCTTCCCCGCGACCTTGGTAGCGTTCAGCTTTCCCTCCTCGCACACTTTGGAGCCCGCGTCCCCTCCGTAGACCAGCGGTATCTTGGTCGCGCCGAGCGGCTCGCCGGCATAGAGAGTAGTGCCCGTGAAGGTCTGGCCGTTGCCGAGAACGACATCGCCTGGGAATTGGCGGTTGAGTGTGGACGCGCCGACCGTCAAGAACCATGGCGCTATGTTGCATGCGGTGGAATCTCCGGGGCCGGAGTTTCCCGCGGAGGCGGAGACGACGATGCCCTTGCTGACGGCGCGGAACGCGCCCACGGCGGTGTTATCGCCATAAAAGTTCGGGGCCGTGCCGACGGCGCCGAGGGAGACAGAGAGAACGTCGACATTGTCCGCGATGGCCTCATCAAACGCGGCGAGGATGTCAGAGCTCGCGCACCCTTCCTCCCCGCACGCTTTATAGACGGCAATGCGCGCGCCCGGGGCCATGCCGACGGCTTTTCCTCTGGCATAGTCGAAGAAGCCGGCGCCCGCGACAGCAGAGCCACCGGCGGTGGAGGAGGTGTGGGTGCCATGGCCGTTGGTGTCTAGCGGCGACTTGGAGTCCGCGCCGAGCGCACGGCCGCGTAGAGCCTCCTGCCCCCGCTGGAAGAACTTGGCGCCGACGAGCTTGTTGTTGCAGAGCGCGGAGCCGTTGAACGACGGACCCGAGACGCACCTGCCACGGAACTTGCTCGGTGGGGGCGGCAGCGACGGGTCGGCGGCGAAGGACGGGCGGCCTTCCGGGTAGACGCCGGTGTCGATGACCCCGATGACGACGTCCGTGGCCCCGTTGGATGCCTTGAGCAGCCCGGAGGACGGCGAGAGGCCGAGGAAGGACGGGGTGAGGGTGGTGTGCAGCTCCTGCATCGTGTCGGGCACGACGGCGTGCACCGAGCCCGACGACGCCAGCTGCGCGGCCTGGCGCTCCGTGAGCCGCGCCGCGAAGCCCGTGGCGGCGTGCTCGTAGGAGTAGAGCACGCTCGGCGCCGGGCTGGACATCTCGACGGGGATGCGGTCCCGCAGGAACGAGCCGTACCCGCGGGTTGTCAGCAGGCCGCGGCGTGGCAGCCGCGGCGCGTGCGCTTCCGCGACGTGCACGATGTAGGAGGACTGGGCCTCCACATCCGTGGCCGTCGCCGCGGCGCCGGCGACGGCGGCGAGCAGTACGACGCACAGCGCCGCGAGCGCGAGCGGCCTGAGGAGGTCCATTGTCGCTCCGAGAGGTGCGGTACCAGAAGGGACGGGGTGCGCGTATAAGTAGGCGGCGGCCACCGCGGCAGGACGGGGTTGCCGATCCAAGTCATCGCGGAGGGTAGGTCGCGCTGATCAGTGCGCTGGCCGAGGAGAGGGATCGGACATATTCTAGCGCTGCATTATTGCATTCTCGCGTGCCGCCTCAGTTATCCTACTACTCCTACGAGCGGCACATTCTTCTTTCTAAACTGCTGTTGGCATGTCGCAATAATGGAGTACGAACGCACGATGGCTCCGTTTCGTTTTAGGCGGGAAAAAGAATGGAGCATGTTTGTCCTCAAACCGAATGCAGTACTAGTTTTTCTCCCACGTCAACTTGTGAAAACAGTATTGAATTAGGTTAGTTGTATATGTATGTTACATGTGCCGGCTGTTGGCGTATGATTGGAGGCACCAGACTTGTCAACTGTTCGATGGTACTACTGTTGTGTACCGTCTAACGTCTGAGCTTGCGACGTACTTCCTCCGTTCCAAAATACTCCCTACGTTCCGAATTACTTGTTTTGGATTTGTCTAGATATGGATGTATCTAGCAGTCTAAATACATCCGTATCTAGACAAATCCAAGACAAGTAATTCGGAACGGAGGGAGTAGATTAACTTAGTACAAAGTTGAGTTATTTATTTTAGAACGGAGGGAGTAGCACTGTATGAGATAGGATGGGTCACCGTGAGAACAACCGGAGAAGAAGCCAAAACACACCTACACATACGGTGCAGGGAAAATATCAGACGCTACCAACCCTCAAATGCTACCATGACACCAACTTGTAAAATTAAAATTCAAACATGTCAAAAAATTCTGAAAGAAATCATGGATGTTCACAACACATATGTCGACATTCTCTAAAAACTCAGATCAAAATTCAACATGCACATAGAGCAACAAAAAAGACGAATCCATCATGAATAATGTCAAAGGTAGACAAAAGCAAAAATGATAGTATTCACATCTGAATTTGTCTATTTTGTTTCTCCTTGTGTATTTCGAATTCCAATCTGAATTTTTAGGGGTTGTCGACATATGTGTCTTGAACATCCATATTTTTTTCAGAATTGTTTGGCATGTTTAAATTTTGTAGAAGACTATATGATGCAACTCAATTGTATTCATCGGAGTCTGTTACAATATATAGAGGTGGTGTCTTGCGTAACAAGCCAACTAACCCTACAATATCTCTAGGAATCAACTCTACAAGGCTAGAGATAATAGAAGGATCGGTCGGTAATAAATACAGAGATATCATGTTTAAACAAATTTGAATTTTGAAAATTGTTATCATGATATCACATGTGCATTGCTATACCATACTGCTGCAACTCTGCGGGTGCGAGAGGTGCCTGCATGTGGTGTGCATGAGGCGGCACATGGGTAGGGCTCGCGTCACGTCCTCCTCTGCCTCTTCATTATTTGGCCCGTACGATTATGTTATCGTCTTTGATAACAGAAGCAAAGGTAGGCGATAATGTCCTTTGGATGGATCGTAGTGTACACTGAAAGACTCGCATGACGACACGTCAATAATCGTCTAATTAGAGGGTAATAATCATGCATTTGCCAGCATTTTGATATGGAAGCAAAAGGCGTCAGTTTTAACACTGTACTGATACAGCTTCTTGATTTGAGATGGCGCCGTGGCGTTCGGTAGAGAGCAGATTGCAAACTTTTTTACCTGATACTAGCTAATTGTTTGTGCGTTGCAACAGAATACACTGGCTGCGAAACTGGACTATCGTGTGGTAGAAACGCTACCATAGTAGCGTCAGCGCATCGTTGCGGTAGAAAATTACTAGTTCTTGGCCATATTAATTGGGTTCCATAATGTCATGTATATCTAAATATGCAAAAAAATAGTATTATATAAGAAATGTCCCTGCAGCATGGCTATAACAAAATCCAATAATTAAATTAGTTTTCTCAACAATTACATTACATGATGCAAATTTAAAACTATATCTCCAACTTTTCATTTTTATGCAAATTTAAATCTATATCTCCATCTTTTCTATTTGAGGTACAACCAGTACACACCTTCTCTATATACTTCTGAAACCGATTCAAGAAATAAGCAAACTAAATCTCAGGCATTAAGTTAAAAATTAAATTAAGGAATGCTTTGGTACACCCACTTAAAAAGTTATTCGGATCTTGATGCAGATTAGTGGTTTTGTTTTTAGAGAAAATGTGTCGGTCAAGCCCTAGAAAAGGCTCGAGCATAACCCGATTTTGAATTAACAAAGCCATCAACCAGCCTGAATTACATGAAGTAGATACAAAGTAAAGAAACAGAAAACGACCAAGATACACAGAGCTGTAGCAGCTTACAACAAAGTAGTGATACAGGCAAAAACAAGATAGTAATAGGAGCCTAGCCACGATCACCAAGGTCACACGCCAAGAGCAGCAGCCATGCCAACAGCAGGGCGAGGGGGAGCACGAAACCAGCATCGACAACCAACATCTCCTTGCCTACTCCCGCAGAACATGCCAAGATCGACAAGCCAACCACTTCTACCTCCAAAGAAGACCACTATCTTCTTGCCCTAGTTTAGTGATCTAAATGCTCTTATATTTCTTTACTCAGGGAGTACATGTAAGTATAACCTAGATGGTTAGCTAATGACGACCTGCACGGGACATGCCCGTTGATTCCTAAGTCTTTGCCTTGTACAAAGCTGCTTCACTTTGCTTTGTACAAAGATGATTTTTGTATGTCTTGTATTCCTTGTATAATTTTAAGAAGATTGGTCTTCATCAAAGCCTAAATTATCTTGAATAACTCCTCCAAAAGCTTAGAATAGGATTTGATATGTTGTTAAGACTTCTTTAAACCCAGTAGGAAAAATAAGGAGAAAATGATAGAACATATAATGATTATTATCTCCTCGATAGCTCATATGAGAACAACCTTTGAAGAAGGAGAAAACCCACGTTGGTGAGTTTGGAGAACAATAAATATACTTTGCATACTTCCATTAAAAAAATAGTGGAGAAAAATTTGGAAGTATTGCATATATTAATTCATAAAACCTTTTATGTGAAACTTTGAGAGAAAGCTTATAAATGAAAAATATGCAATCGAGTATGCCATTGAAAACTCCTTGAGTACCCAATGAAACAATATAAGGAGAAAATGATATATGACATATGATGGCAATTGTATCTTTGATAACAATATATGAGAAACCTCATAAGGATAAAACTCATCAGTAAGTTTAGAGGACAATTAGTATGCCTTGTATACATCTGATAAAAACCCTTACGGGAAAATAGGAGGTATGACATATATTATTGTGTTGATATTACATAATTAAAAATCTTGATGAGAATCTTGAGAGTGCCGGGAAGGGTACATGAGTATGCTAAACAGTCTATAGCAAGAGTCTGCTAAAAAACTATTATGATCAACCTACAAAGTTGACTCCTTATGTGCTGGCATTGCATTCAACATATATAGCATACCATCCTCGTTTCCCACAGTCAACAATGTTTCCCACATATATTGGTCATGAGGGCACCACAACATATTGAGACTTTCCTTAGAATACGACAACCAATCTAGCAAAGTATCAATGTCTCTACGAAGTTTCACCATTGCAGTAGTCAAATGTTTCATGCAAACCCCATTGGCATTCTAAATTGTTCTTCATCCCGGCGAATAGTCCACCATACTCAGCTATTAAGGTGATTTGACTTGAATCTTTAACTGCACACAATTCAAGCTAACATGTCATTTTTTTTACTCTGCTTATGGAAAAATAATAATTCATTTTTGATTATTTAAAATAAACAGAACTAAAATTTAGCTAATGCACGACCCAATATGAACAAACACATCGCATGGTTCATTCCTTCTTGACTCAACGAAGTCCAAAATAATACACTAATCTCCCTAGAAACCCTAAGAAACACACCTTCTGAGCATAATCAAATGTTTGTACGAGCTCTCCATACTGACAACCCATCTATTTTCATCAAGTTGTAGGCTCAATGGCGCAAAAAATAGAATGATCAACACCCGCTTAGAACCCTACGAAAGCAGAGAAAATGTGGAAGAAAGATAGGGCGATGCAGTCCAAAGTTGGGTGGCTTACGATACTCGGCTGGGTGGTCTCCGATTCGTCAGACACGCTCCACGTTTCGTGGCTCTATCTGCCGAGGACTCACCAGCAACGTCATCGACCTCCGTGACGTGATAGGGGACCAACCAAGTCGTCCACGAGCAGAGTTTGGAGCTTTGAAAGAACGTGCGACAGTGGCCAAAGCTTCACAGGGCCTGCGGCGCTATCTATAAGAGCAACTCTAGTAGACCCCGCATCCCGCCTCGGGCCGCAAAATAACCGCCATAGTGCGGGTCGGGGCAGGAAAACCATCCCGATCAGACCCCGCATCCTGCCCCGGCCCACAAATTTTTTTGCGGGGTGCGGCAAAAGATCTTCCCCAACCTCTAGATTCACGGGCTAGGAGGACGACCCCAGCTCAGCTCCTATCCGCAGCGAGATTTGGCGGGAGGGACATTTCCGCGTGCCCGTTCCCGCTCCCCCACCCTCCGCCACCATTGCCCCGCCATCGCACGCTCTGGTGCATCTTCCCTGGCTGTCCTTCGCCGCCATGGATGACTCCCGGCTGTCCCCCGTCACCGTTGAGGTCGCGCACGCTTCCTCCCCTCGGGCGGATATCGTCGCCAGCCATCTTGGCCCCACCGTCGCCCAAGTTAACGCCGCGCCTGCCCACAAGCGGCAGGGCAACGTGATCACGCAGGGCAGGAATCCGGCAGCCCCCGTCGGGAAGGTCCGCGCTCCGGGCGCCAACGCCGCTGCGCGAGCCCGGCTGGCGGCAGAGAAGGTCGGCAAGGTCTCCGGCATAAAGTGGAAGAAGGTTCTGGCTACAAAGAAGCCGGCTCCTTCATCCACTACCTCCGCCCCAGAAAGAGGTTCGCCGGCGATGCCGCGCAACTGTGCTGCTCCCACCGCAAGCGAGGTGTTTGACGAAATGGCCGGAAGGTATGCGATGCTCCTCAATTGCATTTTTTGTTTGCTTCACGCCATTTTGCGATAGCTCATGACTTGTTGTCGTTCACTATAGTGGTGGTTCGAACAACGCAACTGCCGAGTTCGTGAACTTGTTGGACACCAACGCCGTTGACATTGATCAAGCCCCGTTCGCCGCATTCAACTACAATGAAACGGAGGGCGGTGTGGATGATCATGGTTTCGAGGAAGAATTGGAGGAGATCGAAGAGGAAGCATATGAGTAATCACAAACAAAAACTGGGAAAAGCCAAAGATCGAAGAAATACACGATCTTGGAAGATCAAGTTTTGATCAATGTGTGGAGTGCGGTGTCTCTTGATGCATGCATGGGTACTTCTCAAACCGCCAAGATGTATTGGCAAATGATCGAAGATCAATACTTTCGCATGATGGCAAAGTACCCCAATAGGACTCCACGCACATTTCGGTCGCTTCAAGGGCGTTGGGAGGTGATCAAGCCTATGTGCAGCCGTTCGACAGCTTGCTTGGAGTAAGTATGCAATGCACCTCCAAGTGAAACCGTGGAATCCGATTATGTGAGTTTGTTTTGCCTATGTTCAAGTTGTGCATCATCATATTTGCATCATGGGAAATGATTGCATCATTTCACGTTGTTCACATTGTGTAGGACAAGACTGCCCAACATAGATACAAAGACATGGAAGCTTCGAAAGGCAAATTCTTCAAACTAGAGCATTGTTGGGAGTTGCTCCAAAAGTGCGAGAAGTGGAAGTTGATCGACAAAGAATCCCCACCAAAGAGAGGCTCACTTACAAACATGGATGAAGATGAGGATGATGATGGACCAGGAAATTTTCACAAGCCCGATGGCGACAAGAAGACTAAGGAGAAGATGAAGAGAGAGCGAGAAAATCATCGAGCTTGAGGGAGAAAATTGATGCCATGGTGCAATCAAACGAATCGATGTTGTTGAAGTCGTTGGAGATCAAGAAAGAGTTGGCCGGGAAGAAGGCAAATGAGAAACAAGAAAAGTGGCAGTTGCTCAAGGAAGAGGGGCTGCGCAAAGCTGCCATTGAGGAGAGAAGAGCGCGCGCCGCTGAAAACAAAGCCATGTCGAAGTTGCTCGCCAAAGAGAACAAGATCATGTCAATGAACCGCAATGACATGGACGATCTCACCAAAACATGGCATGATATGACAAGGAGAGAAATCTTGAAGAAAAGAATGGTTGTGTCGGCCGGTGCGTGCTACAGTTCCGGAGATGTTTTCTCTGCTCCATATGGTGGCAATGTCGATGATTTCGGTGCGGGAGTTGGAACAAACGCCGGAGGTGGATTCGTTGGTGGCGATGAACTTCAAGATGGACTCGATGGCGCGGAGTGAAGATTGACCAAGATGATGCCGGACATGGGCGTAAACTTTTGCAGGGCCCTTTTTGCATTTGTCATACTAAATTTGGCTTTTATTTATGCCTAAAACTGTGTTATGTTGTTTGAATTTGAACTTATTTATGAAAACCTATGTCAAATGCGAGAATTGAGCATTTTCTGTTTGCGGGTCATCGCGGCGGTGTCCGAGCAGACCCCGCAGAAGCCAACCCATAAAAAGGTATATTCCGTGAATGTACTTTTATATAGGTCCGTTTAGAGGGCTTGCATCTGTGGTCGTCCGATCCAGCCAGCAAAAGCGGTTTTTCACGAACTGCAAATGCGTTTTGTGGGCCCATCGGATGCGGGGTCTGCTAGAGTTGCTCTAAGCCCCCCAAATGACCAACAGGGACAACAGGTTGACTATCCGGATTAAAATGGTCTTAATGATAAAATTGCACGTGGACAGTGCGGGTTACTTTCAAAAGTAGACTGGGGGCGGGGTAAGCGTAAATGGCATGAGCGTATCAACAAAGATTGCAACCATGTTTGGAGCGGCACTGTTTTGGGAAACAGGTCTGACGTGGCTGCAGGAGAACGTTATGACCGGCGTGTGACCTTTTCATCACATGCATGTCAAGTTTGTGATCTGAGCGAACCAACATATGTATGTTTGAATGTTTAGAGGACAAAGGTATCTTCATCCTATCAGGATTCAAGTCCTAGACTGGACACTAATGTTCGCTTTTTCCTAAATTTATTTAGACCTTCAGGCGATGTTTGTTTAGTGGAAGGAGACCTTTTTGTCAACTACGAATATGTTTATGGTAATTTCATCAATTTTAATATGATGTGTTGGCCCAATCTCTCGAAGATGTTCATAGAAACAAAAGTGTGTATATGCGTTCATAAAGATGAGTGTATATATGTATGTACAAACATCTAGGTCGGTATTGTGTTCAAAGAAAAGTTTACGATCTGAGCGTAACACTTGTTTGCGACTTTGGCGCGCGCTATTTAACTCTTGTCCTACCGGTACATCCATCTTTGTAAACTGTATGGTCGTTCTCAGTAGGAGCGCACGATGGCCTCATTTTGTTTTAGGCGGAGAAAAGAATGGATCATGTTTGTCCTTGAACCGAATGTAGTACGTACTAGTTAATCTCACAGTCAACTTATGAAACAGTATTGAATTAAGGGGTTAGTTGTGTACATGTACCGGCCGTTGGCGTATGAGAGAAGGCATCAATCGACCTTGTCAACCGTCCGGCAGTACTGTTCTGTACTGTCTGAGCTTGAGACGTGTACTAGCATCGCAGCGAAGGGACATGGATAAGATAACGATGGGTCACCGTGGAAACTGGCAAATTTAACAAATTTAACCTGTGGATGAAATCAAATCACAAAATGAACTGCCCGTGAAACTATTTCACGCGGCTAACCTTTTTGTATGATGTCTGATACGAAGACGTCACACTACACAGTGCAACGCCTCACAGATAGGTGCTATCCTGGCCAGCGTTGCATCACAGACTGCCTAAAAATTGCTAAGTCATTGTGCAGAGCCTGAGAGCTAGGCACTGCACTGTGTAATGTGGCGCCTAGCTCTCAGGCGCTGCACTAGTGGTTGCTTGCTATACTGTATAGTGTGGCGCCTAGCTCTCAGGTGCTGCACACTGACTAGTAATTTTTGGATCACACGGTGTGACGTTGACTAGGCGTGTAGCGTCTATCTGTAAGGCGTTGCACAGTGTAGTGTGACGCCTTTGTGTCGGTCATCACATAAAAAGTTAACCGCGTGAAATAGTTTCACGAGTAATTTATTCTATGATTTGATTTCGTTTATAGGTTAAATTTATCAATTTTGCCGTGGAAACTACGTACGGGATCAGAGGATGGATCCAGGCAACCCGTTGTCTGGATACATGACGATGACGCCGCGCCGAATGTTTCGTCGTCACCGTGAAGGAGTGTCGCAGCACCTACGAGCTACAGTCTATGCCTGCATCAGTATCCAATCATCGCAGAAAACTCTGTGCAATGGATGGATTTGCTCGCATATGTTCTTTTCTTTTTGAATTTTCTCGCACGTGTTTGTTACGGAGAAGAAACTAGCAACAGGAGAACACTCGAGACCGACACGTACCACTTACATACAATGCTTTTTTTTTTCTTTCAGAATTACATACAATGCTTTTCACTGTAACATCCAGCCTTAAATTCCTAATGACAAAAGAATTCCCTACTCTAAAAGCAACTCCAACCGGGTGACCCATTTTACCCGTTTGGGTCATCCCGGCAGAAAACTTGACCCTACCGGGCGACCTAAACGGACAGAGTGTCCATCTAATGTCCGTTTGTTGTTCGTCCAGACCTAAATTGGGCGCAAATATGGACCTCAAATGGGTTTGCGACGGACAAAAGTGGACGCTCCCGCTCTTGTCCGCTTGTGTCCGCCCTGGTCCCGCATATCAACAACCGAGCTGGGCTTCTGCCGCCACAACCCATCCCTGCGCGTCGTCGGTCCTTCGCCGTTGACCCATTTTGTTAGATTAGAAAGAAAAAAAAGAAAAAGACAGCGTAGGATAGAGTGAGAGCACGGATGGGAGCATGAGGAGGGAGCAGGCAAGCCGGATCCGCATTAAATAGAGAGCAGCAATCACCTCAGCGAAATCACGTAAAGAGAGCATAAATCATATACAAGTCGGGTACTATGACAAGGACACGGTAATCATCGGCATGAATTCTGCACTGAAATTCCCATCATTTGTAAGAGAAGAAACATCATTTTTAGGAAGAGAAGACTAGAGTATCTACAGCTGGATGGGTTTTTCTTTGGTCAAAAGGTAGTTCGAACTTGGAACGAGCATGAAGAGATTAACGAGACTTCTTTCTCTTTTGAGTTTTTCTGCCGGACCTGCCGCGCAAGATCTTTGGTCTTCCCCTGGAACCGATCAAATCCGTCTCATACGCGCGAGCGAGCCGCCCGGTTACTATCCGATCACGAAATTTCGACACAGCGGACGCCTCAAACAGCCGAGCTGACCGACACCCCTCGTATCCAGCCTAAATAGGGAGCGAATATGGGGAGCCTGGGCGCGCTCGCCACGTCGAACTGACAAGGGGGTCCCACACGAAAAGCCCGGAAACCCGGCGGCATCCGTCGTCGTGGTGTGAACGCCGCGTGGCGCCGCTCCGACTCGCCGCCCGAGAATAAATCCACCTATTTAAGCCGGTCGACGTCCCACAACCCTAGCCCATCCACCTCCCCTTTCTCCGCGTCGTCAGTCCGAGCTCATCCACCTACCCGCTCTACCGCTCCGGCGCTCCGTGGTGGTCCGGAGAAAGATCACCTACTACGCAATGCTCACGCCAGAGCGCCCGTACAAGATCCTGCAGGAGATCTGGGCAAGACAATCCTCGCGCACCGCCCGCATCGCTGTCGGGCTAGAGCCGGACTCGCCGGAGCCGGAGGAGGAGGAGCCGAGAGAAGAGGAGCTGACTCTAATGGAGGAGGAGGAGGCGGAGGAGGTGGAGCAGCCGGAGCCGGAGCTGCCAGAGCAGGAACTGCCGGGCTTCAACATGGAGCAGACGGGGGCGAATTTCGCTGTTGCCCAATTGGAGGAGATTTTTTTTTGAACCGGGCATAACCCCTTTCCATTACTTTGACATAACGAAAATACAGAGTTCCGAAACTGAAGCTACCAAGGAAACTGGAAAGGGGAAAGCGAGTTCAGAGCATCCTTGGGAAACCCACTATAAGCACCCGTCATCGAGCAGCTTACCATGGGGCGAAAACCCAAGGACACCCAAAAACGCAATCTAGACCTAAACCAGGAGAGTTCAGCAAGTTTAGGATACCAAAAGGCTCACGCAGGAGCGACACCACAAGCTCACACAGGAGCAGGCGACAGAAAGTAACTAATATAAGCACGACGAAGGACCCCAAGACTATCATCTCCACATCCTCGCGACCCAGATTTTGCTGACCACGTCCTGTCAAAATCAGTCATGTGCCCTCTCGCCTGTGCCCAATTGGAGGAGATGGCGGAGCAGCAGGCCATCCTGGAGTCTATCTAGGATGAGGCCTATGTGAAGGCCAACCGAGTGTTTTTTCGGCAGGAGCAGGCGGCGTCCGACGTGCTCTTCATCGAACTAGACGCGGAGATAGAGGAGGAGGAAGAGGCCGGAGCGGAGCAGCCGGAGGAGCTGCAGCTGCAACTGCCGCCCATGATGCCGGTGCCGGGAATGGAGATCGTCGTCATCTTCGATAAGGAGTAGCTAGATGATCGACGTGGTACGTAGGTTTATTTCGTTTGCATGTCTTTGTATGGATTTAAGAATCTAGTATAAAATGTCCGGATGCAACTCGTAAAATTAGGCGTGCCCCGTTACTGCCCACGGACACGTCCGGATGCGTCCACGGGCATTTGAGTGACCATATTTGACATGTCCAGTTGTAGATGCTCTCACAATGCAAATGCATACTGACATCCACCAACGCAGCACAATAATTCTCAAAAGAAGTAACTAATCCGAACGAACGACACCCAACGGCTCTATCATCATTATGGCCTTTGACTTCACCATGATGTCCGTCCGTCTGTCCTTTAGTCACAAGCAAAATGTTTCTCCTCCATTGCTCAAACATCCAAGCAGAATACTCAGGAGTCCCAGATGACCACTTACATACTCAGTCATTTTTCTTCAGCTTCTTCCTTCAACTCACCAGAGAAAACCTTTCTCCATCGACGCCGACAAAGCTTTTGACGCATCATTGTACAAGCACCTGCACACCAGTCCGGTAAACATAACTACCAGTGCATCTTCCATATATGATATTATAACATCAACAGAAAAGCAACAGCAGCAGATGTCATATTAATCAGCAAGGTTATGATTTATTAGACGACAATCCACTTCCCCAATCTGTCCTCAGAGTAGGAAGCCACATACAGGATCTACACATGACGAAGGATCCAGACCTACTTATACTAAACAGGACAACCAACTTCACAACGAGCTTGCACATATTGACATGGAAAAGCATAGAACCAGTTAAAAGCATATTGGAATGTAAAACTAAAAGTTGTGTCTTATGACCAGCATGGCCACTGCTGCTACTCATCATGATATAAAAACACATCTCAAACTGCTTGAAGGAGCAAGCAAAGAACATATACTACAAGTACTGGCACTGGAGCAACATCAGAGAGCCCAAACCCCTTGGAGATTATGACAAAATGAATTTTGAATGCTCGGGACACAACAAGTCACAATGCTGTTGGCGTATATATGATTGAAGGCATCAGACGTGTCAACTGTTCGATGGTAGGTACTGTTGTGTACTGTCTGAGCTTGCAATGTAGCACTGTATGAGATCACGATGGGTCACCGTGAAAACGACCGAAGGAGAAGCCAGACACGAGCCTACACCACATAGGGTGCATTCGTGTGCACATCACATGTGCATTGCTATGATGTACTGCTGCAACTCTGCGGGTGCGAGAGGTGTCTGCATGTGGTGTGCATGAGGCGGCACATGGGTAGGGCTCGCGTCACGTACTACTTGCATGCATGCCCTCCTCTGTCTCTTGATTATTTCGCCCGTATGGCTCCATTCTCGTCTTTGATAACGGAAGCAAAGGTACGTAGGTGATGATGTGCTTGGGTGTAATGGATCGTAGTGTACACTGGAAGACTCGCATGACGACACGTCAAGAATCCTCGAATTAGAGGGTGATGATCATGCATTCTCCCAGCCTTTTGATGCGGAAGCAAAGGCGTGACAGTACAGTGACACAGCCACTTCAACTCAGATGGCGTTGTGGCGTTTGATGGAGAGCAGCAATCTAATCAGTTTTAGGCGGGAAAAAGAATGGAGCGTCTTCAGGTCAAAAAAAAAAGAGAGAGAAAAGAATGGAGCGTCCTGTTCTTAAACTGAATGCACTAGCTAGTACTAGTTACTACTAGAAACAGTACACGTCCTTAAACTGAAGGCATCAAACGTACGACGACTCCATTCTCGTCTCTAACAACAGAAGACAAGGTGGATCGTGGCGTGCACTGCCAGCCGCACATGACGACAGCTATGGAGAGTCGTGGAATTAGAGGATAGAGTAAGCATTTTGCGTTTGGCGACCTTTGATGCGGGAGTAAAGGCGTCAGGCCGTGGCATTGGATAGAGATCGAGCAGCAATCACATCAAACTCGGGTTAGTGCGTGCGAAATCACGTAGAGAGACCATAAATCATGTACTACAAGTCGGGTAACTATGACAACGACACGGTAGTGATCAACTCTTTCCGTTCCAAAGTAATTAAAGATGTAGATTTGTCATAAGTAAAACTAAAAGAAGTTTTACAACGTTCCTAAAAAACAAATTAGCAACGTCTAGAAAACCAAATAAGCTTTCTTAGATTCATCGTAACATATATATCAATACTATATATGTGATGTTGTAGATGTTTATATTTTTTCTAGTAAGTTGATCAAGTTTAAAGAAGTTTAACTTACGACAAATCTAGAAGCACAATTATTTTGAAACGGGGAGAGTATTTACTGCGGGGTAACAACCCCACGGTCCTTTACCTCGACCATGAGCGCCCGAACCTGGGACGGGGTAAAAATCCTATGCAAACCCTGTGTGCACCCTCTACCCTTTGTGCCAGTGAACAAACCGGCGCTCACACGCCCTCCTTGTGTGGGTTGGCCCAATAGGCTAGCAGCTCGCTCCCTTGTTCATCCTAGCTTCCTTCCATCGGTTAGTGGTTGACTATTGACTTTCCCTAAAAATAAAAAAAATGAAAAAGGTTCATGAATTTGAAAATTATCATTATTTTTTTCACAAAATTTGAATTAGTTCATGAATTTTTAAAAATGTGTTGTATTTTTTTCACAAAATTTGAATTAGTTCATGAATTTTTAAAAATGTGTTGTTTGAAAAGGTTCACACATTTGAAAAAAAACAACAGAAATTTGAAAAAGGTTCATCAATTTTAAAAATTATTCACGGAGTTGAATTTTTATAAATATGAGAAAAAATAATGAATTCGAAAATAATTCGTGCATTTGATAATAAATATGTAAATGTCGAAGAAAAGGGAAAGTGAAAAGGGAAACCTGAAAAAACCAAACAAAAACCCGATCGAAAACTCAAAACTGAGAAAAGAAAAAATAGTCATAAGCTTCCCAAAACTGGGCTTGGAAGTTTTCCAAAACCGGGACAAGGTTCCTGCGAAAACTGCCTTAAATGGGCCAGCCCATAGCGATTAAAGGGTGTGCGCTACATACGGTTAACAATATAAATAACCGCAAAAAACTTTATAAGTAGCGCTTTAAGTGGTAAATAGGATCTGGCAGCCTTCATGGCTTTTAGGCGCATCACACTGCAGACATTCCCCTGTCGGCCTCCTTTGATTTACAGGAATTTTGTGGAAATTCTAATGGAATGGAATTTCATTGAAGTAATTTCTTTATAGCCCTTTTGTTTGTAAAAATAGAATTCAAAATAAAAAAAATCATATCCTATTAATCAAATGACATCCCTTTATGTGTAAGATTTGAAATACATTCATTTCACTCGCTAGGATTTTTCTATTTTCATAATATTGCTATCCTATGAAGACAAGCAATCCTTAGCATTTTTTAATTCACTGTGACGACCAAACGAAAGAGAAAAGTATATTAATTTTTTCTTTTAGTCGGGTCTTACAACTACGACCAACCTTAGCATTTTCCTTTGCTTGAGGCTGACATTCATGGTGTGTGAAACTAACTAAGGTCGACTTTAGAGGTCTCTTTGTCGACCTTAAGGGCTAGTTTGGTTTGTGACTTGGCCTAAATTTGCCTGGCCTGGAGAGTGCCTGAATCCTTCTTGAAGGTTGTTTAGTTTGTGTCCTGTACAGTCAAATTCTTGCCTGGCCTGATGTACTCCCTCCGTCTCAAAATTCTTGTATTAAATTTGTCTAAATACAAATGTATCAAGTCACGTTTTAATATTAGATACATCTATATCTATATGAATTTAAGACAAGAATTTTGTGTGCATTAGCCTGGCTCAAACACCAGGCAAAATAGTTAGCCTGGACCAGGCGGGGGAATGGGTTGCCTGGCTCATGCCTGAAGTGTTAATAGTACTTTTTAAATCAATAAAGTTGTGGGCCAGCAGCAATTTATGGACTGATAGAATAATAATAGCTAGACAGGCCCAGGGTACTAACCAAACACGTACTAACCAAACACATTGTTCCCAGGCTAGCCTGGCCAAGCACATATTTTGAAATTACGAGGCAAGGTCCAGGCTCAGTTTCCGTCCAGGCATAAAGCCCAGGACTCGAACCAAACTAGCTCTAAGTCCACATTGGAGACCCTCATTCACCTTTTCATTTCCAAATATGGCGAAAGTCCCGACTGAGATGAAAGGACTCCAGAGTCCAGAATATGCTGCACCTGTTGGCCTCACGCCCATCGAAGTTTGGCAGGCTATCCTCCGATGGAGCAACCTCTCGGTGGCACTCTCTCCGACAGCAACCACTACCTCGCTTGCTGAATGGACGGAGTACGGGAGTAGACCACAAGCAAGATTGCCGGCGATGAGAGGAAACAATGGAGCTCCCTGGTTCGGTTAGTCTGGTGGTCGGCATGGAACTAGCGCAATGCCAGAGTTTTCAAAAACTAGTCGTCCGCGGTAATGGCACTGATGGGAAAGATTATCAAGGAAGCGGGTGTCTGGCTGACTGCAGGACGGCCCAAGGCATGCTCGCTGCTGTTAAAACCCAGAGAGCCTGATTAGGACTTTGACGGTCCTTTGTGTAACGGTGTAGGCATCTTTGCCCGACTGTAAGTGATGATTTGCAAATCCCCTGTACTTCTAACCCTCCAATTGCAACGAAAAGCTGTACCGACAACATTTTCGTCAAAAAGGCAGAAAATTCAGACTGAGCGTGAGTAGACTAACAGAGATGAAAAAGATCCTCAAGCCTGTCCCCAGTCGCATAAGAAGAGGCGAGGAAACCTTAATGGCAAAGGGTCAGATGATCCCCCAATATTGTAAAGTCTCCTTCGCGCCGAGCTTGCGACTTGTGGGGACATGAATCAGATCAGCATGGGTTACTGTTGGAATGGAAAGCAAAAGATGGATCCAGGCAACCCGTTGTTCGGATACATGACGCTGCGCCGAATGTTTCATCGTAACCGTAAAGGACTGTTACGTCTCACAATGCCTGCATCAGTATCCATCGTCTATGTAATGGATGGATTTGCATGCACATGTGTTCTTACGGAGAGGAAACCCCCAACAAATGAACGCGGACGGAGACGGTGCAATGAATACGTTACACAGACCAACACATACCAGATACATACAATGCTTTTCACTGTGACTTCCTCCTGACGACGAAGCGATTCTACGGTGCCTCCAACACCTGTCCGCATCAGCATTCATCGTCTGGCAAAGAACCACCGTTCGTCCCATATAAAACCGTGAGATGGATGGATGTGGATTTGCTCAGGCAAGCATGCATGTTCGTTCAGGCAAGCATGCATGTTCCTCCACGGTTCATTCGTGTGCACTGAAAACCAAGTGCACATGCGCATTGCTACGCTGCTGCAACTCTTCAGAGGTGTACGCACGTGGCGTGCCGTGTAGTACAGCGAGCTGTGCAGCAACATGAGGCGGCACATGGGTAGGCTCTTGTCACGTAGTTGCATGTCCTCCTCTGTCTCTCGATTATTTGGCTCATTGTGCGACCCGTACGACTCCATTCTCGTCTTTGATAACAGAAGCAAAGGTAGGTGATGATGTTGTCCTTGGATGGATGGATCATAGTGTGCACCGGAAGACTCACATGATCACACATCGAGAAAACCGAACGAAGCATGCTAACAAAAACAAAAGGATGGGCTAAATTAACCAACTATACTGAATAATTCTCACTTCAATTGACACCAGTATTTCATAGTATATAAATGAATATAAGGTTTATATTTAACAATGAAAAGTTATGACAACAATCAATAATTGATTCATTACATGGAGAACTTCATGATCAGTATTATGATGAGCATTTTTAGGAAGATTTTCTTTGACAGTTTCGAGAGGGGCGATGGAGGGTTAGGAACATCTACAACACTTGCAGTTTTCATGCGGTGATAAGACCTTTTCCATTCTTCTTGTGTTCCTAGATGGACTGATGTATCATCCAATCAGTCTTTTTCAGTTTCCCACCTTTTAACATAATCTCAAAAAAAAAGTTTCCCACCCTCGGCATGCACTCACATAGACCACCATGATCTTTTACGAACGACTTGCTTTGCTTCAATTATAACAACCTTCCAAGTACTTGTCTTGAGCCAAAAGATGTAACGACGACGGGGGAGGAGATAGATCGAACGGGGGTGGGGGGGGGGGGACTGTTGCCCCCCTCCACCCAGTGGCGTAGCTAGGATTTTATGCCAGGGTGGTCCAATTGATAGGAATCTTTTTTACACCACAATGAGTGGAGGATACTTTGGTACTGCAGCAATACAAAAAGATTGGCAAATCAGGGGTCAAAGAACTAAGAATAGTCAAGGCAGGGGAAGAGAAGCAAGAGTTCGGAGATCCACGGGGAAGAAGAGAAGCAACGTAGTGTGACTATGGCCCTGTGGGTGGAGCCTAGAAGCAGATGGGGAGAAGGGGTAGCAGATGAGGAGGAGAAAAGAGGAGACTTACTAGAGTGGCGGGGGTAGTGAGGCTCTGGAAGATGACTTAGCGATGCAGTGACTTCACCGGGCTGCGCCAGAGGAGATGAGGCCGCCGGCGCAGGACTGAGCCGTGGAAGGTGGTGCTCAAGTTGCAACTGCCGGCCACCGCCCAAAGCTCTGCTCTCAATCGTTTAGTATGGTTTGCACCCCTCTCCTCTGTACCCTCTTATATTTCTGAAATGGTAACTAACCCCAAAAAAAATCACTGTGTTTTTGGACTGAAGAATTTTCCTCTTATCCTGGTGGTTGGAACTTTGCATGTATAGTGCATACCAATATATTGTATAAAATTTATCAAAAGACACATCAATAAGGTCTTACAAAGCATATAAAAATCCACAGTTGAATTTCTAAATTTGCATAAGAGAATACCACACCTTATTTGTCGGGATAACGCCTTCTCAATCAGTGACGGAGCTACAAGCAGAATTATGGGCGGGCCAGATTGAACCTGGGCTACAGCTGGGCTGGTGCTACTGACCTGTTGCAGTACGTGGGCTGGGCATACCTACATAATTGTATTTTTTTACAGAAAACATGGGCGGGCCACGGCCTGGTTTGGCCCTAACGTAGCTCCGCCAGTGTTCTCAATGTCATGAAAGTATCGATTATATCATCATCACTTTGGAGAAAGCATCTCGCTCAATGTATGTGACTAGACAATCATCCAACAGACTATCAACCATCTTATTTCTTGGCTTGCTCTTGACCAAACTCATTGCACAAAATGCTCTTTCAACACTTGCGGTCAACACTGGTAGCAGCAACACCAATTTGAGAAGCAAGTACACCAAATTATAAACTATATGCCTCTTTGTTTGAAGAAGATTAACTGAGAACTGAGAGATCAACAAGAGAGTTTCTTGGCCTCTCTATTTTGCAACAATTTCAAAATAAAAAGAAGTTTGATCTGTAAATTGTCTGTTTGATTGAATACATAATAATCATTAATCAATCAGCTCGGTACATAAATTCTGAGTTCCAATTTGCAGTCAGAGTAAACTTGTTTAAATCGTAAAGGCAAATTATACCTTGAATAAAATAAATGGAGATCATACTTCTAATGTAGACACTGCGCGTCCGTGTTGCTAGCCGGCGATGCCGGGCGCCGGCGCCTCTAACTCCCTCCTTCGCCAATCCTCCTCTACCTAACAGCCTCCAGCCGCCGGCCGTGCCTCGCTAGGGTTCGCTGATAGCCTTGCGCCAGTTCGAGTCGTACAAAATATGAAGGAAACGACGACTGGGAGGCTGGGAGCGAACGAGGAAGCCAGGCGCTAGCCATCGATCGACTGCCGTCCTTATATTTTGGGGGCCTTGGCCGCTGCAGACTAGTTTTTTTGAATTCACATATATATAAGAGGATGAAGTAATGGGCCGAATTACAGGGTGATCCATGGACCACCCAGCGCCCCCCCCCCCCCCCCCCCCCCTCGGATTCATGCATATAAAAGATCTCTAATGTAAAACTTATGAATGAAATTAATTGTGGTGAGTAGACATAGACCAACGTAATACAAATTATATATCACAAAAAACATATCATTAGAAAGTTCAAATCGTACACTTTCTAACGGTATTATAATTTTTAAACTATACTCCCTCTGTAAACTAATATAAGAGTGTTTAGATAACTAAAATAGTGATCTAAACGCTTTTATATTAGTTTACGGAGGGAGTACAACTTATCTTATTGGTCAAATTATAGATCTAGGGATACACGCAAGTCTTATAAACCAAAAAGGAGGTAGTAGCAAACTTGCCGCCAATAAATTACTCCTGGTTGCTGATATAAGTGTCTTATGCACAGGATTATATCTATAGGGTGTAGATTAAATGATCTTTTTTCCCTTTATAATTGCTGTTTGGAATGTAGCGATATCAGACAGTGTGGCAACCAATTGACTCGGCACTCTTGAGTTGAGGGTTCATAGCAACTCCAATGTGCTAAACTATTTCGTCCGCGCGTGTTCGTGTGGGTCGAAACGGACACAAAAGTCGGCTAACGAGCCGACCCAAACAGACGCGTGTTCGCTTTTTGTCCGTTGGGCGACACATTCCAGGCTCAAATTTGGGCCTCGTTTCTTTCTGCGCGGACACAGAACGAACACGGGCGACGCCTGCTTACTCCCTGACCTGGCCCGCTAGTCGGTGGCACATAGGCCATTCTCTTCCTCGCACCAACAGCCAACACGCCTCGGCACACAACCCCCGTTGCCGCCGCTGCCCAGTTCCGGTGCCCAGGCCAGCCGCTTGCACAGTCGTCCCTCTCCCTGCAACACGCCACCTACCAACGTCGCCGCCACCACCACCCCATCGCCGCAGCTTCCTCGACATCGCCGCCAGCACCACCTCACCCCCACCCATGCCTGAAGCGGGCAAAGCATGGCGATCATGCTCGCCGGACGCCGACAGGGCCTGCTACCAGGTCCAGGGAGGCGTGAGGCTCTTCGACGACGAACTTCTTCAACGACGCCCGCAAGCTATTCGTTAGTTTTCCCGCAAGGTACAAATGGACTCCGGCGATCAGTTCTTTTTCCACAGTTTCCTTTGCGACCGAGATGATTCCTCATCCGACGATGAGGAGCTTGTGGCTGCTGTGTTGGTCATCCATGACCACCTTAGTAGGCAGCGGCCGATGTTCCGGTGCTCGATCCCGGGACACACTCCGGCGTTGAATTGCAACCGAGAGAGCGACCATTTCCTTCTTTGGAAGGACTACTTCGAGACCCCCCCCCCCCCCCCCCCGCTGTTCAAACACCACCTATTCTGGCACCGCTTCCGTATGGCTAGACATGTGTTCAACCGTATCCGGGAGGGGGTTGTGGGGTACGATTATTATTTTGAGTGCAAGGAGGATGCCCTGGGAAAGATTGACTTCTTCTCTTATCAAAACTGCACTACGACTATTCGGATGCTTGCAAACGGAGTTCCCGGTGATCTCATTGAAAAGTATGTCTGTATGAGCGAGTCCACGTGTCTAAAGTTCATGTACAAGTTCTGCAAGCCTGTGATAGCAGTGTTTGGCCTTGAGTACTTGAGAGATCCAAATGCTGCAGATACAACCTGGTTGTTGGCGATGAATGCCAGCAGGGGCTTTCCGGGGATGCTTGGTAGTATAGATTGTATGTACTGAGAGTGGAAGAACCGCCCTTCTGCTTGGGAGGGGCAGTATAGGGGCCATGTCGAAGCTTGCACCATCGTACTCGAGGCTGTGGCTTCACAAGATCTCTGGATTTGACACTTTTTCTTCGGCATGGCCGGATCACACAACGATATCAACGGCTTCTACGCTCTCCTTTGTTTGCAAGGCTTGCAGAAGGCAACTGCCCGAAGGTTGATGTTGACCTCAATGGCCACAACTACAACTAAGGATAATACCTAGCTGACGGTAACTATCCCCAGTGGACTACTCTTGTGAAGACAATCCCCAACCCTATAGGAGATAAGATGAATAGATTTGCCCAAGAGCAAGAGAGTGCTAGGAAGGATGTGGATCATGCCTTTGGTGTTCTGCAATCTCGATTGGGCATCGTTCGATATCCTGCTAGAACTTGAAGCACCAAGAAGTTGTGGGAGATAATGACTGCTTGTGTGATCATACACAATATGGTCGTAGAGGATGAGTGCCCGGAACGTATCTATGACCAAGGGTTTCAGTTTCAGGGTGACAATGTTGTGTCTGAGCATGAAGGAGTGGCAATGTTTGCATAGCTCATCCAATTTCATTATCAAATGTGTGATTGAGAAACTCACATGCAACTGCCAAATTTTTTAGTTGAGTATATGTTAGCTCACGTTAGTAACCAATAGATGTATATTTTTTCAAATGAACTTGAGACAATTTAATTTTTATTTGGCTTTGTAAACTATGATATATTTGTTTGGTTGTGAAACTCTATAAGATGTTTGTATTTCTTTTGAATTATTATGGAAACAATGGTTAAATTTTCATATGTTTGAAAAAAAGACAGGCCGGCCGCGAGGACGAAAATGCGTCCGGGTGTTGGGTGCACCGTCGACCCAAATGCATAAGCACGCAGACCACGAGTGTGCAGCCGACCCAAACAAGTAAAAAGCGGACGAAACATGCATCCGTTTACGACCAGCAAAGCAAGCTGCTCATGCCCTCCATGTTTTTTTTATGATTGTTCTGAACATCAGTTTACCTGAAGCAACCTTGCTGTATGCTACATTAAGAGGTGTTCAGCTTCTTCTAGAAATATTTTCTGTTTTATCATGGCATTGCACCATGCATGATTAACCTACATGGAGTGAAGCGATAACATACGCAAGTGGAGGCAAACAAGAATTTAGTCCACTGGAGTAAGCGTTGCATATTATGAGTGTGCTAGATACATCTGTATCTTGACACTTCTGCATCAAAATAAAGCTTGGAGACCACCTACACTTTTACATATGTGATCACACAAATATATTCGTAAAGTCTGAGAAGATGCTGGAGTGCTCTGCTGATACTTACTAGAAATGTATGACCACACATATAGTTATAGTACATGGGATTATATCATCTAATGCAACATATTCTAGGTCTACCGGTACTTCAATATGTTGTAGTTTTCCTGTAGAATCTTATGCTCGACTTTTTTGTCCCCATATAACATATTTTTTAATATCGGATTCTTAGAACACATCAACTTTTCTCACTTATTCAGGTTAATGTTAAATAGTAGAAGCTGCATTGAAGGTGCCTCCATAGTAAGCTAATCTTTCTAATTGGTTAACCATTTCTTTTCTTTTCTTGCGTACCTTCTATTTTCTTCTTATCAATGTAGCAACTATTACGTAGTTTACAAGAGATATCCTCCCCCCTTTCATGTGATTTTTCTCCAGTCGATTTTGCTGCAGGATGATGCCCTTTTTGTATATGAACCGATTGGTTGTGCTCACTGATTCACAACCTTTTGAAGTGCATTTTCTCCAGGAAGCTCTAAGTTTTGGTCTCTGGAAGCAACGCAAAGCAGCTTCTCAGCTTCTCTGTCCAGTCCCATGTCTTCATCTTTCATCAGTGAGTACCACTCAGCAAAAATTTTTGTAATCTTCTTCATATTTTTTCCTTGCGACTATTGTGGTTCCAAATCCCATGATCATTCTATGTTCTGTTCATTTTATTGACATGGATTTTGCCTCATAAAAATAGTTCTGATCTACATATTCTACTATTGAAGTTTTCTGAATATTGTGAATGAGCAAGCACTGGTGCAGCAGCCCACTTGTGCTCATGCTTTAAAAGATATGCAATTATCGAAGTTTCTTATTTTCAGAAATTGGCTTCTAATTGAAGTGAAAAACTTATGTGGACAGTCTGGCAGATTCAGTGGCAAGATTTTTTGCACGTTTTCAGTGGAATATTTCAGAAAATTATTGATTTTTTGACAGAAAATTGCCCATTTGAACTGTTCTTATTTGGTAAGTTTACTATTATGTTCTGTTGAGTGCACAACTCACTGCTTTCAGTATGAACTCTCTCGCTTGCTGATGCGCTACATTCATTCTCTCAATATTATTGAAGGAGTCAATTATCTTCAAACTTTATGAACTTTTGGAGAACTCAATGTTCTAGCTAGAACTTAGCATGGATGTATATTTATTTTTATTTATGAATCTGAACAAATGTTTACGGTTCATTGAGTATGCAATATTTAAGCCATGGTAGCAAAGGGAAACATGCACTACTTATATCTAGATAAGTGTGCATGTGTTTATGATGTCATATTATCTCATGCCACGTCATTATTCTTTGCTATTTTAGGCAATGCTATTGCGCAGAACGGCATCGTGGTAACTGGTAAGGCATCATAAGGTTCCATATGAGTTTCCATTCATACTTCTTGCTTCAGTTTGTTGCCACTGTAGCTTATACCTTCATGTGAATCTGATAAAAAAGATGCATGTGTATAGTTTGTTGTTACCTGTAATGTGTTCCAACGCCCCATATGGAACCTTATGATGCCTGCAGTAGATGATCTAGCTAGTACCTAGATTGAAAATATATTATTATTTTTTTGTCTTTGTGAATCTGAACATCAGCATCATAATTGAAAGGTACAATAAGTTTAGGCATACAAGAGATGGATTAGTATCGTTTGTTATCTTACTTTACTATACGATCATGATAATTTGCTTAGTATGATGCTTCACTTTCAAATTACTTCATCTTTCATCAAATTTAATTTCTCCAATCATTTGTAGCTGGATTAATGTAGGCGTGGATTAGAGAAGCAAAAGAGTATAGTCCTTCAAAAAGTTTCTTTTTTTGACTTGGAAGTCCACTAACAATGTACTAAAGAGTTATCTGTCCGAACCAAGCTGGGGCTAATCTGTTGGAAAGAAGAAAAATATATACATTACCAGCAGTCAATATCTGCTGAGTTCACTTCAAAGTACGTTCCGTGTTTTCTTAGTGTGGAAAATAGCAACATGACACTTCAATACGGTTGTGGGGCTGGGCGTACAAATTAAACCATTGTAATCAGTTTCAATTGTATGACAGAGATTGAAGTGGCTCTACTGGTTTAGTTCCATTCGAATGTCTCTTTGCCCACCTTGTCCATTGAGCCATGTCCTTATTTCTATGGAGAATGATAAAATGATTCACCTTTAAGTGATTCTGCTGCTTCATTTATCTTTAGTTTCTGAATGTTTCTTTGCCAACATTTTCACCTACTAACCATTCTTTTATGTAGTACTCCCTCTGTAAACTAATATAAGAGCGTTTGGATCACTATTTTAGTATTCTAAACGCTCTTATATTACTTTACGGAGGGAGTATTTATTAAGATGTCATCAGCTTGGTGTGAATAATAAGTGCCAATGTACCTAGCTGTCAAATTGTTCTGTTCTATTTATAGAAGTAATTCTGCATTTATGACAGTACAGCTTCAGTTTGTTTACTCTTGCAAGTCGTAAGAATGCTTTCTTTCCCCTAGCCCTGTTCCGGCATGGAAAACCATGAGTCATCTCCACTTATTCGCATTTCTTCACAGCCATATATTCCACCTAATCCAATGCCGCTTCCTGAAGCTAGCATCGTCGATATGCTTAATGGTGCCTCCATTCCTGACGGCACTCTTGTCCCTAATGATATCATGGATGAACGTCTTTCACCTACTTAATGTACTAGGACTTCGCCTACATCTTGAGATTCCATCCCCCATTCAGTCCGACCAACATTTTGCATACATAAAAGAGATAGGACGAGTGCTAAAAGAAGATAATGTACAATGGCAAGCATACAATGTGGAAACAGAGGCGGAAGAAGTGGATGAAGAAAGCAGTGCTCCCGCAAATGGAGAGTGCAGAAACTCAAAATGGCATGATTATGGCTTCCTCATCAGATGAAATTGAATTATATTGATGTTGTGATCTGTATATGAGTGTACGAACTTTGGCGCGTATGGTACTACTCAGTTCACGGTCTACTTGCTCTTATTCCGTTTATGTAAAACTTATGCAACTTCATTTTATTTCAATTTGCGCTGTAGTTTTTTCATGTAAAATACTTGAACTAGCTTATATTAAATAAATAAACATCCATGAACACCACTTCTACAATCTGCACCCTTTACCAAGACTAACAAATAAGAAAAATGTATACAACAAAATACAATGTCATACGCTGCCACGTACAAGGCGCGGCGTGCCGCTGCGCGGGTATAAGCTAGTATAGACTAAAAAGGAACGGAGGGAGTACTCAGGAGTACTCTGTAGGCTCATAACTTAATTTGGGTAGCTTCATTGGCCCCTGCTGTAGAATATTACTACCATAGGATATGTGTTTTTTTGTGTGAGTAGGATATATGAGTCTTGCTCACCTTTCTTTTTTCTTTTTCTTATGTTATTTTGAGAGGGGGTCTTGCTCACGTTCACCAGCCGATCACTACCATTTTCGCAGTACAAGGTTGCGCTTGTGCCACTATACGTAATAAAATCAATTTTTCAAAAACGGCGAAGGGGCGGAATAAACCTTTGCGGCTGAAACTTTATTAAGCAAATAGTAGTACTACTACTACCCATTTCCAACATTTAACTCCACGCGTAGTTAGATTGATCTTCTGTGTGTGGAGCATTACTTGATTTTTTTTAGTTTAAAGACTAGATCGTTGAGAGGAGATGCAAAGTTAAGTTGCCATTCTTGTAGTCCTAGACACAAAAAAGGAAAGCAGTACTAAACCACCGCATGCAGAACTACTGATACAGTCCACATGAAACCGATGAGAGAAGTTTCCTCGCAAAAAAAAATGAAACTGATGAGAGAAGTTGGGGGAGTAGCTCGTTAAGAAAAGAGACAAGAACACACATTCCAGTCTTCCGACAGCACACATCACAGACACACACGCGTTTCGATAATTAAGCCCATCACAATCATCACACTAAGAATAATACTACTACTCCAGTAATTATGCCAATTACTGTATAATCACTAAGATCCATGGATGTAGTGTTGATTGGTAGAACCGTAGAAGAAGATAGATCGATGCTGCGAGCTGGCACTTATGGCTCTACGTAGTACATGCAAACAGCAAGGTGTGCGGCAGAGCGAGAGTGAACCGGACTCGCGCTACAAGGCCAGCTTATTTACGCTACTAAAGGTGACGGCCGGCGACGTTAGTCTGAGAGGGCGGCGGCGAGGCTGGCGCAGAAGAAGGCGAAGAAGGAGGAGGCGATGGAGATGTGGGTCCAGACGTCGAGGACGTCACTACCGGAAAACGGCTCTACGCCGACGGCAAAAACTATGCCGACGGCTGCTGTCGGCCTACATGGAGCTATGCCGACAGCCTAGTCCTGGCCGTCGGCTTAGACTGGCCGTCGGGCTATCCCGATCTACGCCGACGGCAGCCGTCGGCACAGAAGAGCCGTCGACCTAGATGCATGAACGCCGACAGCAGCCGTCGGCATAAACCAGCCATCGGCATACCTGTGGGCCCGGCGACCCCGCCCGTGACCAGCGGCTAACGGCGTCAAACCTATGCCGACGGTCGGGACCGGCCGTCGGCATATATCCGCACGCCGCGTCACTGATCCGCGGTGCAGATATGCCGACGGCTGCCGTCGGCATAGGCGCCACGTCACCGATCCGCGGCATGGCGCCCACCCAAACCCTGTCGTCTCTATGCCGATGGCATAGTTATTTTTTTACTTGTGTTTCCTTACATATGTTTTTATGCATTTTTACATACTATGTTTTTTATGCTTTTTTTTACATATGAAATAATAATACATAAAAAAATGAAAAAGAAAAAAATATAACTATACAAAACATCAAAAAAATTATATGAAATAAAAAAACATAAAGAAGAAAAAAAATATAAACTATTATAAACATTAAAAAAATAAAAAGTATAACTATACCTACGGCTAAGCCGTCGGCATAGTTATTTTTTTTACATGTGTTTTTTTACATATGTTTTTATGCTTTTTTTACATATGTTTTTATGCTTTTTTACATATGTTTTTATGCTTTTTTATGTATTATATGAATATATTTATGTAGTTTGTAATTTTTTCATAGATTATGAATATATATATATATATATAATTTGTTTTTTTTCGAGCACATTAATAATGTGCCGTCATGTTCTTTTGAATATAGGACATTATATTTTATTAAAATCAAAAACAGCTATGCCGACAGAAGTTTTCTGGCGGTTGCAAACTCCCGGCACCCGTCTCCGGAGTGTGACCCCCTCATGTCCGCGGTGTGCCCCCCTCACGGACAGCGTCGCCGCCGGCATCTGGAGGGCGGAAATAGCTGCATCAGGTCTATACGGAGGGGACGTTGCTCCGAAGTGTTTCTATGGGATGACCTACCACAACCGGGTGGTGTTGTGGCATGTCCGAAGAGGCGGCAAGCATCTCCGGGGCGTGGTCCCCCTAACGGAAGGCGCCGCCGCCGGCACCTGGAGGGGGGAAACGGACGCATCGGGTCTACACGGAGAGGATGTAGCTGTCGGTTTGGCCCCGGATGTTGCTCCCAGGTGTCCCTTTGGGCTGACCTGGCACAACCGGGTGGAGAGGTCCACTGTTTAAAGCCGGTCCGTGGAAAGTTAAAGGGCTAGATCTCGTGGTCAACCGCTCCAGGGTTAGGCGGAACGGGGGCCCTGGGGGTAGCAATGCCACCGGAGCGTCGCATCGGCCCCTCATACAGGCGAGGTGGTGTTGTGGCATGTTTGAAGAGGCGGCATGCGTGTCCGGGGTGTGCCCCCCCTCACGGACGGCGCCGCCGCCGGCACCTGGAGGGGGGAAACGGACGCGTCGGGTCTACACGAAGGGGATCTTGCTGTGGGTCTGGCCCGGTTGTTGCTTCAGAGTGTTCCTATGGGCTGACCTAACACAACCGGGTGGGGAGGTCCGCTGGTCAAAGCCCGTCCGTGCAAAGTCAAAGGGCTAGAACCCGTGATCAAACGCGACAGGGTTAGGCAGGACGGGGGCCCTGGGGGGGGGTAGCAATGCCACCGGAGCGTCGCACCGGGCCCTCATACATGCGGGGTGGTGTGGTGGCATGTCCGAAGAGGCGGCACACGTCTCCGGGGCATGGCCCCCCCCACGGACGGCGATGACACGGTAGTAGACGTTCTGCGGTAACGATGCGGCGTGAATATTATTAAATACTCGGAGCGTGATAAAATCATGAGTTTTTTTGCACGACGTGGGAACATGTGCTATAGGAACGGTGGTATTTTTTCATAATTTTTGGTGATGGAGCAGTATCCAAAAAATTCCCTCTACGCGGATTGCCCTTCGTGCGTCTACGGCTGTGGACGGCGGCTCCGGGGGCTAGCATGTCGCCAAATCTTGCGTAGGCGGCCTCTCACAAGTCTGGAAGTGTTGTGGCGGTTGCAAACGCCGGCACGCGTGTCCGGGGTGTGCCACCCCTCACGGACGGCGCCGCCGCCGGCACCTGGAGGGGGGAAACGGACGCGTCGGGTCTACATGGAGGGGATCTTGCTGTGGGTCTGGCCCGGTTGTTGCTCCAAAGTGTTCCTATGGACTGACCTAACACAACCGGGTGGGGAGGTCCGCTGGTCAAATCCCGTCCGTGCAAAGTCAAAGGGCTAGATCCCGTGGTCAAACGCTACAGGGTTAGGCGGGACAGGGGCCCTGGGGGTAGCAATGCCACCGGAGCGTCGCACCGGGCCCTCATACTTGCGGGGTGGTGTGGTGGCATGTCTGAAGAGGCGGCACGCGTCTCCGGGGCGTGGCCCCCTCTCACGGGCGGCGATGACACGGTAGTAGACGTTCTGCGGTAACGATGCGGCGTGAATATTATTAAATACTCGGAGCGCGATAAAATCATGATTTTTTTTGCACGACGTGGGCACATGTGCTATAGGAACGATGGTATTTTTTCGTAATTTTTGGTGATGGATAATTATCCGAAAAATTCCCTCTACGCGGATTGCCCTTCGCGTGTCTACGGCTATGGCCGGCGGCCTTCGGGGGCTAGCATGCCACCAAATCTTGCGTAGGCGGCCTCTCAAAAGTCTGGAAGTGTTGTGGCGGTTGCAAACGCCCGGCACGCGTGTCCGGGGTGTGCCACCCCTCACGGACGGCGCCGCCGCCGGCACCTGGAGGGGGAAAACGGACGCGTCAGGTCTACACGGAGGGGACCTTGCTGTGGGTCTGGCCCGGTTGTTGCTCCAAAGTGTTCCTATGGGCTGACCTAACACAACTGGGTGGGGAGGTCCGCTGGTCAAAGCCCGTCCGTGCAAAGTCAAAGGGCTAGATCCCGTGGTCAAACGCTACAGGGTTAGGCGGGACGGGGGCCCTGGGGGTAGCAATGCCACCGGAGCGTCGCACCGGGCCCTCATACATGCGGGGTGGTGGGGTGGCATGTCCCTCATAGGCGCCACGTCACCGATCCGCGGCACGGCGCCCACCCAAACCCTGCCGTCTCTATACCGACGGCAATGCCGTCGGCATAGTTATTTTTTTTACTTGTGTTTCCTTACATATGTTTTTATGCTTTTTTGCATACTATGTTTTTATCTTTTTTTACATATGAAATAATAATACATAAAAAATGAAAAAGGAAAAATATAACTATAAAAAACATCAAAAAATTTATATGAAATAAAAAACATAAAGAAGAAAAAATATAAACTATTAAAAACATTAAAAAAAATAAAAAGTATAACTATGCCTACGGCTAAGCCGTCGGCATAGGTGCCACGTGGCATCGCTACCTTCTTAACAGAGGACCATTATCGATATCTAGTCACACAACTAATACACATGCATATTGATGTCCTTAACAGTTCAAAGAGGTGCGGGAGAAGCTCCTAACAGAGGACCACATAGAAGCAATTCAAGAGGAAATAGCGGGATTTTTACTCGACCAGGTCATAGATCCCAAAGGAGAATACTATTACCCGCTACCGCCCCCATGAACCACTTTCAATTGTCCTCGTGCTCCGAAGGCACCAATTAGGCTAATGCCACTGGCTCCAAAGGCACCAATTAGGAGAAATTATATATATATATATATATATATATATATATATATAGTATATATGTGTGAATTAACTAAAGGTGGTTGTGAGACATTCGATGATATATATATATATATATTATGATCGGTTCTACTAGAAATTCTATTTATATATATGCATAACGTGTACAATATGTAGTATCGTAAAATACCAGCAAATGAAAAAAAATTAAATGAAAAACACAAAATTAAATGAAAAAGAAATCATAAACCCCAAACCCCCCAACCTTTTAATACCGGTTGGTGACACCAACCGATACTAAAGGGCTCCCTGCCCCCGAAGCTGGCTCGTGCCACGTGGTTGCCCTTTAGCACCAGTTCGTGCTGAACCGGTACTAAAAGGGGGGGGGGCTTTAGTGCATACACTTTAGCGCCGGTTACCAAACCGGCACTAAAGGGCCTTACGAACCGGTGCTATTGCCCGGTTCTGCACTAGTGGTTTGATATCCTGCTAGAACTTGAAGCACCAAGAAGTTGTGGGAGATGATGGCTGCTTGTGTGATCATACACAATATGGTCGTAGAGGATGAGTGTCCGGAACGTATCTATGACCAAGGGTTTCAGTTTCAGGGTGACAATGTTGTGCCTGAGCATGAAGGAGTGGCAATATTTGCATAGCTCATCCAATTTCATTATCAAATGTGTGATTAAGAAACTGACATGCAACTGCCAAATGTTTTGGTTGAGTATATGTTAGCTCACATTAGTAACCAATAGATGTATATTTTTTCAAATGAACTTGAGACAATTTAATTTTTATTTGGCTTTGTAAACTATGATATATTTGTTTGGTTGTGAAACTCTATAAGATGTTTGTATTTCTTTTGAATTATTATGGAAACAATGGTTAAATTTTCATATGTTTGAAAAAAAGACAGGCCAGCCGCGAGGACGAAAATGCGTCCGAGTGTTGGGTGCACCGTCGACCCAAATGCATAAGCAGGCAGACCACGAGTGTGCAACCGATCCAAACAAATAAAAAGCAGACGAAACATGCATCCGTTTACGACCAGCAAAGCAAGCTGCTCAGCCCCCAGCAGCCATTATTGTGGGTCATGTCCACGTAATATACTCCATATGTTAAATTTGTGTCAAGTCAAACTTTGCAAAGTTTAACCAAATTTATATTAAAAAATATCAGCATCTACAATACAAAATATATATTCTATAAAACTACATTTCGTAATTAATTTAACAATATTGAGTTGGCATTATGAATGGATACTTTTTTCCTATAAGTTTAGTCAAAGTAGAGATACTTTGACTTTGGACAAATTCTTTATTTAGGGGGAGCCTAATCTTTATTGATCAAAAAGCCACAAAGTGACCACGTGACATATGTGGTAAGCAATTCAAACCAATCCAAAAAATAAGCCACAAAGTGTGGGGTAACATTTGCATCATGTGCTTGGCTAAAATTTATATATATACTAAAAAGGAACGGAGGGAGTACTCTGTAGGCTCATAACTTAATTTGGGTAGCTTCATTGGCCCCTGCTGTAGAATATTACTACCATATGATATGTGTTTTTTTGTGTGAGTAGGATATATAAGTCTTGCTCACCTTTCTTTTCTCTTTTTCTTATGTTATTTTGAGAGGGGGTCTTGCTCACGTTCACCAGCCGATCACTACCATTTTCGCAGTACAAGGTTGTGCTTGTGCCACTATACGTAATAAAATTAATTTTTCAAAAACGGTGAAGGGGCGGAATAAACCTTTGCGGCTGAAACTTTATTAAGCAAATAGTAGTACTATTACTACTCATTTCCAACATTTAACTCCACGCGTAGTTAGATTGATCTTCTCTGTGTGGAGCATTACTTGATTTTTTTTAGTTTAAAGACTAGATCGTTGAGAGGAGATGCAAAGTTAAGTTGCCATTCTTGTAGTCCTAGACACAAAAAAGGAAAGCAGTACTAAACCGCCGCATGCAGAACTACTGATACAGTCCACATGAAACTGATGAGAGAAGTTTCCTCGCACAAAAAAATGAAACTGATGAGAGAAGTTGGGGGACTAGCTCGTTAAGAAAAGAGACAAGAACACACATTCCAGTCTTCCGACAGCACACATCACAGACACACACGCGTTTCGATAATTAAGCCCATCACAATCATCACACTAAGAATAATACTACTACTCCAGTAATTATGCCAATTACTGTATAATCACTAAGATCCATGGATGTAGTGTTGATTGGTAGAACCGTAGAAGAAGATAGATCGATGCTGCGAGCTGGCACTTATGGCTCTACGTAGTACATGCAAACAGCAAGGTGTGCGGCAGAGCGAGAGTGAAGCGAACTCGCGCTACAAGGCCACCTTATTTACGCTACTAAAGGTGACGGCCGGCGACGTTAGGCCGAGAGGGCCGCGGCGAGGCTGGCGCAGAAGAAGGCGAAGAAGGAGGAGGCGATGGAGATGTGGGTCCAGATGTCGAGGACGTGCCCACCGGCGACGACTGCCACCTTGTAGACGACTCTGCAGAGAAGGTACGTGTTGCTGGCGGCGACGACGAGCGCGCTGGCGACGAGGCACCGGCCCAGAAATGCGAGGGAGCCCCCCGCGAGGACCACGACGGCCGCCGCGGCGGTCATCGCCTGTGCGACCCCGAGGAGCACCAGGGTGAGCGCAGGCGCAGGCGGCGCAGCGCCTCCGCCTCCATGGCCGCGGCCGCGTGCCCGATCTGCGACTGCATGCATTGCATGGGTAACCATCCAGCAAATTAGTACGTACGAATACGATACCGATAGATGCCGGAGTTGTGGAGTTACCTGGAAGTCTCCCGGGTTGCTGGTGGCGGCAACGACCCCGATCACGGCCATCACCAAGCCCAAGACGAAGCAGGCCTTGGCCACCATGAACACTTGCCTCAGCGCAGGTTGATCGCCACCAGCCATCGATGCTTGTCTCTCTTCCTCTTCCTCTTCTCGCGCAGGCGGTGCTTTCCTGATGGGTCAAGGCAGCGAGGGACGGGAGGTTTGGCCGGGCTATATAAGGAAGCACATGAAGTGATGAACGGCTGGCGAGACGAAGGCGTGGGCAAAGGAAAGCACGACACGTATAAACGTACCATCGATCGATCTTTGGCAGTGCCCAGCCCAACTTCTTTGCAATTGCATGTGCATATCCTGTGACGCCGTTCGCCGAGCGTTTCACACTTTTATGCTTCCACAGGATGGCTTGAATTCTTGCACACGAATGAAGTGGCGTGCATGGGGCCATGGCCACGTACGAAACGCATCGTAGTGCTACATAGTGATAGTAGCAGTTAGCCGGCCTTTAAAGGATCCATACATGCATTCATCGACGATGGAGACATAAGCTAGGTGGCTGGACCGGCCGGACCTCACGCTCTTCTCCACTTCATTTGATAATCTTAAGAATTGATTGTTCTACTACTAATTACTTCCTCTGTCTCAGAATATAAGAACATTTTTTACACTATGCTAGATATCTGTAAAAAAAGTTAACTTACAACATTTTTTTTCTGCGAATAACTCACAACATATCCCTCAAAAAAGTTAACTCACAACATATCCAATACCAAGCGCATATATACATGGCTAGCTGGAAGTGATTCACAAACAGAGTTTCCAAGACCAAGAGGACTGTAGCCTGCTAAAAAAAGAGTATTTTAGCTACATGGAGCAACTTACTACTACTTTGTTCTTTTTTGATACTTACCACTAGTAGAAAAAGGGTCTTCTGTCCCGATTGGTAAGGGCCTTTTGTCCTGATTTTTGAACCGGGACTAAAGGATCGTTACTAATGCCCTGGCCCTTTAGTCCCGGTTTAAACAGGAACCGGGACAGATGGGCCTCCACGTGGCCGGTGCGCCGAGCCGAGGCAGGAGGGCTTTTGGTCTCGGTTGGTGACACCAACCGGGACCAATAGGCATCCACGCGTCAGCATTTCAGGGGCTGAGGTTTTTGTTTTTTTTTGCCTTTGGTCCGGTTGGTGGCACCAACCGGGACCGGTAGGCATCCACGCGTCAGCATTTCAGGGGCCGAGGTTTTTGTTTTTTTCTTGAGGGGGGGGGGGGGGGGTGGGGGTTTTGGGAGGTTAATTTAGGTGTTTCATATATTGTGTTAGCTAGCTAATTAATAGAGAGAAGTGTCCTCTCTTATGTCCGTGCTTGGTCGACGCTACATACTATATACGTATAGAGAGGACTAGACACGCTAGCTAGCTAGTAAGCAAACGAAGGAAACAGAAGATCGTCATGAACATATATGCATACAGAGAGAAGTGATATCGACCACCTCTCCTTCTTCGAGAGATTGGTCGAACAACAAGTTCTCGTATATCTATCCGACACTACCGGCTACATATATACAATAATTATCTCTTACAATATAATCTCCTAATTATATACGAACACATGATCCACATAGTATTCTCCTTCTTTAGCGATCACGTGGTCAAGGACGAATGCCGCCAATTCCTCTTGAATTGCTCGCATACGATGTGGTGCTAGGAGTTCATCCCGCATCCGAAAGATCTAATTTGAAGAAGGGGGTCAATATACTTTGGTGCTACGATGTGGTGCTAGAAACTCAACACAAATGATGGTAATAAAATAAAATTGTGAATATTATTGCTTACGCACTTCATATTGTTCGTCAGAGTACTCTCGTTCACAGGTCGTGTGGCGGATGGACTCGCAAACGTAGTATCCACAGAAATCATTCCCTTGTTCCTGCCACAACCACTTTACAAGAAATAGAGGTCAATCAAACTGATAAGTAAGCATGCCAAATGGTATTAATGAAAGTAGCGCTTGAATCACTAGGAGATGCGTGGAACATGTTACTATAGTACTTACTTTCGGGTGTCTAAATTGCAGCTTCTTCGGCAGTCCCGGAGCTTTTTTGGTGAATTTTCTCCAAACCCTGCCAGACAAGAAAACAATTACTTGATATCAGGAAATGAACAAAGTTGCTGATATGGTGGATAATGATCAATTTAACTTACTTCTCGAGCATTTGAGTCATGTCCGGATAGTCCTGGGGATCTTTTCGTCTCGAGTCTAAGACGGTTGCTAGTCCCTGCTCAAACTTAATCTCTAGGAGAATATAGTGGAACATGTGCACGCATGCATAACTCATCAATTATATTATTATAACCTGGACTAATAAGGGAAATCGAATATGCACAAGACAGTAACACTCACTTGAAGTTGTAAGGAAAAAGTATTATATCTTTGTTTTTATTTATTACCAACGATCGTAGCAAGTTGGCCTCGGTATCTTCGGCACGATATTTAACCTCGGTTGCATTTATGAAATTTGTGTTAATGAACCCAATATCACCGATTTGTCTTTTCTTCAATTCGGTGATTTTCAATCTGCATCGTAGTGCTACATAATGATAGTAGCAGTTAGCCGGCCTTTAAAGGATCGATACATGCATCCATCGACGATGGAGACATAAGCTAGGTGGCTGGACCGGCCGGACCTCACGCTCTTCTCCACTTCGTTTGATAATCTTAAGAATTGATTGTTCTACTACTAATTACTCTCTCTGTTTCAGAATATAAAAATGTTTTTGACACTATGCTAGATATTTGTAACTCACTAGATATCTGTAAAAGAAAGTTAACTTACAACAATTTTTTTCTGCGAATAACTCACAACATATCCCTCAAAAAAGTTAACTCACAGCATATCCAATACCAAGCGCATATATACATGGCGAGCTGGAAGTGATTCACAAACAGAGTTTCCAAGACCAAGAGGACTGTAGCCTGCTAAAAAAAGAGTATTTTAGCTACATGCAGCAACTTACTACCACTTTGTTCTTTTTTGATACTTACGTCCATTTCGACTACTAACGATGGTAAATGACACATGAAAAGACGACTTTATCTCTGATGCAACTTGTGACCAGGATTAATGTGATGAACAGCTGGTGAGACGTACGCGTAGGCAAAGGAAAGCACCGCACGTATAGACATAGTACCGATCTTTGGCGGTGCCCAACTTCTCTGCAATTGCATGTGCATATCCTCCGTGACCGATGCGTAGGGCCATGAGCTAGTGCCATGTGCTGATGTGAAGGAACATGAATCATACACAATTCCTAAGCAGAGAAGAATGTGTAATTGGCCTAGTAAAATTTTAGTTGTAAAAGAGATACTGTATGGATGGGTCGGCATGTTGCACACAGCCATGATAGAAGGTGCATGCGTGACGCCGTTCGCCAAGCATTCCAGAGAATGGCGTCAATTCCGGAACTCACACTCTTCTCCATCACCAGTTTGTGGTAGTAGAAGGTTAGCTGTAATAGTTTGATGCCATGTTATGTCTAATCAACGTTATTCCAGTGCATGACCCTTTTTTTTTACTGTGAAAGGTGTACAAACTCAGAAGCAAAACAATGGCATATATAGTTACTCCCAACAGTTATGCAGCTCTGAATGCACATAGCAGTTCATAGCCTCAAGAACTGTTCTACTGCTAAGAGTGTGGTTGTTCTACACCCACGCACATTCAACCCCCGGTGCACCCACGATAAAAAACTTAGCAAAACATTTCAAAAAATTCTGAAACTTGGTGGATGTGATTATGTGCAAATGTTTTAGGCGCTTGCAAAATTTGGTGGCGAAATAACATCCGAGGAAATCTGTACAAAAAAAAACAAAGTTTTGCTGAAAACATGTGAACAGTAACGTGGGTGCACAACATCATTTGTATTTCGTTTTGTATGGAAATCATTTGATATTTTTTGGTGACCAAACTTTGCAAGCACCTAAAACATTAGCTCATAATCACATCCACCAAGTTTCAGATTTTTTTTACTGTTTCTTTCAAATTTACTGTTCATTCTGTGGGTGCACCAAAGGTGGGTGCAGCCACTACTTACTCCTACTGCTAATTAACTCACAACATATCCCTCAAAAAAGTTAACTCGCAACATATATCCAATACCAAGCGCTACTAGCTGGAAGTAATTTACAAACAGAGTTCTGAAGAGTACTGTACCTACCTGCACGCTACATTGTGTTGATTGATGGAATTGCTCAGCCCACTCGTTGATGGAATTGCTCACATCAAGTACCGAAGCAGAATACAAAGCATTAGCGAATGCAGCAGCATAGATTATTTGGGTCAAATCCATGTTAAAGGAACCTGAAATACATCAGACACAAACTGCATATCTTTCGTGTGACAATCTTGGTGCTACTTACTTGTCTGCAAATCCTGTCTTTCATGTGAGAAACAACCACATTGAAATTGGTTATCACTTTCTAAGATAAAGGGTTGCTAGCAAGAGGTTAGAAATTCGGTTGGTGCATTCCAAAGATCAAGTTGTTGATGGATTCACAAAGGCATTGCCTACAAGACCATTTGGAGAATTTTAGCTTAATCTTAACTTTGGAAAGTTATGATTAGGGGAGGATGTTAAACAAGTATATGGTTAGCCGCAGTAACCATGACTTGTGCGCTACACATTGATAGGATAGAGATAGATTTCCTATGGTTTAAACTTGTTGTTTATCTGTTGGCCATATGCATCGTTCTGATGCAGAGGCCGGGGAGTCCCCCTTTTCGAAAAAAAACTTGTTGTTTATCTCTATCTATCCCTCTTGTAAATCTCTTTCGGTTGCTAACCGAAACTCCTTGTACTCCATGCCAATATCAATATATACACACGAGGCTCCCATGTTAGAGAGTAGGAACGCTTCGACGTAACTTTACAGAGAGAACAAGTGGAGTAACCCGTTTACTTTTATTGTTTCTTTATCGATTCCCTTTACTGATTTCTTTGGGCTCGTTTTGATTTTTGGGGGGGATTTTGTGGGCTCGTTAACAGAAAATGGTGAGGCGGGACAAATAGAGGACAAAGGGCATACATTACACAACCACACTTTTGTTTCGAACCTGCCAACTTGTGGTTCATCCAACTGTTAAATAGACAGTCCCTAATTTAATGTTTAATGTTTTACAACGAGAGAAATAATTTACATCAAAGCTAAATAATGTTTTCTATACTCTGTATTGCTAATGAAGCGGGGAGTCGGAGAATGATGTACTGGAGAATGATGTTAGATAGTGGCAACAAACGACTTGATTTGCGAGTAATAGCCAGAAGATTATGATACGTCCATTTTGCATCATGCTTTTATATCGATATTTATTGCATTATGGGATGTTATTTCACATTATGTCACAATACTTATGGCTATTCTCTCTTATTTTACAAGGTTTACATAAGGAGGGAGAATGCTGGCAGCTGGAATTCTGGGCTGGAAAAGGAGCAAATATTAGAGACCTATTCTGCACAACTCCAAAAGTCCTGAAACTCGACGGAATACCTTATAATAAATAATGAAAAATTCTCGCCAAAGATGAAGACCAGGGGGCCCACACCCTGCTCATGAGGGTGGGGGCGCCCCCCTAGGGCGCGCCCCCTACCTCGTGGGCCCCCTGGTGGCTCTCCGATGACCATCTTCTCCTATATGAAGTCTTTCGTCGAGAAAAAAAATAAGAAGCAACCTTTCGGGACGAAACTCCGCCGCCACGAGGCGGAACCTTGGCGGATCCAATCTAGAGCTCCGGCAGAGCTGTTCTGCCGGGGAAACTTCCCTCTGGGAGGGGGAAATCATCGCCATCGTCATCACCAACGCTCCTCTCATCGGGAGAGGGCAATCTCGATCAACATCTTCATCAGCACCATCTCATCTCAAAACCCTAGTTCATCTCTTATATCCGATTCTTGTCTTCAAGTCCGGGATTGGTGCTAGTAGGTTGCTAGTAGTGTTAATTACTCCTTGTAGTTGATGCTAGTTGGTTTAATTGGTGGAAGATCATATGTTCAGATCCTTTATGCATATTAATACCCCTCTGATTATGAACATGTTTATGCTTTGTGAGTAGTTACGTTTGTTCCTAAGGACAAGGGAGAAGTCTTACTATTAGTAGTCATGTGAATTTGGTATTCGTTCGATATTTTGATGAGATGCATGTTGTCTAGCCTCTAGTGGTGTTATGTGAACGTCGACTACATAACACTTCAACATTATTTGGGCCTAGAGGAAGGCATTGGGAAGTAATAAGTAGATGATGGGTTGCTAGAGTGACAGAAGCTTAAACCCTAGTTTATGCGTTGCTTCGTAAGGGGCTGATTTGGATCCATATGTTTCATGCTATGATTAGGTTTACTTTAATACTTTTGTTGTAGTTGCGGATGCTTGCAATAGAGGTTAATCATAAGTGGGATGCTTGTTCAAGTAAGAACAGCACCCAACCACTGGTCCACCCACATGTCAAATTATCAAAGTACCGAACGTGAATCATATGAACGTGATGCAAACTAGCTTGACGATATTCCCATGTGTCCTCGGGAGCACTTTTCCTTATATAAGAGTTTGTCCAGGCTTGTCCTTTGCTACAAAAAGGATTGGGCCACCTTGTTGCACTTTATTTACTTTTGTTACTTGTTGCTCGTTACAAATTATCTTATCACAAAACTATCTGTTACCACTTATTTCAGTACTTGCAGAGAATACCTTGCTGAAAACCATTTATCATTTCCTTCTGCTCCTCGTTGGGTTCGACACTCTTACTTATCGAAAGGACTAGATAGATCCCCTATACTTGTGGGTCATCAAGATTCTTTTCTGGCGCCGTTGCCGGGGAGTGAAGCGCCTTTGGTAGGTGGAATTTGGTAAGGAAAAATTTATATAGTGTGCTGAAATTTACTGTCACTTGTTACTATGGAAAGTAATCCTCTGAGGGGCTTGTTCGGGGTATCTTCACCCCGACCAGTAGAGCAAAGAGTTGCTCCTCAACCTACTGAACCTATTGAAAATGAATATGAAAATGAAATTCCTTATGAGTATCCTTCGGGTATGATAGAAAAACTGCTAGCTAATCCTTTTACAGGAGATGGAACAAAGCATCCTGATGAACACCTAATATATGTGGATGAAGTTTGTGGATTATTTAAGCTTGCAGGTATATCCGATGATGTTGCTAAGAAGAAGGTCTTCCCTTTATCTTTGAAGGGAGACGCATTGGTATGGTATAGGCTATGTGATGATACAAGATCATGGAATTATAGAAGATTGAAATTGGAATTTCATCAAAAGTATTACCCTATGCATCTTGTTCATCATGATCGTAATTACATATATAATTTTTGGCCTCGCGAAGGAGAAAGCATCGCTCAAGCTTGGGGGAGGCTTAAATCAATGTTATATTCATGCCCCAACCATGAGCTTCCAATAGAAACAATTCTTCAAAAAATTTATGCTCGGTTTTCTGATAACAATCGCACCATGCTTGATACTTCTTGTGCTGGCTCTTTTATGATGAAGACTATTGGATTTAAATGGAATTTATTGGATAGAATTAAACGCAACTCTGAAGATTGGGACCTCGACAATGGTAAGGAGTCAGGTATGACACCTAAGTTTGATCGTGTTAAATCTTTTATGGATAACGATATTTTTCGTAAGTTTAGCACTAAATATGGACTTGATTCTGAGATAGTAGCTTCTTTCTGTGAATCTTTTGCTACTTATGTTGATCTCCCTAAGGAGAAGTGGTTTAAATATCATCCTCCCATAGAAGTGAAAGTAGGTGCACCTATTAAAGTTGAAGAAAAGACTGTCACTTATAATGATCCTATTGTTCCTACTTCTTATGTTGAGAAACCACCTCTTCCTATTAGAATAAAGGATCATGCTAAAGCTTCAACTGTGGTTCGTGAAAGCAATATTAAAACATATACACCTCCTGAGCAAGTTAAAGTTGAACCAAATATTGCTATTGTTAAAGAGCTCTTGTCTGATAATATTGATGGGCATGTTATTCAGTTCTGCGGTGAAACTGCTAGAATTGCTAAACCTTGTGCTAAAGATAAACATAGACCTGTGGTAGGCGTGCTTGTTATTTCTGTTAAAATAGGAGATCATTGTTATCATGGCTTATGTGATATGGGTGCTAGTGCTAGTGTTATACCTTATGACTTGTATAAAGAAATCAAGCATGAAATTGCACCTGCCGAGTTAGAAGATATTGATGTCACAATTAAACTTGCTAATAGAGATACTATTTAAGCAATGGGAATTGTTAGAGATGTTGAAGTCTTGTGCGGGAAAACTAAATATCCTGCTGATTTTCTTGTTCTTAGTTCCCCACAAGATAGCTTTTGTCCCATTATATTTGGTAGACCCTTCTTAAACACTGTTAATGCTAGGATAGACTGCGAAAAGAATGACGTTACTATTGGCTTGGATGATATGACTCATGAATTTAATTTCTCTAAATTCAGTAAACAACACAGTGAAGAAGAATTGCCTAGTAAGGATGAAATTATTGGTCTTGCTTCTAATGCCGTACCTCCTAGTGATCCTTTAGAACAATATTTGCTAGACCATGAGAATGATATGTTTATGAATGAAAGAAGGAAAATAGATGAAGTATTCTTTAAACAAGAACCTATGCTGAAACACAATTTGCCTGTTGAAATCCTAGGGGATCCCCCTCCACCTAAGGGTGATCCCGTGTTTGAGCTTAAACCGTTGCCTGATAATCTTAAATATGCTTATCTTGATGAAAATAAGATATACCATGTTATTATTAGTGCTAACCTTTCAGAGCATGAAGAAGAAAGATTATTGAAAACTCTGAAGAAGCACCGTGCTGCTATTGGGTATACTCTTGATGATCTTAAGGGCATTAGTCCCACTCTATGTCAATATAAAATAAATTTGGAAGCAGATGCCAAACCAGTTCGTGATCCTCAACGACGTCTGAACCCTAAAATGAAAGAAGTGGTAAGAAAAGAAATACTAAAGCTTCTGGAGGTAGGTATAATTTATCCCGCTGCTGATAGTCAGTGGGTAAGTCCTATTCACTGTGTCCCTAAGAAGGGAGGTATTACTGTTGTTCCTAATGATAAAGATGAATTGATTCCACAAAGAATTATTACAGGTTATAGGATGGTAATTGATTTCTGCAAATTAAATAAGGCTACTAAGAAAGATCATTACCCCTTACCTTTTATCGATCAAATGCTACAAAGATTATGCAAACATACACATTATTGCTTTCTAGATGGTTATTCTGGTTTCTCTCAAATACCCGTGTCGGCTAAAGATCAATCAAAGACTACTTTTACATGCCCTTTTGGTACTTTTGCTTATAGACGTATGACTTTTGGTTTATGTAATGCACCTGCTACCTTTCAAAGATGCATGATGGCTATATTCTCTGACTTTTGTGAAAAGATTTGTGAGGTTTTCATGGACGAATTTTCCGTTTATGGATCTTCTTTTGATGATTGCTTGAGCAATCTTAATCGAGTTCTGCAGAGATGTGAAGAAACTAATCTTGTCTTGAATTGGGAAAAGTGCCACTTTATGGTTAATGAGGGTATTGTCTTGGGGCATAAAGTTTCTGAAAGAGGTATTGAAGTTGATAAAGCCAAGGTTGATGCTATTGAAAAGATGCCATGTCCCAAGGACATCAAAGGTATACGAAGTTTCCTTGGTCACGCCAGATTTTATAGGAGGTTCATTAAGGACTTCTCAAAAATTTCTCGGCCTCTGACTAATTTATTACAAAAAGATATACCATTTGTCTTTGATGATGATTGTGTAGAAGCATTTGAAATATTTAAGAAAGCATTAGGCTTTGCACCTATTGTTCAGCCACCTGATTGGAATTTACCCTTTGAAATTATGTGTGATGCTAGCAATTATGCCGTAGGTGCTTTTCTAGAGCAAAGAATTGATAAGAAACTAAATGTTATCCATTATGCTAGTAAGACTCTAGACAATGCTCAAAGAAATTATGCTACTACTGAAAAAGAAGTTTTAGCAGTTGTATTTGCTTGTGATAAGTTTAGACCTTATATTGTTGATTCTAAAGTAACTATCCACACTTATCATGCTGCTATTAAATATCTTATGGAGAAGAAAAATGCTAAACCTAGACTTATTAGATGGGTTCTCTTGTTACAAGAATTTGATTTGCATATTGTTGATAGAAAAGGAGCTGAGAATCCTGTTGCAGACAACTTATCTAGGTTAGAGAATGTTCTTGATGACCCACTACCTATTGATGATAGCTTTCCTGATGAACAACTAAATGTCATAAGTACTTCTCGTAGTACCCCTTGGTATGCTGATTATGCTAATTACATAGTTGCTAAATTTATACCATCTAGCTTCACATACCAACAAAAGAAAAAGTTCTTCTATGATTTGAGACATTACTTTTGGGATGACCCACATCTTTATAAAGAAGGAGTAGATGGTGTTATTAGATGTTGTATACCTGAGCATGAACATGAATAGATCCTACGCAAGTGCCACTCCGAAACTTATGGAGGACACCACGGGGATATAGAACTGCACATAAGGTATTGCAATCCGATTTTTATTGGCCTACTCTCTTCAAGGATGCCCGTAAGTTTGTCCTATCTTGTGATGAATGTCAAAGAATTGGTAATATTAGTAGACGTCAAGAAATTCCTATGAATTATTCACTTGTTATTGAACCATTTGATGTTTGGGGCTTTGATTATATGGGACCTTTTCCTTCCTCTAATGGATATACACATATTTTAGTTGCTGTTGATTATGTTACTAAGTGGATAGAAGCTATTCCAACTAGTGCTGATCATAACACTTCTATTAAAATGCTTAAAGAAGTTATTTTTCCTAGGTTTGGAGTCCCTAGATATTTAATGACTGATGGTGGTTCACATTTTATTCATGGTGCTTTCCATAAAATGCTTGCTAAATATGACGTCAATCATAGAATTGCATCTCCGTATCACCCACAGTCTAGTGGTCAAGTAGAATTGAGTAATAGAGAAATCAAATTAATTTTGCAAAAGAGTGTCAATAGGTCTAGAAAGAATTGGTCCAAGAAACTTGATGATGCATTATGGGCCTATAGAACTGCATATAAAAATCCTATGGGTATGTCTCCGTATAAAATGGTATATGGAAAAGCATGTCACTTACCTCTCGAACTAGAACATAAGGCATATTGGGCTATTAAAGAGCTCAACTATGATTTTAAACTTGCCGGTGAAAAGAGGTTATTTGATATTAGCTCTCTTGATGAATGGAGAACCCAAGCTTATGAAAATGCTAAGTTGTTTAAAGAAAAGGTTAAAAGATGGCATGACAAAAGGATGCAAAAGCGTGAGTTTAATGTAGGTGATTATGTATTGCTATACAACTCTCGTTTAAGATTTTCTGCAGGAAAACTTCTCTCTAAATGGGAAGGCCCCTATGTTATCGAGGAGGTCTATCGTTCCGGTGCCATAAAAATCAACAACTTCGAAGGCACAAATCCGAAGGTGGTAAACGATAAGAGAATTAAACATTATATCTCAGGTAATCCCATAAATGTTGAAACCAATATTATTGAAACCGTAACCCCGGAGGAATACATAAGGGACACTTTCCAGAATGTTTTAGACTCCGAAAAGGAATAGGTATGTGGTACGGTAAGTAAACCGTCTCCAAAAAAAATTTTAAGGCAATATTTCTCCGTTTTGGAATATTTAGAAAAATAGAAAATTAAGTAGTAGTCCGGGAAGGAAACGAGGGCCCCACGAGGGTGCAGGGCACGCCCCCTACCTTGTGAGCTCCTCGTGTGCCTTCCGGACTCCATTTTCTTGCACGATACGTATTTTGGTCGGTAAAAATTCATTATATAATCTCCCAGGGGTTTTGACTCCCGTATCATGCAATTATCCTCTGTTTTTGTTTCGAGCTGTCCCGCTGCAGATTAGATCAACATGTCTTCCCAGGATTCAGAAGGAGAAATCTATGTGGATGATTACTTAGCTAATCCTAAGGTCTATGGAGATGTGGAGCACGATGGTTGGACCACGGAGGAAGAAAAGACTATGAACCCTATGGGAAGGAGGAGACGGGCTCAGATGAAGATGAAGCCCCATTACCTCGACCTGGGGATATGCACGTGGAGTTCAAAAAGTCAAGTCTCCCTAATAGGGTAAAGAAACCAAAATTCGAGTTTATCCCTTTTCGTCTCTTGCAGGAAAATAAGAAGGACCTATGCAAAAAGATATTAACCCTGGAGTGGGAGATTGATGATCTGAGGGATCAAAATGCCGTCCTCAAGCGTAAATTAAGGGAGAAGTCTATGCCATCAACTAAGATCCCGTTCGGATCTCCTCCACGATCCAACTTCTCGAGAAGCTGGCGAGAAGCCAGTCGAACGACCCGGCTCCTGGAATCTGGCTCCTGGAATCTGACTCAGCTCCAGTGCAATTTCTAGGAGCAGCCCCGCCCCAGCTCCTAGATTCTGGAGAAGCGGGAGTTGCCGGATATTACATTCCATGCCATCCCGAAGTGCTACAGCCCACCCAGCGAACCGTTTTCCTATTGCTAATGCCCCATCGAATCGTTTTTCTCTCACTACAGTGTACCAAGTCGCTGCCGAACGCTGCCGAACGCTCGCTGGCTCCCGTGAGAAGCCAGCTAGCACTAGCTCGCGTGAGAAGTTGGCTTTCATAGAAGCCAGCGGACTTCCGAACGGGCCATAAGTCAACAACACCTCCACCTTCTTCACCAACCAAGGAGATATAATCACATGGGTATGGGCAGTCCCCTTGGCAACTGCCAAGCTTGGGGGAGGTGCCCCGGTATCGTATCACAATCACAACTCCTATCTTTACCATTTTTCTTAGTTCGATCCTATTAGTAGTATTTTGATCTAGTAGAATAAAGTTTATGGCATGATCTAGTTTCGAGTTTTGCTTTATGATCTCTCTATGTAATCGAGTCCGTGAGTTATATAATAAAGATTAGTGATTGAGTCAAGGGCTTGCTTATTTTTGCCATGATCCCAAATAAAGGAAAAGAAAAGAGAAAAAGAATAAGAAGAAACAAAAGTTCATATTGATCTTATTGATAGTAATGACTTCACATAGAAAGAGTGTGATGATTAAAAGTTGTTGGGAGTTGGCAGACATAGCTTCGATCATCGTTGCAATTAATAGGAAGTAATAAGGAAAGAGAGGTTTCACATATAAATACACTATTATTGACATCTTTTATGATTGGGAACACTCATCAAAATATGACATGCTAAAGAGTTGATGTTGGACAAGGAAGACAACGTAATGGGTTATGTTTTCTTATATCTGAGATAAAGTATGTTGTCATGGATCATCCAACATGTTGAGCTTGGCTTTCCCCCTCATGCTAGCCAAATTCTCAGCACCAAGTAGAGATACTACTTGTGCTTCCAAATACCCTTAAACCAGTTTTGCCATGAGAGTCCACCATATCTACCTATGGATTGAATAAGATCCTTCAAGTAAGTTGTCATCGGTGCAAATCAATAAAAAATGCTCTCTAAATATGTATGATTGATTAGCGTGGGAGAAATAAGGTTTATACGATCTTGTGATGTGGAAGTAATAAAAGCGACGGACTGCATAATAAAGGTTCATATCACAAGGGGAAATATAAAGTGACGTTCTTTCGCATTAAGATTTTGTGCATCCAACCATAAAAGCGCATGGCAACCTCTACTTCCCTCTGCAAAGGGCCTATCTTTTATTATTATCTTCTACCTTATGCAAGTGTCATGGTGATCTTCACCTTTCCTTTTTCATTTTATCCTTTGGCAAGCCCAACATGTTGGAAAGAACCTGATATATATATATATATATATATATATATATATATATATATATATATCTAATTGGATGTAAGGCGGCATGAGTTATTATTGTTGACATTACCCTCGAGGTAAAAGGTTGTGGGGCAGAACTATAAGCCCCTATCTTTCTCTGTGTCCGATTAAAATTCCATAACCACAAGTGTTGCGCGAATGTTAGCAATTATGAAGGACTAGATGATAGTTGAGTATGTGTACTTGCTTTTTAGCTCTGAGATAGACTCTTTCTGATGTTATGATAAATTGCAATTGTTTCAATGATTGAGGTTATAGTTTGTTGGTTCTTGTCGGTGTCAAAACCGGCGGATCTCGGGTAGGGGGTCCCGAACTGTGCGTCTAGGACAGATGGTAACAGGAGACAAGGGACACGAAGTTTTACCCAGGTTCGGGCCCTCTTGATGGAGGTAAAACCCTACATCCTGCTTGATTGATATTGATGATATGGGTGTTACAAGAGTAGATCTACCACGAGATCAGAGAGGCTAAACCCTAGAAGCTAGCCTATGGTATGATTGTATGTTGTGATTGTTGTCCTACGGACCTAAACCCTTCGGTTTATATAGACACCGGAGAGGGTTAGGGTTACACAAGGTCGGTTACAAAGGAGGAGATATCCATATACGTATTGCCTAGCTTGCCTTCCACGCCAAGTAGAGTCCCATCCGGACACGAGACGAAGTCTTCAATCTTGTATCTTCATAGTCTAACAGTCTAGCCAATGGAGATAGTCCGGCTATCCGGAGACCCCCTAATCCAGGACTCCCACAGTAGCCCCTGAACTAGGCTTCAATGACGACGAGTCCGGCGCGTAGTTGTCTTCGGCATTGCAAGGCGGGTTCCTTCTCTGAATACATCATAGAAGAATTTGAATATGAGGATAGTGTCCGACCCTGCAAAATAAGTTCCACATTCCACCGTATAGAGAATAATGTTTTCGCAGATCTAATTTGCTAGCTTGTTTTGGCAACATGACGTTACATCATGGCCCGGTGATTATTCGAACCGTTTCTTTTAACCAGCCCCGCACATAACGCGAGGCAGTTTTTCAACACGTCTTGTCAAAGCAGAGATCGTGTCCCCTTATTACGGGATTCTCATCAATACAGGCATGGGTAACCCAACCGCGCCATTAATTACGGTGCTTGGGGGATAAGCGAGTTTTACCAGGCAAGTGGGGACGCTTAGTTTTGTTCGCCCATATAAAGGGATACGGATTCACCTTTCTATCCACGCCTTCTTCCTCCTCTGCTCATCCGCTCCCGCACACTCGAGCTCTAGCTCCCAAGCTCTCACTTCCATCTCAACCTTCTCCAACCATGTCCGGAGCGGGAGGCAAGTGGATGGTCTCCTCCGTCACGGAGGGAGACGTCAAGAAACCGAGGGGAGCCGGATACCTGCCCGACGACATCGCGCACCGGCTCCCAGATGAGGGACATCTCATCCCCACCCCCGAGCCCCATGAGAGGGTGGTATTCCTCACCCATTTCCTCCGCGGACTAGGATTCCCTCTCCATCCCTTCGTCCGGGGGCTCATGTTTTATTACGGCCTGGATTTCCACGATCTGGCCCCGAACTTCATCCTCAACATCTCGGCGTTTATCGTCATGTGCGAGGCCTTCCTCCGCATCAAGCCCCACTTCGGCTTATGGCTGAAGACCTTCAATGTCAAGCCGAAGGTAGTGAGTGGCTGCCAGGCGGAGTGCGGAGGCGCCATGGTGGGCAAGATGCCCAACATCACATGGCTCGAGGGCACCTTCGTGGATACCATAAAGGGGTGGCAATCGGGGTGGTTCTATATCATCGAGCCGTGTGACCCCGCATGGGTAGCGGCCCCCGAGTTCCGATCTAGCATCCCCATGTGGCTCACCTCCTGGAAAGAGAAGGGCCTATCATGGGGTAATTCAAAAGAGCTGACCGGACTCCAGTCATGTATTCAGAACATGGTGGACAAGAAGCTCAAGCTTGTAAACATAGTCCAGGTTATGCTCGTCCGCCGGATACTCCCGTGCCAACAACGGGAGTTTACCTTGTGGGAGTTCAATCCGGCGTAGCACCGAACTCTGAACAGGCTCTTCGATACGACTCATGAAGATGCCTGGAGGGTGCTGTTCAAGAGCGCCGAGGTCCCTCCCCCCATTACTGAGGATCGCGGATTCAGCGCGAAGCGCCACGCCAGTGCAGTAAGTTGTTTTACCTTTTATAGGATATTTGTTTTCTATATAGATTGGCTCTATGCGGGATCTAAACTCCCGTAATTTTGATAGGACTGGCAGAAGATGGCCGGACAGATCGACTGTCCGGCTCCCTTGCCCGAAGGCCCCGCAGACGCTCTTCTAACGAAGATGCTAACTCCGGCCCCTTATAAGGTGCTGGAGAAGACCAAGAAGGCCAAGGGAGCTCGAAAGAGTTCCCGACGCCAGGTGTCGTGGGACTCACCGTCCGATGACTCTGCGGCGCACTCTTCCCCCGAAGACGAGGAAGAGGAAGAAGAGGCTCCCCCACCGACCGGGGGAGACAAGAAAAGGCAGGCCGCCCCAGCTGGGGAGGCCGGAGGGTCCAAGAAGGGAAGGACGCTCCTTCTGGACAGCTCCACCGCCGCCGACGAAAGTGAAGACGAGTGGTTGCCCAGGGCCAAGCCCCAGGGGAGATCGTAAGTATTCGAATATCAAAGTAACCCATAGGATTCCTTTGTCGCATTGATGTCCCTAACGCCGAACTCAATTGTGCAGGCCACCCCAAGCCAATATCGAGGTATCCTCGGACGGCTCCCTGGGCTCGTCGGACATGGATAGCGATCCAGTCCCGACCGCCACCTCCCCTCATCCTACCGACGATGCCGAGGTGTTGTCCCAAGAGGCACCGGATCGAGGGGAAACAGTCCTGAAGGCGCCTCAAGGCGACCTTCCGGACTCCGGGAGCAGAGGGGACGGGCCCCCTGAGAGCTCCGAGTTTGGCCCTCAGCCGAACCCCGCGCCAGAACCTCCAGCGGTTCCGGGCTCGGGCAGGCTGTCTCCTTCTAAGAGGGGTGAGACGCCTGTGCCGGCGACCTCTGTCCATCCAGAGGCACCGGATAATATGTTGGAAGCGCTTCGCAGCGCTTCCATCGAGGAGGAGCACCACACTATCATGAGTACGGTGATCCAGAAGGTTCAGTCCGCCAAGAGCGGATTGACTGAAGCCTGTACTAGCCTTCTAACAGGCTTTGAGGTAAGTGTTTTAAAATGTAGTAGGAATATTACCGCATAGACAGTAGCCCCTGATGCTTTGTTCGGTGTTCACAAGGAAAAGCCGATCAGAGGATCAAATAATATCGCAGGAGTTTAATATGAGTATGTCAATATGCATATGCAGGCTTCGCTACTGGCGTCCGCCGCACTAACCGCGGAGGTCGCCGTACTGAAGGAGGCCCTCGAGGGGTCCCAGAAAGAGCTCGGCCATGCTAAGAGGTAGCTCGAGGAGAACAAGGGTAAGTAATACCTCGTCTATAGATAAGAAAAAGGACGCGATTGCTAAATGACAGGACCGTTGTATGTTTGCCAGGGGCCACGACCGAGGTGGCGACCCTGAAGCAAGCGCTGTCCCAGGCTGAAGAGAAGGCGGCTCAGGAGCGCACCGAGCGAGAGAGGCACGAGGCTCGGGTGGGCGAGGTGCAGCAAGAGCTCCAGGCTCTCGTGACGAAGCATAAGGCGTTGGAGCTTGACTTGAAGACGCGAGAGTCTGAGCTTGCCGCGGCCCGTGAGAGCACGAGGAGTGCCAAGGCCGAGGCCCAGAAGGCCCTTCGGGAGATCGACACGATGAAGAAGATAGCGGCGGGTAAGGCTTTCTATATGCAAAGCTAGCATGTAAAAGTAAATTATCGATTACTTACCCGGATCCGGAGCTCTTCGGGAGCATTCGCAGATTTGCCCCGCAGTGTGTCCGATGCTGCATGCTTTTACCAGGCCGAGGACGGGAGCTCGACGGAGAAGCTGTTCTGGTCTCAGTATGCTGAGGCCGAGCATCCGGTGCCGATGAGCGACCAGCTGAAGCAGATGGCTGAGCTACATAAGGCGCCCGATCAGGCCATGAAGGGCTTCATAGTCCGGTTGTGGCCTGGCGATGCCCTTCTGAAAAGCTTCTTTGGCCTGGTGAGGCGGCTTGTGGATGCCTGCCCACGGCTGGAGGTCGTCAAGCGATCCGTCTCCATTGAAGGTGCACGCCGGGCCTTCGCCCGTGTAAAAATGTAGTGGGTCAAGCTAGACGCCGTGAAGCTGATCAAGGAGGGGCTGCCGGAGGGCATGGAGCACCGCCACCCCGAGATGTACTATGAGGGTGTTCTGCCGGGCGCCCGTCTTATTGCGGATGAGTGTTCGCAAAATGTAATATGTGAATGAGACTTGCTCGTTTTGTCCTGTATGTATGAAAACTTGTATCGTATTCGTTATGCAACGCTTGTGTAAATTTAAAATATTACCTTCTGTTTGGCTGTTTATCCAATCTAAGAGATGGCTAGTCCTCAGCTTTTGCCCCCATGCCACGAGTGCTGGGGTGTTCAGGATAAACCTGAGCACTCTTGTTCCCATGCTTGGGTCCTTCGAGGGAGGTGCTCAGCACAACGAACAAGGCAACCGGACTAATAATGCTTTATCACTCTCACTTAGCCATAGAATTCTATAATTTTAAATTTCAGCGAAGCCCCTGGTATTCAGAAAGCCGAATTGGGGGCGCGATACACGCCTTTAAGCCGGACGGAGTCGACCCCTCGCCCTAAGCGGCATAAGTCTTTAGGGACTCGAAAAACCTCGCCGAACAGCGACCAGTCTCTCGCCTTATCATGACAGTCAGTTTTAGCTTTCTCTACTGAGGTGCTCGGCCCGGCAGAACCGGGGCACAATCGCAGTAGTTCTCCTAGCGCTACCTTAGCCGATAGAGCGGAACGTAAGGTACCAAAACATAGGAGCCGGACAAACCCAACATTTGACCAAAGACATGATTCAGAGCTGATGCATATAATGCTATAAGTTCGGGGTGCCGCACTTGTGAAAGTGTTCGGACTTTTCAGACCATATTGTGGGTACGCAAGCCCCTGGTGCATTGGCCATACCAGAGTGTATGGTTGCAAGGCGTCATTAATGAACACAGATATATATATATGTATATATATGTATAACAAAAATGCAATAATAGTCGTAATGTCATGCATTGTGTATTAAAAAATTGCATTAAAGCAGAGTGATACAGATAGTGCAATAAGCAAAAGAGTAGGACTATGTCCCTTCCAAGGGCGAGATGAGGAATGATATGAAACCTATAATCCACCTGGGAATTCCGTAGTTGTCTGCCTCCTTGGTTGCTGTATCATGTGTTCGGCAATAGAGCGGCCGGATAGTGTTTCCAGAGATTAAAGTCCTGAAAAAAGAAAAATAGCCAAACGGGAAGCCCAGAGTGCGGTTTAGGCCGCGTTTTGGGACGTGCCGCAGTTGTGCCCCCCTACCCACCTGTGCCCATGGTATTTTTAATGCGTAATTATGTACGCGCGGCACGAATAACGCTGTTGGGCTGGGATTGGGGTGGGGGCCGTATTGCTAAGCGAGCTTAGATCGCGCCAGGCGGTCTGTTTGCCGATTGCCCTGGGCGCGCTTGAAGGTGTCTGAGCTTTGAAACGCCGAACTGGTAGATTGCCTTGGGACGCTGCTTTGCGCTTCTGCTACAAGGGCCGCGGTGTGCTCCTCTGTTCGGAGAGAGCGCTCTGTGTTTCCATTGACTGTGATAACTCCGCGAGGTCCTGGCATCTTGAGCTTGAGGTATGCATAGTGTGGTACCGCATTGAATCTAGAGAATGCGGTTCGTCCGAGCAGCGCGTGATAACCACTGCGGAACGGGACTATATCAAAGATTAACTCTTCGCTTCGGAAGTTATCCGGGGATCTGATGACCACTTCCAGTGTAATTGAGCCTGTGCAGTGGGCCTCTACGCCTGGAATGACACCTTTAAAGGTTGTTTTTGTGGGTTTGATCCTTGAGGGGTCTATACCCATTTTGCACACTATGTCTTGATAAAGCAGGTTCAGGCTGCTGCCGCCATCCATAAGGACTCGAGTGAGGTGAAATCCGTCGATGATTGGGTCTAAGACCAGTGCGGCGAATCCGCCATGACGGATACTAGTGGGGTGGTCCCTGCGATCGAAGGTGATCGGACAGGAGGACCAAGGGTTGAACTTTGGGGGCAACTGGCTCCAACGCATATACGTACCTGAGCGCATGCTTCCGCTCCCTCTTGGGGATGTGGGTTGCGTATATCATGTTCACTGTCCGCACTTGCGGGGGAAACCTCTTCTTTTTTCCAGTGTGCGGCTGCCGGGGTTCTTCCTCGTCGTCGCTATGCAACCCCTTGTCCTTGTTTTCGGCAATTAACTTGCCGACCTGCTTGAACACCCAACAATCCATGTTGGTGTGATTGGCTGGCTTGTCTGGGGTGCCGTGTATTTGGCACGAGCGATCGAGTATACAGTCCAATCTGGACGGACCCGGCGTACTTTGTTTGAACGGCTTTTTCCGCTGACCGGGTTTAGAGCCTTTGAATCCGGCATTGACTGCCGTATCCTCAGTACTTTCACCGTTAATGCGGCGCTTATGCTTGTTGCAACGTGACCTGCTATTGCGGTCCTTGGTATCTGAGGTACCATGGTTCTTGGATATGTTATTACTGCGAGCCAACCAGTTGTCTTCTCCCGCACAAAAGCGGGTCATGAGCGTCGTGAGGGCTGCCATAGATTTTGGCTTTTCCTGACCAAGGTGCCGGGCTAGCCACTCGTCTCGGATGTTGTGCTTGAAAGCCGCTAAGGCCTCCGCGTCCGGAAAGTCGACAATTTGATTTTTCTTTGTAAGAAACCAAGTCCAAAATTTCCTGGCCGACTCTTCTGGCTGCTGAATTATGTGGCTCAAGTCATCGGCGTCTGGTGGTCGCACATAAGTGCCCTGAAAGTTGTCGAGGGATGCGGCTTCCAGATCTTCCCAATAGCTGATGGAGTCCACTGGCAAGCTATTAAGCCAATGCCGCGCTGGTCCTTTGAGTTTTAGTGGGAGGTACTTGATGGCATGTAAGTCATCACCGCGGGCCATGTGGATGTGGAGGAGGAAGTCCTCAATCCATACCGTGGGGTCTGTAGTGCCGTCGTATGATTCAATGTTTACAGGTTTGAAACCTTCTGGGAATTGATGTTCCATTACTTCGTCTATGAAGCATAAGGTGTGTGCGGCACCTCTGTATTGGGCTATATCGCGACGCAGCTCGAATGGGTCCTGCCCGCTGTGTTCAGCCCGGCCGGATTTGCTTTTACTGTATCTGGCGTGACGTTTATCGTCTCATAGAGTGGTGCGCCCTCGTGATCCGTAGATCGATCTTGAATGCTTTGCTTTGTCCTCCAATATGTCTCGCAGGTCTGTCATATCTCCCCATGCCTTTTTATTTGAATGGTGTTGGGGTGGAGGCTGAGCTTTTGGCTGGAATGCCTCTCTATCGCGGCCACGAGGTGGCCGATCAGCCGTTTAATACGCTTCTTCCTCCAGTCGGGGAAGTAACCTACGCCTTGGATAACTCTTGGAGGGATGCTCGAGTTTATATTACTCGGCTGCGAGGACTTCTGTCCATTTGTCAGCTAGCAGATCTTGATCAGCTTGAAGCTGCTGCTGCTTTTTCTTCAGGCTATTTACCGTGGCCATAAGCCTGCGCTTGAAGCGCTCTTGTTCGACGGGATCCTCTGGTACGGTGAATTCATCGTCGCCGAGGCTTGCCTCGTCTTCGGAGGGGGGCATGTAATTGTCATCCTCCTCCTCTCCGCCAGCCGCTCTCTCACGAGAGCTGGCTCCTTCCTCCTCCTGCTCTAAATCTTGCTGGAGGGGATTGTTGTTGTCTTCGGCGCTATCCGGAGTGTTATTATCTCCTGTGCCAGTATCACCACTTTTGCTTTGGCAGGACTTAGAGCGGCACCTCTGACGTCGGCACTTGGGTTGCTTCTTGGAGGGGTCATCCTCCATTATCTCGTCGCCATTGCCTTCATTGGGTGTATCCACCATGTATATGTCATACAACGAGGTGGCTATCTAGTGCCCTGTAGGTGCTGGTTCATGTTCGTCTCCTACATCGTCGTCCATACCGTCGATGTCTTCGGAGTCGAAGTCGAGCATGTCGGTTAAATCATCGACAGTGGCTACAAAGTGGATGGTGGGTGGGCGTTGAATTTCTTCGTCGTCCGCATCCCAGTCCTGTTGGCCATAATCCGGCCAGGGCTCTCCTGACAAAGAGAGAGACTTTAGTGAATTCAGAATGTCACCGAAGGGCGAGTGATGAAAGATATCCATGGCGGTGAATTCCATGATCAGCGCCCACTCGGATTCGATTGGCAGGGGCGCGGATGGTTCAGGGTCCGGAAGAGAGTCCGGCACCTTGGAGTCCCGGGCTGCGCAGAGGATTATGCTGGTGTTTGGCTCGATCGCCGTCGAGACTGCAGCCCCTGAGGCGGTGTCTAGCATCCCGTCCTCGATTGGCGCAGTTGGCTCCGAGCTAAGGGTCGGAGCTGATGTGGGCGCGGCCTCTGGAGTATCGTCCGGTGGCAGAGCTAGGTCATACCCATCGCGACAGTGCGGCGCGCCCGGCTGTGGCTCGAATCCGTCAAAGATCAAGTCCCCACGGATATTGGCCGTGTAATTCAAACTTCCAAATCTGACCTGATGGCCAGGGGCGTAGCTTTCAATCTGCTCCAGATGGCCAAGCGAATTAGCCCGCAGTGCAAAGCCGCCGAATACGAAGATCTGTCCGGGGAGAAAAGTCTCACCCTGGACCGCATGTAGGATCGAAAGTATGTCTAGAGGGGGTGATTAGACTACTTGACCAAATAAAAACTTAACCTTTTCCCAATTTTAGTTCTTGGCAGATTTTAGCTATTGTAGGACAAGTCAAGCAATCATCACACAATTCAAGCAAGCATGCAAAGAGTATATTGGCAGCGGAAAGTAAAGCATGCAACTTGCAAGAATGTAAAGGGAAGGGTTTGGAGAATTCAAATGCAATTGGAGACACGGATGTTTTTCCCGTGGTTCGGATAGGTGGTGCTATCCTACATCCACGTTGATGGAGACTTCAACCCACAAAGGGTAACGGTTGCCCGAGTCCACGGAGGGCTCCACCCACGAAGGGTAACGGTTGCGCGAGTCCACGGAGGGCTCCACCCACAAAGGGTCCACGAAGAAGCAACCTTGTCTATCCCACCATGGCCATCGCCCACGAAGGACTTGCCTCACTAGCGGTAGATCTTCACGAAGTAGGCGATCTCCTTGCCCTTACAAACTCCTTGGTTCAACTCCACAATCTTGTCGGAGGCTCCCAAGTGACACCTAGCCAATCTAGGAGACACCACTCTCCAAGAAGTAACAAATGGTGTGTAGGTAATGAACTCCTTGCTCTTGTGCTTCAAATGATAGTCTCCCCAACACTCAACTCTCTCTCATAGGATTTGGATTTTGTGGAAAGAATATTTGAGTGGAAAGCAACTTGGGGAGGCTAGAGATCAAGATTCATATGGTAGGAATGGAATGTCTTGATCTCAACACATGAGTAGGTGGTTCTCTCTCAGAACATATGAGTTGGAATTGTGTATGTGTTCTGATGGCTCTCTCCACGAATGAAGAGGAGGTGGAGGGGTATATATCACCTCCACACAAAATCCAACCGTTACACACAGTTTTCCAATCTCGGTGGGACCGAAACAACAAACTCGGTCGGACCGAAAAGGTAAACCTAGTGACCGTTAGATATTTTTGGTGGGACTGACATGCAACTCGGTAAGACCAATATGGTTAGGGTTTGGGCATAACGTAATCTCGGTGAGACCGATTACACAAACTCGGTGAGACCGATTTTGGTAATTAGCTAACCAGAGAGTTGGTCAGGCAAACTCGGTGGGACCGATTTGTTCTTTCGGTGAGACCGAAAAGTTACAAAAAGGAAACACTGAATTTACATTGCAATCTCGGTGGGACCGATTCGCTCTTTCGGTGAGACCGAAAAGTTACAAAAGGGAAACAGAGAGTTTGCAATCCCATCTCGGTGAGACCAAGATCCCTATCGGTAGAACCGAATTGCTAGGGTTTGGCAGTGGCTTATGACAAATGAAACTCGGTTTCGCCGGATAGAAAGAATCGGTAGGACCGAGTTTGGCTTAGGGTTTAGGTCATATGTGGATATGGGAAAGTAGTTGAGGGTTTTGGAGCATATCATTAAGCACATGAAGCAAGAGGATCATTAAGCAACACCTCATCCCTCCTTGATAGTATTGGCTTTTCCTAAAGACTCAATGTGATCTTGGATCACTAAAATATAAAATGAAGAGTCTTGAGCTTTTGAGCTTGAGCCAATCCTTTGTCCTTAGGATTTTGAGGGTTCCACTTTCACATCCATGCCATGCCAATCATTGAGCTTTCCTGAAATAATCATCTTGGAATAGCATTAGATCAATGAGCTATATGTTGTTATGAATTACCAAAACCACCTAGGGATAGTTGCACTTTCAATCTCCCCCTTTTTGGTAATTGATGACAACATATAGATCAAAGCTTCGACAAATGATAATAAGCATGAAATATATCGTCGCTTTGAGAAGTATGTGACAAGTAAGAGCCCTGACAGAAGATAATGCACTGAGCCAAATTTGAAAGTTTCAAGAGCTTTATTTGGAATTTCTTTGTACATATTTGCTATTGAGTTGTGGTCCATCTTCTTCTTGGCAGAAATGTCCAAGTCATCCTCATGCTCTTCAGGGGCGTTGATCAGCTGAGCCCATTCAGCAACTGTAGATTGGTACCTCGTACCCTCAGACATCCAAGTTATCCTACCATCTGGATAAAAGTGTGCTGTGGAATAGAACTGCATGATAAGCTCCTCATTCCACTTTGTGAGCTTCTGCCCAACAAAGTCTGCAACTCCACAAGCACTAAAGCTGTCTTGCACTCCAGGATAGTGCTCTTCATTGTCCTTGATGTACTCCCAATCAACCCATCTCATGTCACAAACTATTGGCTTCTTGTCAAGCAAAACTGTCTCATAGAAGTCCTGCTGTTCCTTGGTGTGAAATCTGTAATCCACAGCAGTTCTTCTCCTTGAAGCATACGGATCTGCTTCTCTCCACTTCCTGAGCCCTGAGTCTCTCCTGAGCTTCATATCCTCAGCCACAGGATGAGCATCGTTGTGGTCTGGGATCTTGGGCTTGAGCTTTCTCAGAACATTCTCTTCCTCTTCTTCTGCAGCTTCAGGCACTGGGGCCTTGTTCTTTTCAGCAGCTGGGATGCTTCTTGTATTTCTATTTGGTTTTGGCTTTGGAGCTGGCTTGGCCTTGGAAGCAGCTGCCCCTGATCTTATGGCATCACCCATCAGCTTGGGTGCCTTAGGTGCTGGTGCAGCTACCTCTTCTTCTTCCTCTTCTTCCATGATGGAAGCCTTTCCAAGCACTCTGGCTACGGTCTTCTTGACCCTTTCCTTCCTCTTCTTGCCCTCAGCAGCAATTGGCTCTATGGGAGTGGGCTTCTCAGAAATCTTGGTTGAAGCTCTGGCCTTTGGCATTGGCTGCCTACCTGCTGGCCTTTTGATCTTTAAGTCTGGCTTTGTGCCCTGTGCTGGCTCAACTCTCTTGGAAGTTGCTTCCTCTTCTGCCACATAATCTTCATCCTCAGAATCTGAAGTTCTCTTCTTCCTCTGTCTGGTGGCAGCTTTTGGCAAATTGCTAGGAGTGCTCCTGCTGCCATCATCTGACGAACTTGAGGGACTAGTGCCCTCACTCATCTGCACTTGCTCTTCTGACATGTTCTGGCTATCACTTTGGTCTGACATGATAAACAAGCTGACTGCTGACCCTGTGAACAGTTTATAGATGAGGTAGAGTGGATGAGCATCACAAAATGCAGAGATTTTTCCAAAAGAATGATCCAAAAACTTAGTTTTAGTTTCCCACTGAAATCATCTCGGATCTACCGATTTTCAAACTCGATGATACCGAAGCAGTTTTGGAACCTAAACTAGTGAACTCGGTCAGACCGAGTCACAGTTCGGTGGCACCGAGACTGCTAGGGTTTCACAAAGTTCCAAAATCGGTCACACCAATAAGTAATTCTTGGTCAGACCGAGTCTCACTTGTGCAATGGCATGAGCCAAATCGGTGGGACCGAGTTTTTCAACTCGGTGGGTCCGAGATGGTTTCGGCGGAAACCTAACCCTAAAATTTTCGAATCAAACCTAATCTACGAATGCATTGACTGGACAGGAGTGTTTCAATCGTGGCAAGAATCATGATGATCACAATGTGCTAAGAATCGGATTGGAGAATAGCACAAAGATCGAGTCCATACCCTAGTTCGGCGGAGACTCGCTACGGCGGCAATGGCGGGGTAGAATTCCGTTGACGGCGACGGAGACTAGCGATTGGAGGCGGCTAGCGGCGAGGAGACGATCCCGAGACCACGCTGGCAGAGCAGGCTATCGCGCGGGTGAAGGGGTTCAAAGAAATTTCCAAATTTTTACCCGTGACTATATATAGCCCGACCCTGTCGGTGTGACCGAGTGGAACAACTCGGTGGCACCGAGATGCAAAACTGTATACAGTTGTTGCAACTCGGTGTGACCGAAAGGTTCAAATCGGTTGCACCGAGATCGAAAACCTAGATCAACTTAATGATCTCGGTAGGACCGAAAGTGGGGTATCGGCCAGACCGAGAATCATAAAGAGGTTTTGGAAGTTTAAGTCTATGACGAATCGGGGACTCCGAGCGCTCCTCACACAGAGTGGTTCGAATCTGACTTGATCAAATTTTGTGATGTAGCATGAATAGAGTTTGAGACGAGAAAAGCATAGATAGCTAGAGGAGGTTCTTAGGCATTCTTGTCCATCCACTTGGCAGAAGGAAATAAAACCAAACAATCAAAACAACAAGTGGATGTCCTCGAATGAGTAAAATATGCGACCAGCATGCTCACACAATAAGATGGCAAATGAAATATGTGACAAGACATGCACAACCAATTTTAGCATCTATCAAGCAATTTGCGATGACAAGGTCATCTATATATGAGCATATTGACTTAGGAGTCAAGTGAGAACACTTGATCATAGGTCATACTCATCGTTTAAGCTCAAGTGGGGTTACCACTTTTACATAAAGCATTGTTGTGTTCACATCTTTAGAGTTGCTTTAGCTCAAGTCTTAGAGTAAAGCTCCCCCTAGATGTGATATCCCCCCTTAGAGGGATGAACTAACCTCAGGTTTTGTCGATGATGACTTCATGTAGATGTTGACGATGTGGATGCTCAATGTTGATGTAGATCACTTGGAGCTATCCATTTGAGTGAATTGCACTTTCAATACCTACATGGGTTAGTCCCACAAGGAACAAACAAGGATATCCATAGACATAGAGTGATGCACACACAAGATGATGTCCACGAAAACTTTCAGGTTACCTTGTCCCTTGTCTTACCAACAAGAGGGTTTGTGACTCCTTGAACTAGTGCAAGATGTGGAAGCTGATTGCACTTGTTCTTGCCAAAATGATAAGAGTGAAGTATGTTGGCGGAGTCACCCTCAAGAACTCTCTAGTTTTTCTTCTTTTGGATCCACATCATCTTGATGGGAATCCTTGGAGTTGTAGTCGTACTTGATGAAGTGGAACTTGAAGTAGTCTTGGGAATCCACTTGACTAAGGTCATAGGAGCTTCTTCAAATGCATCAATTTCCTCTTGAAGATTGTCCTTGCCTTTTTGCTTGTAGTCTTGTGGTGGAAGATCATCTTGAGCTTGTGTCCCCTTGAAAGAAGTATCATACTTCTCTTGTTGAGGAACAAACTTTGTCTTGGGGTATTGATCTTCTTCCCACTCAACTCCATTGGCATTGAACTTTCGTTCAAAACCAACACCTTGATTCTTCCGGTGCATTCCTTGCTTGCGCACAATTTCCTCTAATTGCTTACTCCCGGCAAGGCTTTTGTACACTCCTTTCTCTATAATTCCCTTCAATAAGCTATTTTCTTGCTCAAGTGTAACTTGGCTAAGAGAATCATTAGTGGAATCAAGAGAACTACTAGAAGCAACAATATTGGATTTTGCATGATCATTGTTACTGCTAGAGGAAGAATCTTTCTTGTTCTTGTTACTAGACTTGACTTGAGGCATGTAAGTGGATAAGAGTAAACGCTTGGCAATGTAAGAAGAACTTTTCTTGCGGAGATCATCATTGATTGCTTTTAAGAACTCATGCTCTTGCTCAAGATTGATCTTTTCAAAGCGTAATTTCTCATGAGCTCTCAAAAGTTCTCGATGATCTTCGAAGATAGTTTCATGAGCTAACTTAAGAGTGTTTAGTTCTTTAGTTAGAGCCTCAATCTTCTCCTTATCATTGTCATTCGTTTTATCTTGATTAGCATGATTAATTGACGTTTCATCATAGTATTCATCACTAGAGTTGTCAACAAGCAAATCATCACCTAACAAGTCATCTTCATCACTATTGAAATCAACATACTCGGGGTGTGTTACCTTAGGACCTTTGGCCATGAAGCATCTTCCAATTTCTTCATTTGGTGAGTCAAATATGTCGTAGGAGTTGGTTGACACAAGTGCTAGACCGGCAACACCTTCATCTTTAGTATCTTCGGAGTCGGAGTGATAACTTCTCTCGGAGTGGCTGTTGGAGTCGGAGCTGGATACCCATTCACCAACATGAGCTTGATGTCTTCGTTTTGTGTAGCTCCTTGATGATTTTTCCTTCCTTTCCGAATCCTTGCTTCTCCGTGAGTATCTTCGTTCATAACGATCATCTCTACTCCTTCTCTCTCTTGGTGGTGATTCTTTGCTTCTTCTTTTTGGAGAATCTTCTCTTCTCTTGTAGGGAGCCGTACACTCATTGGAATAGTGTCCGGGTCTTCCACAACTGTAGCAGTTTTGCTCTCGACTAGAAGATCTTTTGTCATTGTAGGACCTTGACTTGAAGCTTCTATCTTTGCTTCTACTCTTGTAGAACTTGTTGAAGTTCTTCACCATTAAGCTCAATTCTTCATTGAAGTTTTGTTTCTCACTTGATGATGTAGGGGCTTCACATGAGGCTTTGTAGGCACCACTTGATTTGTTGTGAAGTTCCTCTTTATCCTTAAGTGACATCTCATGAGCAACAATTCTTCCAATCACCTTCGTTGGCTTGAGATCTTTGTAATTGGGCATCATTTGGATCAATGTGCACACGGTATCATATTTTCCATCCAAGGCTCTTAGAATCTACTTGATGATGAATCTATCAGTCATCTCTTCACTTCCTAAGCCGGTAATCTCATTTGTGATGAGAGCAAGCCTAGAGTACATTTCAGCAACACCTTCACCATCCTTCATTTTGAACTTGTCAAGTTGACTTTGAAGCACATCCAACTTGGATTCCTTGACGGAGTCGGTACCTTCGTGCATATCAATCAAAGTGTCCCAAATTTCCTTTGCATTCTCAAGACGGTTGATTTTGTTGAATTCTTCGGGGCACAATCCGTTGAAGAGAATATCACAAGCTTGAGCATTGTATTGCAACATCTTCAACTCGTCCGCGGTAGCTTCACGGTTTGGTTCTTTCCCATCAAAGAAGTCACCTTGCAAACCAACACACACAATAGCCCAAACGGCGGGGTTATGTCCAAGAATATGCATTTTCATTTTATGCTTCCAACTAGGAAAGTTAGTACCATCAAAGTAAGGACCTCTACGGTGATAATTTCCCTCGCTAGACGCCATACTCTCCTAGGTTGTGAAACCAAGGCTATGACCACCAAAAGCTATGGAGATCAAAGCAAATGGAGACCAAAGCTCTGATACCACTTGTAGGATCGAAAATATGTCTAGAGGGGGGTGATTAGACTACTTGACCAAATAAAAACTTAACCTTTTCCCAATTTTAGTTCTTGGCAGATTTTAGCTATTGTAGGACAAGTCAAGCAATCATCACACAATTCAAGCAAGCATGCAAAGAGTATATTGGTAGCGGAAAGTAAAGCATGCAACTTGCAAGAATGTAAAGGGAAGGGTTTGGATAATTCAAACGCAATTGGAGACACGGATGTTTTTCCCGTGGTTCGGATAGGTGGTGCTATCCTACATCCACGTTGATGGAGACTTCAACCCACAAAGGGTAACGGTTGCGCGAGTCCACGGAGGGCTCCACCCATGAAGGGTAACGGTTGCTCGAGTCCACGGAGGGCTCCATCCACAAAGGGTCCACGAAGAAGCAACCACCCACAAAGGGTCCACAAAGAAGCAACCTTGTCTATCCCACCATGGCCATCGCCCACGAAGGACTTGCCTCACTAGCGGTAGATCTTCACGAAGTAGGCGATCTCCTTGCCCTTACAAACTCCTTGGTTCAACTCCACAATCTTGTTGGAGGCTCCCAAGTGACACCTAGCCAATCTAGGAGACACCACTCTCCAAGAAGTAACAAATGGTGTGTAGGTAATGAACTCCTTGCTCTTGTGCTTCAAATGATAGTCTCCCCAACACTCAACTCTCTCTCATAGGATTTGGATTTTGTGTAAAGAAGATTTGAGTGGAAAGCAACTTGGGGAGGCTAGAGATCAAGATTCATATGGTAGGAATGGAATGTCTTGATCTCAACACATGAGTAGGTGGTTCTCTCTCAGAACATATGAGTTGGAATTGTGTATGTGTTCTGATGGCTCTCTCCACGAATGAAGAGGAGGTGGAGGGGTATATATAGCCTCCACACAAAATCCAACCGTTACACACAGTTTTCCAATCTCGGTGGGACTGAATCAACAAACTCGGTCGGACCGAAAAGGTAAACCTAGTGACTGTTAGAGATTTTCGGTGGGACTGACATGCAACTCGGTAGGACCGATATGGTTAGGGTTTGGGCATAACGTAATCTCGGTGAGACCGATTACACAAACTCGGTGAGACCGATTTTGGTAATTAGCTGACCAGAGAGTTGGTCAGGCAAACTCGGTGGGTCCGATTTGCTCTTTCGGTGAGACCGAAAAGTTACAAAAAGGAAACACTGAATTTACATTGCAATCTCGGTGGGACCGATTCGCTCTTTCGGTGAGACCGAAAAGTTACGAAAGGGAAACAGAGAGTTTGCAATCCCATCTCGGTGAGACCGAGATCCCTATCGGTAGAACCGAATTGCTAGGGTTTGGCAGTGGCTTATGACAAATGAAACTCGGTGGCGCCGGATAGAAAGAATGGGTAGGACCGAGTTTGGCTTAGGGTTTAGGTCATATGTGGATATGGGAAAGTAGTTGAGGGTTTTGGAGCATATCATTAAGCACATGAAGCAAGAGGCTCATTAAGCAACACCTCATCCCTCCTTGATAGTATTGGCTTTTACTAAAGACTCAATGTGATCTTGGATCACTAAAATATAAAATGAAGAGTCTTGAGCTTTTGAGCTTGAGCTAATCCTTTGTCCTTAGCATTTTGAGGGTTCCACTTTCACATCCATGCCATGCCAATCATTGAGCTTTCCTGAAATAATCATCTTGGAATAGCATTAGCTCAATGAGCTATATGTTGTTATGAATTACCAAAACCACCTAGGGATAGTTGCACTTTCAATCTCCCCCTTTTTGGTAATTGATGACAACATATAGATCAAAGCTTCGACAAATGATAATAAGCATGAAATATATCGTCGCTTTGAGAAGTATGTGACAAGTAAGAGCTCCCCCTAAATTTGTGCATATTTAAAATTTGCTTTGGACTGCAAATGCACAAAGAGTTAGAGTCATGGGTTACTCTTCCATGTCACATACATCTTGGTGGAGCGCTTAAAATGATAAGAATGAAATCCATGCACTCATCACCAAGAATAGTGAATGATCACATAAGATAGATAGGATAATAACATTAAGCACATTAAGTGTAGCTTATGATCAAACACATGATCATCAATGTCTCACAAGCATAGTATCTCAAGCACTCAAAAGCAAACAAAGTTTGAAAAACCACCAAATAAAGAAAGAGAGAAAAAAGCAACACTCTCTCGAAGCCTATGATCTATACATTTTTCTCCCCCTTTGGCAACAAGTTACCAAAAAGTTCCTAGAAAATGCATAGTGCTAGATCGACACTCAGGCTTGATCTTCAGGTGGTGGTGGAGTCCGGATTACTCCAAGGACGAAGGCTTCTGTAGACGCTGAAGTAGACGCTGGAGTTGGAGCTGAAGTAGACGCTGGAGCAGGTTGGGCTGGTGCTACGGCTGGAGCTGAGGCGGTTGCTCTTGTGTTAGGAACTGGCACTGCAGATGACCTCGGACCTCGTGGCACTCTGGCAAAGGCATCAGTTGTAGTCCTGCCTCTCCTCTCCTGCATGTCATCTTGGAGCTGCTCCAATGCAGTCTGAATCTCTGTCACCTTGACATCCAGGTCATAGAACTTTTGTTCCATGATTCTCTCTAGGCTTGCCTGGTTCTGAGTTAGGGTGGCTAGTCCTTTCTCAATCCGCAGGGTGGATGCAATTAGGTAACCAAGCTGCTCTTGTTTAGTTTTCAAGAAATATTCAGATGCCTCATCTTGAGTTGGCATCTTGGCATCTTTCTCCTTCCTTGCCTTCTCCTTCTTTGCTTGTGCTTGTGCTGATGATGGTTCATTCTCAGTCATACCCACTTGATTATCCTCAAAATCTGGACGGATGGGCAGGTGTTCCTTGTCCAATAAGTATATGCCCGTGCCCATCTTGGAGTTAATGAGCTCCTGAATTTGTGGGGCATACCACAGCTCCTCTTCTGATCTGCTGCAGTTCTCTTGATAGTTTCTACTATGAGGCTCATGACCTTGAATTTCTGAGGCACATCAAATACATGAAGCAAATTGATTGCATGGCCTCTGATCATCTTGTGATCTCCAGACTTGGGCAATAAGGTGTGCCTCAAGATCCAATTGATAGTTGGCAGCCCTGACAGAAGATAATGCACTGAGCCAAATTTGAAAGTTTCAAGAGCTTTATTTGGAATTTCTTTGTACATATTTGACATTGAGTTGTGGTCCATCTTCTTCTTGGCATAAATGTCCAAGTCATCCTCATGCTCTTCAGGGGCGTTGATCAGCTGAGCCCATTCAGCAACTGTAGATTGGTACCTCGTACCCTCAGACATCCAAGTTATCCTACCATCTGGATAAAAGTGTGCTGTGGAGTAGAACTGCATGATAAGCTCCTCATTCCACTTTGTGAGCTTCTGCCCAACAAAGTCTGCAACTCCACAAGCACTAAAGCTGTCTTGCACTCCAGGATAGTGCTCTTCATTGTCCTTGATGTACTCCCAATCAACCCATCTCATGTCACAAACTATTGGCTTCTTGTCAAGCAAAACTGTCTCATAGAAGTCCTGCTGTTCCTTGGTGTGAAATCTGTAATCCACAGCAGTTCTTCTCCTTGAAGCATACGGATCTGCTTCTCTCCACTTCCTGAGCCCTGAGTCTCTCCTGAGCTTCATATCCTCAGCCACAGGATGAGCATCGTTGTGGTCTGGGATCTTGGGCTTGAGCTTTCTCAGAACATTCTCTTCCTCTTCTTCTGCAGCTTCAGGCACTGGGGCCTTGTTCTTTTCAGCAGCTGGGATGCTTCTTGTATTTCTATTTGGTTTTGGCTTTGGAGCTGGCTTGGCCTTGGAAGCAGCTGCCCCTGATCTTATGGCATCACCCATCAGCTTGGGTGCCTTAGGTGCTGGTGCAGCTACCTCTTCTTCTTCCTCTTCTTCCATGATGGAAGCCTTTCCAAGCACTCTGGCTACGGTCTTCTTGACCCTTTCCTTCCTCTTCTTGCCCTCAGCAGCAACTGGATCTATGGGAGTGGGCTTCTCAGAAATCTTGGTTGAAGCTCTGGCCTTTGGCATAGGCTGCCTACCTACTGGCCTTTTGATCTTTAAGCCTGGCTTTGTTCCCTGTGCTGGCTCAACTCTCTTGGAAGTTGCTTCCTCTTCTGCCACATAATCTTCATCCTCAGAATCTGAAGTTCTCTTCTTCCTCTGTCTGGTGGCAGCTTTTGGCAAATTGCTAGGAGTGCTCCTGCTGCCATCATCTGACGAACTTGAGGGACTAGTGCCCTCACTCATCTGCACTTGCTCTTCTGACATGTTCTGGCTATCACTTTGGTCTGACATGATGAACAAGCTGACTGCTGACCCTGTGAACAGTTTATAGATGAGGTAGAGTGGATGAGCATCACAAAATGCAGAGATTTTTGCAAAAGAATGATCCAAAAACTTAGTTTAGTTTCCCACTGAAATCATCTCGGATCTACCGATTTTCAAACTCGGTGATACTGAAGCAGTTTTGGAACCTAAACTAGTGAACTCGATCAGACCGAGTCACAGTTCAGTGGCACGGAGACTGCTAGGGTTCCACAAAGTTCCAAAATCGGTCACACCGATAAGTAATTCTTGGTCAGACCGAGTCTCACTTGTGCAATGGCATGAGCCAAATCGGTGGGACCGAGTTTTTCAACTCGGTGGGTCCAAGATGGTTTCAACGGAAACCTAACCCTAAAATTTTTGAATCAAACCTAATCTACGAACGCATTGACTGGACAGGAGTGTTTCAATCGTGGCAAGAATCATGATGATCACAATATGCTAAGAATCGGATTGGAGAATAGCACAAAGATCGAGTCCATACCCTAGTTCGGCGGAGACTCGCTACAGCGGCAACGACGGGGTAGAATTCCGTTGACGGCGACGGACACCAGCGACTGGAGGCGGCTGGCGGCGAGGAGACAATCCGGAGACCACGTTGGCAGAGCAGGCTATCGCGCGGGCGAAGGGGTTTGGAGAAATTTCCAAATTTTTCCCCGTGACTATATATAGCCCGACCCTGTCGGTGTGACCGAGTGGAACAACTCGGTGGCACCGAGATGCAAAACTGTATACAGTTGTTGCAACTCGGTGTGACCGAAAGGTTCAAATCGGTTGCACCGAGATCGAAAACCTAGATCAACTTAATGATCTTGGTAGGACCGAAAGTGGGGTATCGGTCAGACCAAGAATCATAAAGAGGTTTTGGAAGTTTAAGTCTATGACGAATCGGGGACTCCGAGCGCTCCTCACACAGAGTGGTTCGAATCTGACTTGATCAAATTTTGTGATGTAGCATGAATAGAGTTTGAGACGAGAAAAGCATAGATAGCTAGAGGAGGTTCTTAGGCATTCTTGTCCATCCACTTGGCAGAAGGAAATAAAACCAAACAATCAAAACAACAAGTGGATGTCCTCGAATGAGTAAAATATGCGACCGGCATGCTCACACAATAAGATGGCAAATGAAATATGTGACAGGACATGCACAACCAATTCTAGCATCTATCAAGAAATTTGCGATGACAAGGTCATCTATATATGAGCATATTGACTTAGGAGTCAAGTGAGAACACTTGATCATAGGTCATACTCATCGTTTAAGCTCAAGTGGGGTTACCACTTTTACATAAAGCATTGTTGTGTTCACATCTTTAGAGTTGCTTTAGCTCAAGTCTTAGAGTAAAGCTCCCCCTAGATGTGATATCCCCCCTTAGAGGGATGAACTAACCTCGGGTTTTGTCGATGATGACTTCATGTAGATGTTGAAGATGTGGATGCTCAATGTTGATGTAGATCACTTGGGCTATCCATTTGAGTGAATTGCACTTTCAATACCTACATGGGTTAGTCCCACAAGGAACAAACAAGGATATCCATAGACATAGAGTGATGCACACACAAGATGATGTCCATGAAAACTTTTAGGTTACCTTGTCCCTTGTCTTACCAACAAGAGGGTTTGTGACTCCTTGAACTAGTGCAAGATGTGGAAGTTGATTGCACTTGTTCTTGCCAAAATGATAAGAGTGAAGTATGTTGGCGGAGTCACCCTCAAGAACTCTCTAGTTTTTCTTCTTTTGGATCCACATCATCTTGATGGGAATCCTTGGAGTTGTAGTCGTACTTGATGAAGTGGAACTTGAAGTAGTCTTGGGAATCCACTTGACTAAGGTCATAGGAGCTTCTTCAAATGCATCAATTTCCTCTTGAAGCTTGTCCTTGCCTTTTTGCTTGTAGTCTTGTGGTGGAAGATCATCTTGAGATTGTGTCCCCTTGAAAGAAGTATCATACTTCTCTTGTTGAGGAACAAACTTTGTCTTGGGGTATTGATCTTCTTCCCACTCAACTCCATTGGCATTGAACTTTCGTTCAAAACCAACACCTTGATTCTTCCGGTACATTCCTTGCTTGCACACAATTTCCTCGAATTGCTTACTCCCGGCAAAGCTTTTGTACACTCCTTTCTCTATAATTCCCTTCAATAAGCTATTTTCTTGCTCAAGTGTAACTTGGCTAAGAGAATCATTAGTGGAATCAAGAGAACTACTAGAAGCAACAATATTGGATTTAGCATGATCATTGTTACTGCTAGAGGAAGAATCTTTCTTGTTCTTGTTACTAGACTTGACTTGAGGCATGTAAGTGGATAAGAGTAAACGCTTGTCAATGTAAGAAGAACTTTTCTTGCGGAGATCATCATTGATTGCTTTTAAGAACTCATGCTCTTGCTCAAGATTGATCTTTTCAAAGCGTAATTTCTCATGAGCTCTCAAAAGTTCTCGATGATCTTCGAAGATAGTTTCATGAGCTAACTTAAGAGTGTTTAGTTCTTTAGTTAGAGCCTCAATCTTCTCCTTATCATTGTCATTCGTTTTATCTTGATTAGCATGATTAATTGACGTTTCATCATAGTATTCATCACTAGAGTTGTCAACAAGCAAATCATCACCTAACAAGTCATCTTCATCACTATTGAAATCAACATACTCGGGGTGTGTTACCTTAGGACCTTTGGCCATGAATCATCTTCCAATTCCTTCATTTGGTGAGTCAAATATGTCGTAGGAGTTGGTTGACACAAGTGCTAGACCGGCAACACCTTCATCTTGAGTATCTTCGGAGTCGGAGTGATAACTTCTCTCGGAGTGGCTGTTGGAGTCGGAGCCGGATACCCATTCACCAACATGAGCTTGATGTCTTCGTTTTGTGTAGCTCCTTGATGATTTTTCCTTCCTTTCCGAATCCTTGCTTCTCCGTGAGTATCTTCGTTCATAACGATCATCTCTACTCCTTCTCTCTCTTGGTGGTGATTCTTTGCTTCTTCTTTTTGGAGAATCTTCTCTTCTCTTGTAGGGAGCCGTACACTCATTGGAATAGTGTCCGGGTCTTCCACAACTGTAGCAGTTTTGCTCTCGACTAGAAGATCTTTTGTCATTGTAGGACCTTGACTTGAAGCTTCTATCTTTGCTTCTACTCTTGTAGAACTTGTTGAAGTTCTTCACCATTAAGCTCAATTCTTCATTGAAGTTTTGTTTCTCACTTGATGATGTAGGGGCTTCACATGAGGCTTTGTAGGCACCACTTGATTTGTTGTGAAGTTCCTCTTTATCCTTAAGTGACATCTCATGAGCAACAATTCTTCCAATCACCTCCGTTGGCTTGAGATCTTTGTAATTGGGCATCATTTGGATCAATGTGCACACGGTATCATATTTTCCATCCAAGGCTCTTAGAATCTTCTTGATGATGAATCTATTGGTCATCTCTTCACTTCCTAAGCCGGTAATCTCATTTGTGATGAGAGCAAGCCTAGAGTACATTTCAGCAACACCTTCACCATCCTTCATTTTGAACTTGTCAAGTTGACTTTGAAGCACATCCAACTTGGATTCCTTGATGGAGTCGGTACCTTCGTGCATATCAATCAAAGTGTCCCAAATTTCCTTTGCATTCTCAAGACGGTTGATTTTGTTGAATTCTTCGGGGCACAATCCGTTGAAGAGAATATCACAAGCTTGAGCATTGTATTGCAACATCTTCAACTCATCCGCAGTAGCTTCACGGTTTGGTTCTTTCCCATCAAAGAAGTCACCTTGCAAACCAACACACACAATAGCCCAAACGGCGGGGTTATGTCCAAGAATATGCATTTTCATTTTATGCTTCCAACTAGGAAAGTTAGTACCATCAAAGTAAGGACCTCTACGGTGATAATTTCCCTCGCTAGACGCCATACTCTCCTAGGTTGTGAAACCAAGGCTATGACCACCAAAAGCTATGGAGATCAAAGAAAATGGAGACCAAAGCTCTGATACCACTTGTAGGATCAAAAGTATGTCTAGAGGGGGGGTGATTAGACTACTTGACCAAATAAAAACTTAACCTTTTCCCAATTTTAGTTCTTGGCAGATTTTAGCTATTGTAGGACAAGTCAAGCAATCATCACACAATTCAAGCAAGCATGCAAAGAGTATATTGGCAGCGGAAAGTAAAGCATGCAACTTGCAAGAATGTAAAGGGAAGGGTTTGGAGAATTCAAACGCAATTGGAGACACAGATGTTTTTCCCGTGGTTCGGATAGGTGGTGCTATCCTACATCCACGTTGATGGAGACTTCAACCCACAAAGGGTAACGGTTGCACGAGTCCACGGAGGGCTCCACCCACGAAGGGTAACGGTTGCGCGAGTCCACGGAGGGCTCCACCCACAAAGGGTCCACGAAGAAGCAACCACCCACAAAGGGTCCACGAAGAAGCAACCTTGTCTATCCCACCATGGCCATCGCCCATGAAGGACTTGCCTCACTAGCGGTAGATCTTCACGAAGTAGGCGATCTCCTTGCCCTTACAAACTCCTTGGTTCAACTCCACAATCTTGTCGGAGGCTCCCAAGTGACACCTAGCCAATCTAGGAGACACCACTCTCCAAGAAGTAACAAATGGTGTGTAGGTAATGAACTCCTTGCTCTTGTGCTTCAAATGATAGTCTCCCCAACACTCAACTCTCTCTCATAGGATTTGGATTTTGTGGAAAGAAGATTTGAGTGGAAAGCAACTTGGGGAGGCTAGAGATCAAGATTCATATGGTAGGAATGGAATGTCTTGATCTCAACACATGAGTAGGTGGTTCTCTCTCAGAACATATGAGTTGGAATTGTGTATGTGTTCTGATGGCTCTCTCCACGAATGAAGAGGAGGTGGAGGGGTATATATAGCCTCCACACAAAATCCAACCATTACACACAGTTTTCCAATCTCGGTGGGACCGAATCAACAAACTCGGTCAGACCGAAAAGGTAAACCTAGTGACCGTTAGAGATTTTCGGTGGGACTAACATGCAACTCGGTAGGACCGATATGGTTAGGGTTTGGGCATAACGTAATCTCGGTGAGACCGATTACACAAACTCGGTGAGACCGATTTTGGTAATTAGCTGACCAGAGAGTTGGTCAGGCAAACTCGGTGGGACCGATTTGCTCTTTTGGTGAGACCGAAAAGTTACAAAAAGGAAACACTGAATTTACATTGCAATCTCGGTGGGACCGATTCGCTCTTTCGGTGAGACCGAAAAGTTACGAAAGGGAAACAGAGAGTTTGCAATCCCATCTCGGTGACCGAGATCCCTATCGGTAGAACCGAATTGCTAGGGTTTGGTAGTGGCTTATGACAAATGAAACTCAGTGGCGCCGGATAGAAAGAATCGGTAAGACCGAGTTTGGCTTAGGGTTTAGGTCATATGTGGATATGGGAAAGTAGTTGAGGGTTTTGGAGCATATCATTAAGCACATGAAGCAAGAGGCTCATTAAGCAACACCTCATCCCTCCTTGATATTATTGGCTTTTCCTAAAGACTCAATGTGATCTTGGATCACTAAAATATAAAATGAAGAGTCTTGAGCTTTTGAGCTTGAGCCAATCCTTTGTCCTTAGCATTTTGAGGGTTCCACTTTCACATCCATGCCATGCTAATCATTGAGCTTTGCTGAAATAATCATCTTGGAATAGCATTAGCTCAATGAGCTATATGTTGTTATGAATTACCAAAACCACCTAGGGATAGTTGCACTTTCACCGCATCGCTATCGATGATAGTAGGAGCCATCAAGCCTAACGGCGACAACACTGAGGAACTCTCAATGAAAGCACCAATGTCGGTGTCAAAACCGGCGGATCTCGGGTAGGGGGCCCTGAACTATGCGTCTAGGCCGGATGGTAACAGGAGACAAGGGACACGAAGTTTTACCCAGGTTCGGGCCCTCTTGATGGAGGTAAAACCCTACGTCCTGCTTGATTGATATTGATGATATGGGTGTTACAAGAGTAGATCTACCACGAGATGAGAGAGGCTAAACCCTAGAAGCTAGCCTATGGTATGATTGTATGTTGTGATTGTTGCCCTACGGACCTAAACCCTTCGATTTATATATACACCGGAGAGGGTTGGGGTTACACAAGGTCGGTTACAAAGGAGGAGATATCCATATACGTATTGCCTAGCTTGCCTTCCACGCCAAGTAGAGTCTCATCCGGACACGAGACGAAGTCTTCAATCTTGTATCTTCATAGTCTAACAGTCCGGCCAATGGAGATAGTCCGGCTATCCGGAGACCCCCTAATCCAGGACTCCCACAGTTCTCAATAAGGTTTCTGATTCATACATTTGCATTGTGAAAAGATCATCACTTGAACATAAGTAATCATATGACAATATCTATATATGTTGTTGTTATGAGAATAATCATGATGCCCTCATGTCCGTATTTTATTTTTATCGACGCCGCTACCTCTAAACATGGGGACATATTTATTGTTATCGGTTTTCGCTTGAGGACAAGCGAGGTCTAAGCTTGGGGGAGTTGATACGTCCATTTTGCATCATGCTTTTATATCGATATTTATTGCATTATGGACTGTTATTTCACATTATGTCACAATGCTTATGGCTATTCTCTCTTATTTTACAAGGTTTACATAAGGAGGGAGAATGCCGACAGCTGGAATTCTGGGCTGGAAAAGGAGCAAATATTAGAGACCTATTCTGCACAACTCCAAAAGTCCTGAAACTCCACGGAATACCTTATAATAAATAATGAAAAATCCTCGCCAAAGATGAAGACCAGGGGGCCCACACCCTGCTCACGAGGGTAGGGGGCACGCCCCCCTAGGGCGCGCCCCCTACCTCGTGGGCCCCCTGGTGGCTCTCCGATGACCATCTTCTCTGTCTTTCGTCAAGAAAAAAAAATAAGAAGCAACCTTTCGGGACGAAACTCCGCCGCCACGAGGAGGACCCTTGGCGGATCCAATCTAGAGCTCCGGCAGAGCTGTTCTGCCGGGGAAACTTCCCTCCCGGAGGGGGAAATCATCGCCATCGTCATCACGACCGCTCCTCTAATCGGGAGAGGGCAATCTCCATCAACATCTTCATCAGCACCATATCATCTCAAAACCCTAGTTCATCTCTTGTATCCGATTCTTGTCTTCAAGTCTGGGATTGGTGCTAGCTAGTAGGTTGCTAGTAGTGTTAATTATTCCTTGTAGTTGATGCTAGTTGGTTTAATTGGTGGAAGATCATATGTTCAGATCCTTTATGCATATTAATACCCCTCTGATTATGAACATGTTTATGCTTTGTGAGTAGTTACGTTTGTTCCTGAGGACAAGGGAGAAGTCTTGCTATTACTAGTCATGTGAATTTGGTATTCGTTCGATATTTTGATGAGATGCATGTTGTCTAGCCTCTAGTGGTGTTATGTGAACGTCGACTACATAACACTTCACCATTATTTGGGCTTAGAGGAAGGCATTGGGAAGTAATAAGTAGATGATGGGTTGCTAGAGTGACAGAAGCTTAAACCCTAGTTTATGCGTTGCTTCGTAAGGGGCTGATTTGGATCCATATGTTTCACGCTATGGTTAGGTTTACCTTAATACTTTTGTTGTAGTTGCGGATGCTTGCAATAAAGGTTAATCATAAGTGGGATGCTTGTTCAAGTAATAACAACACCCAAGCACCGGTCCACCCACATGTCAAATTATCAAAGTACCGAACGCGAATCATATGAACGTGATGAAAACTAGCTTGACGATATTCCCATGTGTCCTCGGGAGCGCTTTTCCTTATATAAGAGTTTGTCCAGGCTTGTCCTTTGCTACAAAAAGGATTGGGCCACCTTGCTGCACTTTATTTACTTTTGTTACTTGTTGCTCGTTACAAATTATCTGATCACAAAACTATCTGTTACCACTTATTTCAGTACTTGCAGAGAATACCTTGCTGAAAACCGTTTATCATTTCCTTCTGCTCCTCGTTGGCTTCGACACTCTTACTTATCTAAAGGACTGCGATAGACCCCCTATACTTGTGGGTCATCAGATTACCACTGGGCACAACACAAGCAGCAAGGGCGCTTGCCCTTTGCCGCTCTCTTCCTGCGTTCCTCCGCCTGTTTCGTTGCCTCGTCGGGGCACCACCGGTGCTTGGCTAGATGATATAGGCGTCGCAGTAATTTTTATGTCGTCCTACAGAAAAATCACATCGCTTATGTGCCATATAGAAACCAACACGTTCAAAGTTAGATTAATTGACGCATATATAAATGTGCATACATTACTATGTAGACAATGAGGAAGATGAAGACGAAGAGGATGACTGGGCAGAGGAGGCAGAAGAAGGCATTGCTTGCTTGGGTAAGCCGGGCTAGTGTCGTAATCGAAGGTACAAATGAGACCAACAAGGTCCATAATAGTGAAAAAACCAACATGGATAGGGGGCATATGCCCCCCTCCTCGACACAGTTCACCACATTGTATTTATTCAATAGTTATTTACAGTTAAGTACATTATAATCATTATTTGCATCATATAATCACATATAGTTGGTGTATTGAGACATTATTTGACAAGATCAAGATGCACACCTCGCATAAGAGTTCTTCACTTGACGGCAAGGAAGGAAGATGCCCAGTTTACAGACTGAAGGAAGGAAGTCATCCAGTTTTTTATAGACTGAAGGTAGGAAGAAAGACGCATAGTTGCATGCGTACACATATGGTTTGCTCGTGTGCACCTGCGCATTGCTACATTGCGGGAGGTGTACCCATCATTACAGTACAACGAGCCGTGCAACAACTCTACTCTGCTACATAGATGCTGCAAGAGGTGTGCAGTTCAGCAACTGCGGAACTAAAACCCACGTCACATCACTGTGATTTCGCTCACCGACGGCCACCAGGCGACAGTGATGGGGCTAGTCACCCTGTGCGTGCCGTCGCTCCACGCGATGGACCCGAACGTGTACTTGAAGGAAATATGCCCTAGAGTCAATAATAAAGTTATTATTTATTTCCTTATTTCATGATAAATGTTTATTATTCATGCTAGAATTGTATTAACCGGAAACATAATACATGTGTTAATACATAGACAAACAGAGTGTCACTAGTATGCCTCTACTTGACTAGCTCGTTGAATCAAAGATGGTTAAGTTTCCTAGCCATAGACATGAGTTGTCATTTGATTAACAGGGTCACATCATTAGGAGAATGATGTGATTGACTTGACCCATTCCGTTAGCTTAGCACTTGATCGTGTAGTTTGTTGCTATTGCTTTCTTCATGACTTATACATGTTCCTATGACTATGAGATTATGCAACTCCCGTTTACCGGAGAAACACTTTGTGTGCTACCAAACGTCACAACGTAACTGGGTGATTATAAAGGTGCTCTACAGGTGTCTCCGAAGGTACTTGTTGGGTTGGCATATTTCGAGATTAGGATTTGTCACTCCGATTGTCGGAGAGGTATCTCTGGGCCCACTTGGTAATACACATCACTTAAGCCTTGCAAGCATTGCAACTAATGAGTTAGTTGCGGGATGATGTGTTACGGAACGAGTAAAGAGACTTGCCAGTAACGAGATTGAACTAGGTATTGAGATACCGACGATCGAATCTCGGGAAAGTAAGATACCGATGACAAAGGGAACAACGTATATTGTTATGCGGTTCGACCGATAAAGATCTTTGTAGAATATGTAGGAGCCAATATGGGCATCCAGGTTCCGCTATTGGTTATTGACCAGAGAAATGTCTCAGTCATGTCTACATAGTTCTCGAACCCGTAGGGTCCACACGCTTAATGTTCATTGATGATATAGTATTTATGAGTTATGTATGTTGGTAACCGAATGTTGTTCGGAGTTTCGGATAAGATCACGGACATGACGAGGAACTCCGTAATGGTCCGGAGATAAAGTTTGATATATGGGATAATAGTGTTTGGTCTTCAAAAGGGTTCCAGAAGGGGTTCCGGATGTTTCCCAAAATGTTTGGGTACGAGAACACTTTATTTGGGCCAAAGGGGGAAAGCCCATGATGTTTTTGGAAAGCGCAAAAGGAAGTTTTGCGGAGTCCAGGGGCCAGACGCCAGGGTCCCTGGCGTCTGGGTCCAGACGCTGGGAACCCTGGCGTCTGGCCCTGGAGTCCAAGAAGGACTCTTGCCTTTCGGGTGAAACCGACTTTGTGGAGGCTTTTACTCCGAGTTTCGACCCCAAGGCTCAACATATAAATAGAGGGGCAGGGCTAGCACCCAAGACAGATCAAGAAACACCAAGCCGTGTGCCGGCTACCCCGTCCCCTCTAGTTTATCCTCCTTCATAGTTTTCATAGTGCTTAGGCGAAGCCCTGCGGAGATTGTTATTCGCCAACACCGTCACCACACCATCGTGCTGCCGGATCATCAACTACTTCACCCCTCTTGCTGGATCGAGAAGGCAAGGACGTCACCGAGCCGAACGTGTGCAGAACTTGTAGGTGCCGTGCTTTTGGTACTTGGATCGGTCGGATCGTGAAGACGTACGACTACATCAACCGCGTTGATATAACGCTTCCGCTTTCGTTCTACGAGGGTACGTAGACAACACTCTCCCTTCTCATTGCTATGCATCACCATGATCCTGCATGTGCGTAGGAATTTTTTTGAAATTACTACGTTCCCCAACAGTGGCATCCGAGACAGGTTTTATGCATTGATGTAATATGCACGAGTAGAACACAAGTGAGTTGTGGGCGATATAAGTCATACTGCTTACCAGCATGCCACACTTTGGTTTGGCGGTATTGTTGGATGAAGCGGCCCGGACCGACATTACGCGCACGCTTATGCGAGACTGGTTTTACCGCCGTGCTATGCACACAGGTGACTAGCGGGTGCTAGTTTCTCCAACTTTAGTTGAACCGAGTGTGGCTACGCCCGGTCCTTGAGAAGGTTAAAACATCACTAACTTGACAAACTATCGTTGTGGTTTTGATGCGTAGGTAAGAACGGTTCTTGCTCAGCCCGTAGCAGCCACGTAAAACTTGCAACAACAAAGTAGAGGATGTCTAACTTGTTTTTGCAGGGCATGTTGTGATGTGATATGGTCAAGACGTGATGAGATATAAGTTGTTGTATAAGATGATCATGTTTTGTTGAAGTTATCGGCAACTGGCAGAAGCCTTATGGTTGTCTCTTTATTGCATTAGATGCAAGCGCCAAATAATTGCTTTACTTTATCGCTATGCGATAGCAATAGTTGCAAGAGCAATAGTTGGCGAGACGACCATGTGACGACACATTGATATAGATCAAGATGATGGAGATCATGGTGTCATGCCGATGATGATGGAAATCATGACGATGCTTTGGAGATGGAGATCAAAGGCACAAGATGATGATGGCCATATCATGTCACATATTTTGATTGCATGTGATGTTTATCTTTTATACATCTTATTTTGCTTAGTTTGACGGTAGCATTATAAGATGATCTCTCACTAATTATCAAGTTACAAGTGTTCTCCCTGAGTATGCACCATTGTGAAAGTTCTTCGTGCTGAGACACCACGTGATGATCGGGTGTGATAGGCTCTACGTTCAAATACAACGGGTGCAAAATAGTTGCACACACGGAATACTTAGGTTAAACTTGACGAGCCTAGCATATAACAGATATGGCCTCGGAACACTAAGACCGAAAGGTCGAGCGTGAATCATATAGTAGATATGATCAACATAGTGATGTTCACCATTGAAACTACTCCATCTCACGTGATGATCGGACATGGTTTAGTTGATTTGGATCACGTGATCACTTAGATGATTAGAGGGATGTCTATCTAAGTGGGAGTTCTTAAGTAATATGTGAAAGTGCGTTATATCGACTAGAGGGGGGGGGGGTGAATAGGCGATTTTTATGAAAGTCTTCAAAACGTGAGAGTTATGAAGACAAACAGTGAAGATTATGCCTATTACTATGCAGCGGAAGTTAGATTACACTAGGGCAGCCATGGTCATGTATTCAATAGAGTGAAAGCGCAATGACAAACAGCTTCAGTGTAATAAGGATCAGGTAGGAAGAAGTTATGAAGCCGAACAGATCACACATTCATGTTGTGAAGACAAAAGATAAAGCAAGCATGCAATGGCTTCACAATGAATAACTGTAAATGAAGGGAAGTGAAGATGAAACCAGTGACACGTTGAAGACAATGATTTGTTGGACCAGTTCCAGTTGCTATGACAACTGTACGTCTGGTTGGAGCGGCTAGGTATTTAAACCGAAGGACACACAGTCCCGGACACCCAGTCAAGGACACTTAGTCCAAGACACCCAGTCCTCACCGTTTTCTCCTTGAGCTAAGGTCACACAGACCTCGCCCAATCACTCTGGTAAGTCTTCAAGGTAGACTCCCAAACCTTCACAGACTTCGTTCACCGGCAATCCACAATTTCTCTTGGATGCTCAGAACGCGACGCCTAACCGTCTGGAGGATGCACAGTCCTCAAGTGTAATAAGTCTTCAAATCACACAGACACGAAGACTTAAGTGATGCCCAATTTACTCTGGCTCTGGGTGGTTAGGGCTTTTCTCCTCACTGGGAATTTTTCTTTCAAAGGCTTCGAGGTGGGTTGCTCTCAAACGACAAAAGCCGTGCACTGAAATTTGAGCAGCCAGCCATTTAAGGTTGTGGGGGGGTGGACTATTTATAGCCACTTGGAAACCCGACCTGATCTGTCCAAAATGACCCTGGGTCACTAAGGAATTGACACGTGTACCAACGGTCGGATTTCGAACTCACACGGCAACTTTACTTGGGCTACAAGTAAAGCTGACTTGTCTGACTCTGGACATGATTTTCTCTCATAGGCTTCGCTCGAAGACATAGGATTTGAATTAGGCATCACTTCAGTCATTCTGACTGGTTCTCTTCGACCCCACTTAACAGTACGGTGGTTCCTATGACGCAACATGAATAAAATAAAACTACGAAGGATCTAGGTCTTCGAGTTTCAAAAGCTTCATAGGGAGTCTTCTCATGTCATTGTCTTTAATATGAATATCTTCATAAACCACCATTGTCTTCAATGTCTTCGTACTTTTTTTAGGGGTCATCTCTGGTAGTAAAACCGAATCAATGAGGGACTTCTACCTGTGTTTTCCTGCAATTCTCACAAACACATTAGTCCCTCAACTAGGTTTGTCGTCAATACTCCAAAACCAACTAGGGGTGGCACTAGATGCACTTACAATCTCCCCCTTTTTGGTGATTGATGACAAACTAGTTGAAGTTTTCAACGGGGAGCATAATTTGTGAAATAGTAAAGGAATTTGTCTTCATAAGTTGCAAGGGCTCCCCCTGAAGATGTGCATATAAGTAATTTGCTTCTTGAATGCAAATGCACATGGCAGGTTGTACTTGTGGAGATCCACTTCAACTTATGACAATCCACTATGCATGTGAAAGTATATGAAGATAATGACATGCATAATGGAAAATGGACGTCTGCAGAATGAGATGAGTGCGGAATTTATCGTCGCACATGTGGAATTTATCTTCGCATAACGGAGTGACAAGCAGGTAGCAGACGGCCATCAAGGCTAAGTGTTACAACTCAAGGAAGCAAATGTAGCAAAAACGGGAGTTGTAAGCACGAAGCAAAATGTAGCAAGATATGAAGGCACCCGCCCATAGTGACCCGCTTGAAGACTATTACCATCATATGCTTCTCCCCCTTTTGTCAGTGATGACCAAAAAGGTTTGAAGACATAGAGATTTCTACGTGTTCCCAGGCGCAGCAGGGTCGGTGGAGTTGTTTGGCGGCGGTGCAGACGAGCTTGGTGCAGATTCGACGCGCGTTGAAGCAGGTGGAGATGATGTCGCGTCGTCTTCTTCAATAATCCGGGCAGACACGGTGGCAGCAGAAGAAGAGAACTCTGACTCTTCAAGTGATGGTGTGCTGCGCATCACCGCTCTTCTCGGAGGCGTGGAGTCAAACTTGAAGTGCTCTGTGAAGCCATCCTCATGCAGTTCAGCTTCAGGGCACATCATGGTGAGGCCCTTCCAAGTGCGGCGACAGGTCTCGTGTGTGACAAATGCATTCTTTGTTGCCATATTTCTGATGCGATTGACGTCTTGCATGATGCTTCTCATCTGCCTCTTGAGCCAGTCGTGATGCCTATCTTGTTTTTGGTGAAGAGCCACAAGAAGCTCTCTGTCATTGAGTGCACGAGTGCGCTTCTTGGGTCTCTTTGCAGCTGTGCTGTTGGTGGCTTCAGTTGATGCAGGGGCACGTGTGGTGCCAGCCATTGGATACACTCGGGAGAGAGCTTCAACACCTTCAATATTTTGAGTGAAGCTCTGGTGTTCTGCATTCTGAAGACTTAGTGGTTGCTTGGCCGGCTCGGGATATATGGCTTCAGCAGATGTGTCCACATCTGGCAAAAATATCCTATGATTGCGGGCTGAGGGTTGATAGGAGATGGCAGAGTGAAGCTTGATCAGCCTCATAACCCAAGGAGCATAAAACTTTAGTCCAAACAGTTCTGAAGCAGATGCTGCAAATTGACGGATGAAGAAATCCTGTGCATTGAAGCATTTGCCATGAAGAATGCAGAAGAGGAGAGTCTTCATTGCACCATTAATCGTTGCATATCGAGAGTGTCCCTTGACTGGCCAGAGAGTCCGCCTTATGATGTGATATATTGTTCTGGGCAGGTATTCTAAGTCTTCAACGAAGAACCTAGTTGGATAGGGTGCATTTGGAGGAAATGGCTTCATCATTGAGAGCATCTGACTCATATCTGGCTCAGGACGCTGAAATATGCTCTCAATTGCTTCAGCATGGAGTTGGCACCCTTCTTCAAAGAATTCGCCAGGAGTGGGAAGGCCTGTAAGCTCAATTAGGTTGAAAGCATTGGCTTCATGATGGATATTGCCTGTCATCCACTCCAGGATCCATGTCTTCGGATCTCTGTTATAGCCTTTGATATGCAAAGTGGCATAGAACTGGAGCAGAAGCTCTTCGTTCCAGTGCTCTTCGTCAGTGATAAATGGCAGCAAACCCACTTGCTTGAAGCAATCCAGTGCTTCTTCCAGACCAGGCAGACCTGCAACAGCTTCAACCTCAAGGCGCTTGTGAGGAAAGATGCGGCCTTGGTTGTAGAGGATGCATGAATAATAGCTGCGCTGTTGATGGCTGCAGAACCTATCTGATACAATCCGTTCCCTTGAATAAGGGTTCTTGGAGCGGTCGAAAAACGTGTTATCTGCCCTGAAGCCGTTGATGTTGAAGGAACCAGGAGCTGATGCAGGACCTGGGAACCTTGGTAGTCGTGGGATCGGCTTCTGGACCTGGGGCCTGTGCACAATATGATAGTTGAATTGTGGTCCGGCAGTAGACTCAGGCACAGAATGTTCAGGAGCAGTAGCTTCAGTGTCTTCTGAAGCTGTTGTTGGGGAGGGCTCCACATTTGCTTCGGCGTTGTTTGTGGCAGCCTCAACATTTTCAGCTTCAGGCACGTTCTCCTTGAGAACTGCTTCTTGTTGGTGCGGGGGAGTTGGAGCTTGTGGTGGTATTTCTGCTTGCTCTTCGGCTGATGCAGCCGGAATGTCTTCAACAGCCTGAGCCCTTGGCCCTTTGCGAAGCCTATGGAGTGTAGGCGCTGGTGGAGTTGCAGTGGGATGGGGCTCATCTTCCTCATGTGGGCTATCTGCCCATGACGCATTTTGTGTGATTGGCGTCAATGGACGACCAATACTGATCTGTTCGCTTGTCTCAAGCTGAGGAAGGGCTGCATCACCTTGCACATCGTCTTGGGGATCAATGTCTTCAGCAGCATTGGGGTTGGCTGCTGGAATGTCTTCAGCGTGCGGAGCCTCTATGTAAGCAGGCTCATGCACTGTCAGCTGACGATCTGCGTCAGGATAGCGGACGCAGAGTGGTTCAACTATCAGGGGCTCTGTGGGAGCAGCCAGAGATTTCTTTGTCTTGTGCTTCTTGATAATGGGTTCAGAAGGAGAGGCTTCAGAATGTTTTCTCTTCTTAGCCTTAGCCTCTGCAGTCCGTGTCTTCTTGTGCTGTGAGGCTGTTGATTGACTCTTTGGCTTCGAGCCAGTCGTTGCAGCGGGGAAGACAATCGGAGCATTAGGTTCTGACCTTGGCGCTTCAGGTTCGGGCACAGACGCCTTCTTTTTCTTCTTCGCGGCCATCCTGGGATCAATGCCGGGATGCCCAAGTGCCTTGCGCTTTTCTGCCTCATTGTAGGCTTGCACGCAACGTTCAGCCAAAGTCTTCATGCGTTCTCGTGAGCCTTGAGCTTCGGCACGCGTCTTCAGGAAGTTTTCTTTCAGCTCGTGCAACATGATCTTGAAGTTTTTCACTTCTTGCACACTGAGTTTGGCCACGTGCTTCTTGAACTGAGCCTTTTCATGATCAATTTTCTGCTTCAGTTCTACAATGCGCTGGGCTATTGCAAGTTCTGAAGCAATTGCACCTTGAAAGGCAACGCTGAGGCCTATGGGTAGCTGCAGATCATTGAAGCTTATGTCTGGTGTGTCAAACCATTCATCGATGAAGTTGTGGATGATGGCGACATCAAACAGAGGAAGATTGTTGAAGATTTCAGCCTCCTCCTTGCTCTTGATGAGCTGCTCAAGAGCATCATCTCCAAGATCTTCATCGCTTGAGAGATCAATGGCTTTGCAGCGTAGAATGCCAATAGCTGTGAGCTCTTTGCCTGTGTGTGGCTGAGGCTTCTTGGCTTTTTGGGGCTTGGACACTCGTGATAAGCCTTCTGACTGCACACTGGCTTCAGGAGGTGCAATTGTTAAAGGCTTCACTCTTGCGATCTTGGGAGAAGCGGCTGGCTTTGAAGCTTTTGGAGCTTTTGGCTTCTTCTGCTTTGTCTTCAGAGCAGCAGGGGCGTCATCTGACTCAGTATCTGCTGGAGGGTCATTCACAGCAGTCCCTTGGATTAGGATGCGAGTGATGAGGCCTGCAAGATTGGCATACGGCCCGATGATATTGGGATTGGCGTTGCGTGTGCCATCTGCCCTTGGTGAGGAGGGACCAGGGTTGAAGTCAAGCCCAAATTTCTTCTTGTTTATCTTCGCTGACTGTTGTGCAAACTGAAAGTTGCGCTTGAAGAGATTATCATCGCGGCACCAGAGAAGTGATGACGGATGTGCCTCAGCTGGCTGTGGTCCTCTCACCATGCATGGATAGAATCCTTGAGCAATGGCTTCGTCTTTGGACTTGGGTACGAGATTTTTGTATAATACATCTCCCCACGGTCTCTTGATGGCGCACTTCTCCGCATATTCCTGAGTGACGAAGCGGTAGTGGAACCATTGCTCTGCCCAATATCTTCGAATCCATTGGATTCGTGTCTTGCCTGACCATAGCTTTCTTCAGGATCAGTTTTGTACATCTCTGCCAATTCATCAGGCAGATCTTTGGACGTTTCACCACGTCGCTGTCTGCCTCCCTTCCTTGCTGCTGTTTCTGAAGCCATGGATAACTTGGAAGGCTTCAAGATATTCAAAGGCTTCAAGGGCTTCCTTCTGCAAGAACTGGCTTCAGGCGAGTTGATGTGATGCTGCAAGTACTCTGCAAATGAATGCAGACTATGAGAACCGAAGGATTCTCCCACGGACATGTACCTGTGACAGCATTAAGGTGCGAGGGAAGGGGAAGAGGTCATATGCATTCTCAGAAGATTTTGAAGATAAATCGGTTTAGAAGACATTGACCTCATTATGCGAAGACATTCACTTATAGATAAGAAGTTGGTTCCAGATTTGTACGAACCCATAGATCAGTACAAGTGAGGAATCTAACTACTTTATGAAGTACAAGTGAATATACTAGGCATGTTATGAGATGCAGCGAGAGATTTAACTGGTGTGAAGAGAAACTTCTTATGGCAGAAAGTGACTGAACTGTAGGATCAAAAGAAGCTGTAAAAAGAGGTTTTATTTACCACACTTGGAACTGCTAGACGAAGTGAGATTTGAGGCCGAGCAGTTCGATCCTCCGTGCCCTAACTTGGCGACGGAAGACACCTATGGCGACGGCGGAGAGAGCGATGTCCGCTGTCGGCGTGAAAACGGCGTCGGAGATTTTGCGGCAGTGAAGCGCTTCGTCGTCGGCGTCGTCGAGTGCTAGCGGTGGCGCTAGGGTTCGTGCGAGGGTGGAAGAAGGAGATAATGACCGCAGTGAATCGTATATTTATAGGGATAGAGGCGGCACTGCGCTATTACGCAGGTACCCCTGGCGGTTCGCATTTGAGGCACGCGTGGCCAGTTAGATTATCGGGATTTGTTCCACGTCCCACGCACGCCTAAATTATCGGGCGGTCGTTTCTGCTTCTCCGGATCTTATGTGGAGGAATGAGCATTAAAACTGACTTTTATGGTTGTCTCAATGTCTTCGGCTGACAAGGACACAGTGAAGACATTCGACAGTTTCAACAGAATGCATATGACTTGGAGAGATAGAGTTTGAGATAGAAAGCATAGAGAGGTTAGGGTCCGATCACATTCACTTAGTTCAAAAGATTCAACCAAGAAGACATAGCTATAAGTGAATGCTGTAGAGGACAGAACATCAGTACATATATATATCCATATAATCAACGCAGTGAAGATAATCATGAAGACATACAGAGAATGAAGCCAAACCAATTGTGAAGACATTGAGAGGTGACGCCATGAGAGAAACACTTCAAAATGGAACGTTTGGTGGTGGCGTTACCCACCGTATAGGAAGTATTAGACCCAGACACGGCGCACAATTATCGTGGCGCTCCGAAGTCAAATTCCACATTAATGTATTCACACTTAGAATGTATGTCTTCATTGATTGAAGATATACGCTACTTCGTGTGTTGCACATCTAAGTCATCAATATGCATAAGTGTTAGGATGTGTGCCTGATCACAGGACATTTGAGGATTCCAAGATATTTAGCTCACACCGTAACTTGCAAAATCTCTTCTCATCCAAGGGCTTTGTGAAGATATCTGCCAATTGCTCTTCAGTGTTGACATGTATGATATCAATGTCTTCCTTCACAACATGATCTCTGAGAAAGTGATGACGAATTTCAATGTGCTTTGTCTTCGAGTGCTGAACTGGGTTGTTGACAATCTTGATGGCGCTTTCGTTGTCGCAGTAAAGTGGCACTTGCTTCAGATGAATGCCATAATCCTTGAGTGTTTGCTTCATCCACAGAAGCTGAGCGCAGCAAGATCCAGCAGCAATGTATTCAGATTCAGCAGTGGAGAGAGATACACAGTTCCGCTTCTTTGAAGACCAACATACAAGTGATCGTCCCAGAAAATGACATGTGCCTGATGTAGATTTGCGATCAACTTTGTCACCAGCATAATCAGCATCCGAAAATCCAACCAGATCAAACTCTGAGCCCTTTGGATACCATAATCCTAGAGTTGGGGTGTGAGCCAAATATCGAAGAATTCGCTTCACAGCTAAGTGATGCGACTCCTTTGGTGTCGCTTGAAATCAAGCACACATGCAAACACTAAGCATGATATCTGGCCTAGATGCACATAAATAAAGCAAAGACCCAATCATGGAGCGGTATACCTTTTGATCGAACTCTTTACCATTGTCGTCGGGACCCAGATGATGCTTGGCTGGCATTGGTGTTGTGAAGCCTTTGCAGTCTTGCATACCGAACTTCTTCAGGCACTCTTTAAGATATTTCTCTTGAGATATGAAGATGCCGTTGCGTTGTTGCCGTATTTGAAGACCGAGAAAGAACTTCAGCTCCCCCATCATGGACATCTGATATTGCTCTTGCATCATGTATCCAAACTCTTCACTATACTTCTGATTGGTGCAGCCGAAGATAATGTCATCCACATATATTTGGCACACAAACAGTTCACCATCATATGTCTTCGTGAAAAGAGTGGGATCCAGGGAACCAGGTATGAAGCCTTTGCTTTTCAGAAAGTACTTGAGTGTATCATACCAGGCCCTAGGGGCTTGTTTGAGGCCATACAGTGCCTTGTTGAGCTTGTATACCATATCAGGATGTTTTGGATTTTCAAAGCCAGGTGGTTGTGCAACATACACTTCTTCTTCAATCTTGCCATTGAGAAAGGCACTTTTCACATCCATCTGATAGAGAAGTATGTTATGATGATTTGCATAGGCCAGTAGTATGCGTATGGCTTTAAGCCTAGCCATAGGAGCAAATGTTTCATCGAAGTCAATGCCCTCCACTTGAGTATATCCTTGAGCAACTAGACGAGCTTTGTTTCTGACAACTTGACCATGCTCATCTTGCTTGTTGCGGTATATCCATTTAGTGCCTATTATGTTGTGCTTCCGTGGATCAGGGCGCTTAACCAGTTCCCATACATTATTCAGCTCAAACTGTTGAAGCTCTTCTTGCATAGCTTGAATCCATTCAGGTTCCATGAAGGCTTCTTCAACTTTCTTGGGTTCTGATATTGAGACGAATGCGAAATGCCCACAGAAGTTTGTTAGCTGAGTTGCCCTTGAACGAGTGAGTGGACCGGGTGCATTGATGCTGTCCAGTATTTTGTCAATTTGTACTTCATTTGCAACACGAGGGTGTGTGGTGCGAAGACTTTGCTCTTGCTGATCTATGTGGTCATTTGAAGGTATATCTTTAGTCTGAGCATTGTCTTCATGTGGATCAGGGGCTGAGATGATAAGTTCTTCTTCAGGTTGAGCTTCAGAAGGTACAATTTCTCCAGTTCCCATAAGCTTGATTGATTCATTTGCTGGAACTTCATCTAGCACATTTGGCAATTGCTCTCTTTGTGATCCATTGGTTTCATCAAATCGCACATCCACTGTTTCAACCACTTTGTAGTGGAAGAGATTGAAGACTCTGTAGGAGTGTGAATCATTTCCATATCCAAGCATGAAGCCTTCATGTGCTTTTGGTGCAAACTTTGAGGTGTGGTGTGGGTCCTTGATCCAGCATTTTGCGCCAAATAATCTGAAATAACCGACATTTGGCTTCTTGCCAGTTAGGAGTTCATAGGATGTCTTGTTCAGAAGCTTGTGAAGATAAACACGATTGATTATATGGCATGCAGTATCAATGGCTTCAGTCCAGAATTTTCTTGGAGTCTTGTATTCATCTAGCATTGTTCTGGCCATCTCAATGAGTGTTCTGTTCTTGCGTTCGACGACGTCATTCTGCTGTGGCGTGTATGGAGCTGAGAATTCATGTGTGATGCCCAAGGTATCCAGATATGTATCAAGGCCAGTACTCTTGAATTCAGTGCCATTGTCACTTCTGATGTGCTTTATCTTGGCGCCAAAATTGTTCATAGCTCGATTTGCGAAGCGTCTGAAGACATCCTGCACTTCAGTCTTGTAAAGGATTATGTGCACCCAAGTATATCTAGAATAATCATCAACAATTACGAAGCCATAAAGGCATGCAGAAGTAGTAAAAGTTGAGTAGTGAGTGGGACCGAAAAGATCCATGTGAAGCAATTCGAAGGGTTGAGTAGTGGTCATGATTGTCTTCGAAGGATGTTTTGCCCTTGTCATCTTCCCTGCTTCACAGGCACCGCATAAGTGATCTTTCTTGAACTTGACGCCTTCGATGCCTATGACGTGCTTTTTCTTCGCAAGGGTGTGGAGGTTCCTCATGCCAGCATGCCCAAGCCTTCGATGCCAAAGCCAGCATTCTGAAGCTTTTGCAAGAAGACATACTGCAAGTTGTGGTCCTGCTGAGAAATCTACCACATAAAAATCACCTTTCCTATACCCTTCAAACACTAGAGATTTGTCAGATTCCATTAGCACCAGGCAGCGATATTTGCCAAACATTACAATCATATTCAAATCGCAAAGCATTGAGACAGACATTAAGTTGAAGCCAAGGGATTCAACAAGCATGACTTTCTCCATGTGTTGATCCTTTGAGATTGCAACTCTACCTAGACCCAATACCTTACTTTTACCAGTGTCAGCGAATGTAATGTGGCTCTTGTCGGATGGACGTAAAGTTGAGTCCATAAGAAGGCTTCTTCTGCCAGTCATGTGATTTGTACACCCACTGTCAATAATCCATTCTGAAGACTTTGAAGTCGCTGGTATCGTACCCTACAGTGCAGTTAGGGGGATAGGCTTCACGAAGAGTGTTGTGAAGCATAAACATTTGACGAACCAGTGGGTTATGAAAACTTAGATCCAGACTAGGACTAATGGGGAGAGTAGCATGCGATTCAGGAACGAAGTACATAATGATGCCATTTGGGCATTTTATCTTGCGCCCCACAAGATTTTTATGGTCCCCAGCAATAGCATCAGAAGATTTTGTTTTTGTGCTGGAGACCTTTCCCTGCAAAGGAGAGTTAAGCTTTCTTAACCACCCACATCTTCAAGGGTGGCTTAGAAGCTATAAGTCTAAGTGCAGCATCTGAGAATTTTGGCTTTGAAACCTTAGCAAACAGTCCAGCAGGTGGACAATAATACTCATAGGAATAAGCAGAATAATTTTTGGTCATATGAACATGACGGTTCGACGAACCACTCTCATATTCATATGCCTGAGTATGGTTCCCCTGCAAAACATTTGCGTTAGTGCGACTCAGGTGAGTCCCCTGTTTGTATGAAGCATTTGGACCATATGAAGCCTTTGGTCTGAGGTTTGTCTTCTTCAAGTGAGGTGTCATGAAGACGTTCACAGGAAAATTTTCCAGACATGTTTTCGGAACCCAGATCTTCTTCATAGGCGGTCCATTCCTGCAGTTAGTACCAATGTACCTGGCAAACACTTTATCATTCTGATTCTTAAACAGTTTATAGTTTGCATCAAAGGATTCATCAATGATAATTGGGTTAGCACAAGTGAAGCCAGACAGATTGGATGGATCTGCTGAGGATTCCTTTGCAGCAACCCATGTGGTTTTGGGGTACTGCTCAGGTTTCCAGTAAGACCCATCTGCATTAATTTTCCTCACGAACCCAACACCCTCTTTCCTAGGGTTTCGGTTCAGAATCTGCTTCTTAAGGACATCACATAATGTCTGATGCCCTTTCAGACTTTTGTACATCCCTGTTTCAAGCAATGTCTTCAACCTAGCATTCTCATCAGCAATAGCAGTGGTATCCTTAGCAGAGGGGTTAGTTACCACGTCAACAGTTGAAGATATTGAAACGGTAGTAGCAGTGGAACATTCAGCAATAGAAGCAGCATTATCACGCTCAATGCATTTAAGACATGGTGGTTCAAATCCTTCCTGAGCGGGACTGATCTGTTCAGCGCGAAGTGACTCGTTTTCCTTTTGAAGATCTTCATGAGCCACCCTCAATTTCTCAAGTTCTTGCTTCCTTTGAAGATAATCATAGGAAAGCTTTTCATGAGTTGTTGAGAGAGTATCATGACGATCTTCAAGTTCCTGATACTTAACGTGAAGGTTTTTTATGTCTTCAATTAAGGATTCAGATCGAGTCATTTCAGCACCCAACAGATCATCGCTTCTGTCTAACAATTTTTGAATATGTTCCATTGCTTTCTGTTGTTCAGTTGCAATTTTAGCAAGTGTTTTGTAGCTAGGTTTTGAATCACATTCAGAGTCATCGTCACTAGATGTTTCATAGAGAGTTGTGCGTGTGTTTACCTTGGCACCGCGTGCCATGAAGCAGTAGGTAGGAGTGGAGTCGTTCTTGTCATTTGCGTCGGTGTCGGTGATGCAGTCATTGTCTTCAGTATTGAAGATGGACTTGGCGACGTATGCTGTAGCCAGACTCGCAATGCCAGAATTAGACTCCTCCTCAGACTCCACCTCTGCCTCCTCAGATGCGGACTCCTCCTCTGAATCCATCTCCTTTCCAACAAACGCACGTGCCTTGCCAGATGAGCTCTTCTTGTGTGATGAAGACCTTGATGAAGTTTTGGAAGAAGACTTTGAGTATTTCTTCTTCTTCTTGTCGTCAGAGTCATATTCCTTGCTCTTCTTCTTCCTTCTGTTCTCATTGTCCCACTGTGGACACTCAGAGATGAAGTGCCCAGTTTTCTTGCACTTGTGACATGTTTTCTTCTTGTAGTCATGAGCAGAAGCTTCATCATTCCTTGAGCTTGATCGTGAAGATTTTCTGAAGCCTTTCTTCTTGGTGAATTTTTGAAACTTCTTCACTAGCATTGCAAGTTCTCTTCCAATGTCTTCAGGATCATCAGAACTGCAGTCAGATTCTTCTTCAGATGAGGAGACAGCTTTTGCCTTCAAGGCACGAGTTCGCCCATAGTTTGGGCCGTAGATATCTCTTTTCTCAGAAAGCTGAAACTCATGTGTGTTGAGCCTCTCAAGTATGTCAGACGGATCGAGTGTCTTGAAATCAGGACGTTCTTGAATCATCAGGGCCAGAATGTCAAATGAACTATCAAGTGATCTCAGCAGCGTCTTGACGATTTCATGTTTGGTGATCTCAGTAGCGCCGAGGGCTTGAAGCTCATTTGTGATGTCAGTGAGCCAATCAAAGGTGTGCTGGACATTCTCATTGTCATTTCGTTTGAAGCGGTTGAACAGATTGCGAAGGACACTGATTCTTTGATCTCTCTGGGTTGATATGCCTTCATTAACTTTGGAGAGCCAATCCCAGACCAGTTTGGATGTCTTCAAGGCACTCACACGGCCATACTATCCTTTGGTCAGATGACCACAGATGATATTCTTGGCAGTAGAGTCCAGTTGAACGAACTTCTTGACATCAGCAGCAGTGACACCTTCTCCAGCCTTGGGAACGCCGTTTTCGACGACATACCATAGGTCGACGTCAATGGCTTCAAGATGCATGCGCATCTTATTCTTCCAGTAGGGATATTCAGTTCCATCGAAGACGGGACAAGCAGCGGAGACTTTGATTATCCCTGCAGTCGACATAGCTAAAACTCCAGGTGGTTAAACCGAATCACACAGAACAAGGGAGCACCAAGCTCTGATACTAATTGAAAGTGCGTTATATCGACTAGAGGGGGGGTGAATAGGCGATTTTTATGGAAGTCTTCAAAACGTGAGAGTTATGAAGACAAACAGTGAAGATTATTCCTATTACTATGCAGCGGAAGTTAGATTACACTAGGGCAGCCATGGTCATGTATTCAATAGAGTGAAAGCGCAATGACAAACAGCTTCAGTGTAATAAGGATCAGGTAGGAAGAAGTTATGAAGCCGAACAGATCATACATTCATGTTGTGAAGACAAAAGATAAAGCAAGCATGCAATGGCTTCACAATGAATAACTGTAAATGAAGGGAAGTGAAGATGAAACCAGTGACACGTTGAAGACAATGATTTGTTGGACCAGTTCCAGTTGCTGTGACAACTGTACGTCTGGTTGGAGCGGCTAGGTATTTAAACCGAAGGACACACAGTCCCGGACACCCAGTCAAGGACACTTAGTCCAAGACACCCAGTCCTCACCGTTTTCTCCTTGAGCTAAGGTCACACAGACCTCGCCCAATCACTCTAGTAAGTCTTCAAGGTAGACTCCCAAACCTTCACAGACTTTGTTCACCGGCAATCCACAATTTCTCTTGGATGCTCAGAACGCGACGCCTAACCGTCTGGAGGATGCACAGTCCTCAAGTGTAATAAGTCTTCAAATCACACAGACACGAAGACTTAAGTGATGCCCAATTTACTCTGGCTCTGGGTGGTTAGGGCTTTTCTCCTCACTGGGAATTTTTCTTTCAAAGGCTTCGAGGTGGGTTGCTCTCAAACGACAAAAGCCGTGCACTGAAATTTGAGCAGCCAGCCATTTAAGGTTGTGGGGGGGTGGACTATTTATAGCCACTTGGTAACCCGACCTGATCTGTCCGAAATGACCCTGGGTCACTAAGGAATTGACACGTGTACCAACGGTCGGATTTTGAACTCACACGGCAACTTTACTTGGGCTACAAGTAAAGCTGACTTGTCTGACTCTGGACAAGATTTTCTCTCATAGGCTTCGCTCGAAGACATAGGATTTGAATTAGGCATCACTTCAGTCATTCTGACTGGTTCTCTTCGACCCCACTTAACAGTATGGTGGTTCCTATGACGCAACATGAATAAAATAAAACTACGAAGGATCTAGGTCTTCGAGTTTCAAAAGCTTCATAGGGAGTCTTCTCATGTCATTGTCTTCAATATGAATATCTTCATAAACCACCATTGTCTTCAATGTCTTCGTACTTTTTTAGGGGTCATATCTGGTAGTAAAACCGAATCAATGAGGGACTTCTACCTGTGTTTTCGTGCAATTCTCATAAACACATTAGTCCCTCAACTAGGTTTGTCGTCAATACTCCAAAACCAACTAGGGGTGGCACTAGATGCACTTACAATATGATTAATTGAACTTTAGTTTATCATGAACTTAGTCCTGGTAGTATTAGCATATCTATGTTATAGATCAATAGCTCGCATTTAGCTCCTCTATTTTATTTTTGATATGTTCCTAGAGAAAACTAAGTTGAAAGATGTTAGTAGCAATGATGCGGATTGGATCTGTGATCTGAGGATTATCCTCATTGCTGCACAGAATAATTATGTCCTTGATGCACCGCTAGGTGACAGACCTATTACAGGAGCAGATGCAGACGTTATGAACGTTTGGCTAGCTCAATATGATGACTACTTGATACTTTAGTGCACCATGCTTAACAACTTTGAATCGGAACTTCAAAGACGTTTTGAACGTCATGGATCATATGAGATGTTCCAGGAGTTGAAGTTAATATTTCAAGCAAATACCCGAGTTGAGAGATATGAAGTCTCCAACAAGTTCTATAGCTAAAAGATGGAGGAGAATAGCTCAAGCAGTGAGCATGTGCTCAGATTGTCTGGGTACTACAATCGCTTGAATCAAGTGGCAGTTAACCTTCCAGATAAAATAGTGATTGACAGAATTCTCTAGTCACAATCACCAAGTTAGTAGAACTTCGTGATGAACTATAGTATGCAAGGGATGAGGAAAACGATTCCTGAGCTTTTCATGATGATGAAATCAATGAAGGTAGAAATCAAGAAAGAGAATCAAGTGTTGATGATTAATAAGACCACTAGATTCAAGAAAAGGGCAAAGGGGAAGAAAGCGAACTTCAAGAAGAACGGCAAGCAAGTTGCTGCTCAAGTGAAGAAGCCCATGTCTGGACCTAAGCCTGAGACTAAGTGCTTCTACTACAAAGGGACTGGTCACTGGAAGCGAAAATGCCCTGAATATTTAGTGGATAAGAAGGATGGCAAAGTGAACAAGGGTATATTTGATATACAGGTTTTTGATATGTACCTTACTAGTATTTATAGTAGCCCTGGGTATTTGATACTTGTTTGGTTGCTAAAAATTAGTAACTCGAAACAGGAGTTACAGAATAAATAGAGACTAGTTGAGGGTGAAATGACGATGTGTGTTGGAAGTGGTTCCAAGATTGATATGATCATCATCGCACACTCCCTATACTTTCGGGATTAGTGTTAAACCTAAATAAATGTTATTTGGCTTTTGTGTTGAGCATGAATATGATTTGATCATGTTTATTGCAATACGGTTATTCATTTAAAATCAGAGAATAATTGTTGTTCTGTTTACATGAATAAAACCTTCGATGGTCATACACCCAATGAAAATAGTTTGTTGGATCTCGAAGGTAGTAATACACATATTCATAATATTGATGCCAAAAGATGCAAAGTTGATAATGATAGTGCAACTTATTTGTGGCACTGCCGTTTAGGTCATATCAGTGTAAAGCGCATGAAGAAAATCCATGCCGATGGGCTTTTGGAATCACTTGATTATGAATCAGTTGATGCTTGCGAACCATGCCTCATGGGTAAGATGACTAACACTCCGTTCTCCGGAACAATGGAGCGAGCAACAGACTTGTTGGAAATAATACATACTGATGTATGCAGTCCGATGATTGTTGGGGCTCATGGCGGGTATCGTTATTTTTCTGACCTTCACAGATGATTTGAGCAGATATGGGTATATTTACTTGAAGAAACATAAGTCTGAAACATTTGAAAAGTTCAAAGAATTTCAGAGTGAAGTGGAAAATCATCGTAACAAGAAAATAAAGTTTCTACGATCTGATCGCAGAGGCGAATATTTGAGTTATGAGTTTGGCCTTCAATTAAAACAATGTGGAATAGTTTCACAAACTCATGCCACCTGGAACACCACAGCGTAATGGTGTGTCCGAACGTCATAGTCGTACTTTATTTGATATAGTGCAATCTATGATGTCTCTTACCAATTTACCACTATCATTTTTGGGTTATGCATTAGAGATAGCTGCATTCACATTAAAAAGGACACCATCTAAATCCGTTGAGACGACACCGTATGAACTGTGGTTTAGCAAAAACCTAAGCTGTTGTTTCTTAAAGTTTGGGGTTGCGATGCTTATGTGGAAAAGTTTCATCTTGATAAGCTCAAACCCAAGTCGGAGAAGTGCATCTTCATAGGTTACCCAAAAGTAACTGTTGGGTACACCTTCTATCACAGATCCAAAGGCAAGATATTTGTTGCTGAGAATGGATCCTTTCTAGAGAAGGAGTTTCTCTCGAAAAAAGTGAGTGGGAGGAAAGTAGAACTTGATGAGGGAACTGTACCCACTCCCTTATTGGAAAGTAGTTCATCACAGAAATCTATTTCTGTGACTCCTACACCAATTAGTGAGGAAGCTAATGATGATGATCATGTAACTTCAAATCAAGTTACTACCGAACCTCGTAGGTCAAGCAGAGTAAGATCCGCACCAGAGTGGTACGGTAATCCTGTTCTGGAGGTCATGTTAATTGACCATGACGAACCTACGAACTATGAGGAAGCAATGATGAGCCCAGATTCCGCGAAATGTCTTGAGGCCATGAAATCTGAGATGGGATCCATGTATGAGAACAAAGTGTGGACTTTGGTTGACTTGCCCGATGATCGGCAAGCCATAGAAAGTAAATGGATCTTCAAGAGGAAGACGGACGTTGATAGTAGTGTTACTATCTACAAATCTAGACTTGTCGAAAAAGGTTTTGACAAACTTCAAGGTGTTGACTACGATGAGATTTTCTCACTCGTAGAGATGATTAAGTCTGTCTGAATCATGTTAGCAATTGCCAAATTTGATGAAATCTGGCAAATAGATATCAAAACTGCATTCCTGAATGGATTTCTGGAAGAAGAGTTGTATATGATGCAACCAGAAGGTTTTAACGATCCAAAGGGTGCTAACAAAATGTGCAAGCTCCAGCGATCCATCTATGTACTGGTGCAAGCGTCTCGGAGTTGGAATATATGCTTTGATGAGTTGATCAAAGCATATAGTTTTATACAGACTTGCGGCGAAGCCTATATTTACAAGAAAGTGAGTGGGAGCTCTGTAGCATTTCTGATATAATATGTGGATGACATATTGCTGATTGGAAATGATATAGAATTTCTGGATAGCATAAAAGGATACTTGAATAAAAGTCTTTCAAAGAAAGTCCTCGGTGAAGCTACTTACATATTGAGCATCAAGATCTATAGAGATAGATCAAGACGCTTGATAAGTTTTTTCAATGAGTACATACCTTGACAAGATTTTGAAATAGTTCAAAATGGAATAGTCAAAGAAGGAGTTCTTGCCTGTATTGCAAGGTGTGAAGTTGAGTAAGACTCAAAACCCGACCACGGCAGAAGATAGAGAGAGAATGAAAGTCATTCCCTATGCCTCAGCCATAGGTTCTATAAAGTATGTCATGCTGTGTACCAGACCTATTGTATACCCTGCCCTGAGTTTGGCAAGGGAGTACAATAGTGATCTAGGAGTAGATCACTGGACATTGGTCAAAATTATCCTTAGTGGAATGAGGATATGTTTCTCGATTATGGAGGTGACAAAAGGTTCGTCATAGAGGGTTACGTCGATGCAAGTTTTGACACTGATCAATATGACTCTAAGTCTCAATCTGGATACATATTGAAAGTGGGAGCAATTAGCTAGAGTAGCTCCGCGCAGAGCATTGTTGACATAGAAATTTGCAAAATACATACGAATCTGAATGTGGTAGACCCGTTGACTAAACTTCCCTCACAAGCAAAACATGATCACACCTTAGTACTCTTTGGGTATTAATCACATAGCGATGTGAACTAGATTATTGACTCTAGTAAACCCTTTGGGTGTTGGTCACATGACGATGTGAACTATGGGTGTTAATCACATGGTGATGTGAACTATTGATGTTAAATCACATGGCGATGTGAACTAGATTATTAACTCTAGTGCAAGTGGGAGACTGAAGGAAATATGCCCTAGTGGCAATAATAAAGTTATTATTTATTTCCTTATTTCATGATAAATGTTTATTATTCATGCTAGAATTGTATTAACCGGAAACATAATACATGTGTGAATACATAGACAAATAGAGTGTCACTAGTATGCCTCTACTTGACTAGCTTGTTGAATCAAAGATGGTTAAGTTTCCTAGCCATAGACATGAGTTGTCATTTGATTAACGGGGTCACATTATTAGGAGAATGATGTGATTGACTTGACCCATTCCGTTAGCTTAGCACTTGATCGTTTAGTTTGTTGCCATTGCTTTCTTCATGACTTATACATGTTCCTATGACTATGAGATTATGCAACTCCCGTTTACCGGAGGAACACTTTGTGTGCTACAAAACATCACAACGTACCTGGGTGGTTATAAAGGTGCTCTACAGGTGTGTCCGAAGGTACTTGTTGGGTTGGCATATTTCGAGATTAGGATTTGTCATTCTGATTGTCGGAGAGGTATCTCTGGGCCCACTCGGTAATACACATCACTTAAGCCTTGCAAGCATTGCAACTAATGAGTTAGTTGCGGGGTGACGTGTTACAGAACGAGTAAAGAGACTTACCGGTAACGAGATTGAACTAGGTATTGAGATACCGACGATCAAATCTCGGTAAGTAACATACCGATGACAAAGGGAACAACGTATATTGTTATGCGGTTCGACCGATAAAGATCTTCGTAGAATATTTAGGAGCCAATATGGACATCCAGGTTCCGCTATTGGTTATTGACCAGAGAAATGTCTCGGTCATGTCTACATAGTTCTCGAACCCGTAGGGTCCGCATGCTTAACGTTCGTTGACGATATAGTATTTATGAGTTATGTATGTTGGTAACCGAATGTTGTTCGGAGTTTCATATAAGATCAAGGACATGACGAGGAACTCCGGAATGGTCTGGAGATAAAGTTTGATATATGGGATAATAGTGTTTGGTCTTCGGAAGGGTTCCGGAATTCACCGGAAGGGGTTCCGGATGTTTCCCGAAATGTTTGGGTACGAGAACACTTTATTTGGGCCTGATACGTCTCCCATGTATCTATAATTTTTGATTGCTCCATGCTATATTATCTACTGTTTGGACATTATTGGGCTTTATTATCCACTTCTATATTATTTTTGGGACTAACCTATTAACCGGAGGCCCAACCTAGAATTGCTGTTTTTTGCCTGTTTTAGGGTTTCGAAGAAAAGGAATATCAAACGGAGTTCAAACGGAATGAAACCTTCGGGAACGTTATTTTCGCAACAAATAAGATCAGGGAGACTTGGACCCTACGTCAAGAAATAAAACAGGAGGCCACGAGGTAGGGGGGCGTGCCCACCCCCACCAGGCGCGCCATCCACCTTCGTGGGCCCCTGTTGCTCCACCGACGTACTCCTTCCTCCTATATATATCCACATACCCCCAAATGATCAGAGCAGGAGCCAAAAACCTAATTCCACCACCGCAACTTTCTGTATGCACGAGATCCCATCTTGGAGCCTGTTCCGGAGCTCCGCCGGAGGGGGCATCGATCACGGAGGGCTTCTACATCAACACCATAGCCCCTCCGATGAAGTGTGAGTAGTTTACCTCAGACCTACGGGTCCATAGTTAGTAGCTATATGGCTTGTTCTCTCTTTTTGGGTCTCAATACAATGTTCTCACCCTCTCTTCTGGAGATCTATTCGATGTAATCTTCTTTTTGCGGTGTGTTTGTTGAGATCGATGAATTGTGGGTTTATGATCAAGTCTATCTATGAATAATATGTGAATCTTCTCTGAATTCTTTTATGTATGATTGGTTATCTTTGCAAGTCTCTTCGAATTATCAGTTTGGTTTGGCCTACTATATTGATCTTTCTTGCAATGGGAGAAGTGCTTAGCTTTGGGTTCAATCTTGCGGTGTCCTTTCCCGGTGACAGTAAGGGCAGCAAGGCATGTATTGTATTATTGCCATCAAGGTTAACAAGATGGGGTTTTCTTCATATTGCATGAGTCTATCCCTCTACATCATGTCATCTTGCTTAAGGCGTTACTCTGTTTTTAACTTAATACTCTAGATGCATGCTGGATAGCGGTCGATGAGTGGAGTAATAGTAGTAGATGCAGGCAGGAGTCGGTCTACTTGTCTTGGACGTGATGCCTATATACATGATCATACCTAGATATTCTCATAACTATGCTCAATTCTGTCAATTGCTCAACAGTAATTTGTTCACCCACCGTAGAATACTTATGCTCTTGAGAGAAGCCACTAGTGAAACCTATGGCCCCCGGGTCTATCTTTATCATATTGATCTCCTACTACTTAGTTATTTCCTTTGCTATTTACTTTGCCTTTATTTTA